>NC_041219.1:58952242-58969454 GCF_002837175.3 Physeter macrocephalus | reverse complement strand
GGACGCGCAGGCTCAGCGGCCATGGCTCACGGGCCCAGCCGCTCCGCGGCATGTGGGATCCTCCCGGACCGGGACGCGAACCCGCGTCCCCTGCATCGGCAGGCGGACTCTCAACCACTGCGCCACCAGGGAAGCCCTGTATAGATAATTTTAAAGACATGCTCCATTTCTAGTCATTAGTTGAGGACTTTCCTTCTTAGATCTACTTGTGAAATTGTGAAGTTTTTTGCCTTTTAAAGCCTGTCCATTTATTCCACGACTAGGGTAGAATTGGCGTTAAGCACTGGGAATACGTCTGTGCAAATAAATCTAAGTAATACAGGAAATAAATTTTTAGTTACAAAATCAATAATATATGCCAGGTCCTGTGCTAGACAATTTTTTATATGTTACCTCATTTTGTTTTTAAATTTTTTATTTCTGTTACCTCATTTTAATCAGTGAAAGAAACTCCATGAGATATACTGTACAACACGGGGAATCTGACAAGTATTTTATAATAACTATAAAGGAAGTATAACCTTAAAAAATTGTAAATCACTATATTGTACACCTGTATTTATATAATGTACAGCAACTATACTTCAGTCAAAAAACCCCCCAAAAAACCTATGATTAGCTTAGCCCAATTGCCAAAACAAACAAACAAAAAAACCGTGAGGGAGGAATAATTTTGGAGATGAAATCACAAAGTCTGGGTTGAAACAGGAGCTTTATAGCTTTATCCGAATTCACATTTCCTGATAGTCCTGGTATTAAGACCGGGCAGCTAACTTGATTTTATAGGGTCCCCAGAACCTGGATCATCTGTTTCAAAATTAAGAACGTGGGAGTTCCCTGGTGGTCTAGTGGTTAGGATTCATCGCTTTCACTGCCGTGGCCCATGTTCAATCCCTGGTCAGGGAACTGAGATTTCCCCCAAGCCACGTGGCTTCAACAAAAAAAAAAATTAAGTAGGTGATGATTAAGGTACATAAAGGGAGTTACGGAAGGACACAAAGGTGGGAGTCAAATGATGATTCTGACCTTTGAGAACAGCCAGGGTGTGGGCTCCTGAGCTTTGACTGGCAGAAAGAAGAGGTTTGAGTCCCCCTCCGCTTCCCAGCAATACAGATTAGCCAAGTCCATGACATGCAAAATGGCATTTGCACAAAGGTTAGCAAAGCGTTCAGGATTGCTTAAAAATAAATATTACTAATTATCCAGCTCTGAGGACTTTAATAGTGCTTTGAAACAATAAACTTTCAATATTTGAAGTTTTAGAGAAAAGTGTCATTTTGTTCCCAACAGTCTCTCCTCTTCCTTCCTTCTCCATGGATCTGCTTATTCAGGACAGTCCTGATTCTTCCACAAGCCCCAGAGTAAAATTACTGGCCAGGGCTGCAGACAAGAGCACAGAGAAGAAGGAAGAGAAGGTCCTGGTCAGGAAGCAGAAGACCAGAACCGTGTTCTCTCAGACGCAGCTATGTGTGCTCAATGACAGATTTCAGAGGCAGAAATACCTCAGCCTCCAGCAAATGCAAGAACTGTCATTTTCCTACATTGGGCTGGTAGGCTTCTGTTATCACACAGGTGACTTCCCTTCATCCCATCTTTTTAATACTTTTACACCTGGAGATCTTCACCTTTCTCTAAGCTCTTCTACCTAGATTCTTAAGCCTGGACTTTTCCTACCATCTATCTAGCTCTTTGGTTTTCTCCCTCTCCTTCAATTCAACAACATGAGTGTGGACCCAGCTTGTCCCCAAAGCCTGCATGGCCCCGAAGCATCCAATTATAAGGAATCTTCACCAATGCCTGAGATTTATGGGCCTGAAGAAAATTATGTGTCCTTGCAAATGTCATCTGCTGAGACCCACAACATGGAAACTGGACGGTCCTGATTCTTCCACAAGCCCCAGAGTAAAACTACTGGCCACGGCTGCAGACAAGAGCACAGAGAAGAAGGAAGAGAAGGTCCTGGTCAGGAAGCAGAAGACCAGAACCGTGTTCTCTCAGACGCAGCTATGTGTGCTCAATGACAGATTTCAGAGGCAGAAATACCTCAGCCTCCAGCAAATGCAAGAACTTTCCAACATCCTGAACCTTAGCTACAAACAGGTATGGTGGTTTTCTTGTTTGATACAAGAAATAAGAAACAAGGTTAGTTTCTATGTACTCTGTTTATGCACCCCTACAAACAAGTTAACTTTTAATATGAAAATGGAACTTTTTGTAATGTGTTTTGTGGCAATGTGTCCATTTTTTTGGACATTCTTTTCTTTATATTCTTTTCCATTACGGTTTATCACAGAATATTGAGTATAGTTCCCTGTGCTATACAGTAGGACCTTGTTTATCCATCCTACATGAAACCATTTACATCTGTTAATCCCAAACCTCCAGTCCTTCCCTCCCCCACCCCCTCCCCCAATGTGTCATAATTTATTTAACCACTTCTCTTGCTGCACAAACCAAAATTGTGAAAATGTTTCCAATTTTCCTTAAAAAAAGGAAGAATATACCCCCCTATCTTCCGAGTTAGAAGAGTCCCTAGCCAACACTTGTTCTTATTAAAATTGTATGTTTTGTTTTTACCTGTTAATCATTTTTCATATATTTATTGGCCATTTTATTCAGTTACTGGCTCCATACTTGGAAAGTCCTATTCCATGATCTTATTTTATATATATATATATATATATATATATATATATATATATATATATTCTACCTCTCTGATCTCATTTTCTAACTCAGAGTTTACAAACCATCTGAAAAGTTTAGTTTATTCTGTGCTGCAATATAATTTGATATTTTCTACACAGCTGTCCTTGTGGTATGTTTCATAATTCCTGAATTTAAATACCATTATCACATTAAATGTAAATGTGCTTATATGGAGGTGGGCTTTTTATTGCAAGCAAATTACCTTTAACTGTGACTAATGGCCTGGGTAGACATTTAAATGTGAACTTCTTAGTTAGTAGCAGACTTGCGGTGTGTTCTGTTCTATCTGGTTAGGTTTATTAAACATAAAGTAGCCCACTGACTTGAGGGGCTTGAAATTCACTCACAGATTGAAGGTTTAAGAAAAGGACTCTAGAAGTTAAAATTCTGTTCTGAGTTTGAGATAGCTGCAACTATCGGAAAAAGCAAACAAACAAAAACTTAGTATTCTTTGATACCAATACATCCTGCATTACTAGTATTTTGTGTTTTCCTGTTACCTTTTCCCTGCAGGTTAAGACCTGGTTCCAGAACCAGAGAATGAAATGTAAGAGGTGGCAGAAAAACAGCTGGCCGAGGAATAGCAACATTGTGACTCAGGTAACGGGAAACTTATTTTTCTGCTCTTTCCTAACAAGGACTTTTTAGATAGATTTGAATCCACTGATGAAGCATGCAATCCCAACTTCAGACAATTCTGATTTTCCTTGTACCTTTTCAGTTAATCCATCCTTCTCTTTCAAAAGGGCCCAGCAACTACAGAATACCCGGGCTTCTATTCCTACCACCAAGGATGCCTGGCGAACTCTTCCGGAAACCTGCCCATGTGGGGTAACCAGACCTGGAATAACCCAACTTGGAGCAACCAGAGCTGGAACAGTCAGACCTGGGGCAACCAGAGCTGGAACAGTCAGACCTGGGGCAACCAGAGCTGGAACAGTCAGACCTGGGGCCCCCAAGCCTGGAATGACCAGACTTGGAACCATCAATTCAACAACTATGTTGAGGAATCCCTGCAGCCCCAGCTCCAGTTCCAGCAAAATTCTCCTGCCAGCGATTTGGAGGCCACCTTGGAAACTGCCGGGGAAAGCTATAACGTAATACAGCAAACTGCTAAGTATTTCAGTTCCCAACAGCAAATCATGGATTTATTCCCAAATTACCCTCTGAACATACAGCCTGAAGATTTGTAACGATGGCTGTATCATTCAATCTCAATTTGAGCCGTGACTGTATTACTTCCCTAGAATTTTTCTTTTACAATTACGTATCTCTCTGCCTTGATAAGCTGCTTTTTCATTGTGCCTTTTGTGTCAATTTGGGGGCGTATGATTGGTGTCTAATCAAAGAGGTTTCAGAAGCATTGGCTTCTCCGGACAACATGATAAAAGATGACTGGCGGCTACAGATAACTAGGTTATAATACTATTTTTTGGATATCTTTGGGATCTAGAACCTAACCTCAAGAATAGGGAGCAAAAGTACAAAGATGTGTGATGAAGGATTATTCATATTTTCTGGGATGGGGAGGCTTTACTTGTCAAGAACCTCAGTTGTTAAGGTGAAGGGTTAAGCTACAATGTGCTTCACTGATTTCCTCTACCCCTTTTTGCTATTTTACTACAACCCCTAATTTTTTCCACCACTCTAGTATTTGTAGAAAGATGTTTCGATTTGTCTGCATCATAATACTAATACTACCAGTTGGCTGGTTCGTTTATAAGTACCAATAAATAAAAAAATTACCCCTTTTACATTCAGTTGTCTCTCCCCTGATTTCACCCAGTGATTCAATGAGTAAAAATCTGACTAAACATGGGAATAGTTTTTGATATGGGGGGAAGAAGTTAATCTTCTAGCCCTCTGGGAGACTACTATCTTAGAAGTGAGTAAAGGAAAGGTAACCAAATATACAATACCAGATGACTAAACCTGAACAAACTTATTTCCTCCTCGTGTGTGTAATATTGAAACAATAAATGTGTGGTTGTTTGCAGTTAAAGAAGAGTGCCACATCTGGAAGATCGGGAGCAAAGAAGTGATAAACAAGAGTTCTTAGGTTTGTAAAGAGGCTGGAGGGGGAAAGGTGGACGAATTAGAATCTCCCCCTGTAACTCACATATGAAAGGTTCTGTGACTGCTCTTCTGCCAGAAAAAGAAAGCTATGTTGAAATAGGCTTTCTTTTTCTTTTCTTTTTTTTTGGCTGTGCCAGGTCTTAGTTGCAGCATTCGGACCCTTACTTGCAGCAGGCGGGCTCCTTAGTTGTGGCATGCTTGTGAGAGATCTAGTTCCCCAACCAGGGATCGAACCCCGGGCCCCCTGCAGTGGAAGCGCTGTTGTCTTACCCACTGGACCACCAGGGAAGTCCCGAAATAAGCTTATTTTTAAATGACAGCTTTTATTTTTTAGGACACTGTTTAAATGTGTAGACCAGCTACAAAGCACAGGTTTTTTGTTTTGTTTTGTGCTCTTTTTTTTGGTGGGGGGGCCACGCTGCACGGCATGTGGGATCTTAGTTCCCTGACCAGGCTTTGTACCTGCGCCCCCTGCAGTGGAAGCGCGGAGTCTTTACCACTGGACCGCCAGGGAAGTCCCCCCAAAGCACAACTTAATGCATTGTTTTAATGTATAAATCTATTAATGTTTAACTTTTTTTTAAACAAATTAGATCATAGACCAATATATAAGTAAATTCTAAGGCTGATTTGGAATAGAATTTTATCTTTTTTTCAGGTAAACTGTGTTCTCACCTTAGAAGGAGCTATGCCTGATACTAACCCTTTTGTTTACTGTCCTTTTCCCATCCTGGCTTGCCCCGAGTTGATCTGATTGGGAGCCCTTTAATTTCTCACTCTGCCTTCTTCCTCCATGGAAACCTCCAACTTGCGTAAGCAGCAGAGATGCTGAGAATAACCAGAGCGGTTTTCTTAGACATTTCCCTCGTGGCTCCCCCCAGTTTTCCAATGTTGCTCTATAATACTATCAGACCCAATGAGTTTAGACATTTGACTAGAGAGGAAGTCAGGGATAATTCATTTCTGCCAAGACCTAAGTTCAACACAGTATTCTTTCTGACTGGCAGATATTTTTGCCAAGCATCGTGTTAACTGCACAGAGAATGGAAACAGAAAGCATTGATTGTGCTACATGAAATCGCTGTCAGCACTTTTTTTTTTTTTTTTTTTTTTGTGGTATGCGGGCCTCTCTCTGTTGTGGCCTCTCCCGTTGCGGAGCACAGGCTCCGGACGCGCAGGCCCAGCGGCCATGGCTCACAGGCCCAGCCGCTCCGCGGCATGTGGGACCCTCCCAGACCGGGGCGCGAACCCGGCTCCCCTGCATCGGCAGGCGGACGCGCAACCACTGCGCCACTAGGGAAGCCCTGTCAGCACTTTTTAGTCTTGTAATCAAGCAGATTTGAGTGTGACTTTTTAAAAAAAAATCAGGATTATCATTGTTGGCTACCACCTGGCTTTTCTTACATTTTAGATGCATGAGTGAAGAAAAAATTCTTAGAAGAGATTAAAGTAGAATTTTTTTTTTAAGATAATATGTCACTTTAATATTTCCAGAATTCTTGGCTCTAAACTACTTCACAAGATGAGTTGACAACAAATTTGAGGAAATAACTAAATGGTGAACCAGAGCCTGGAAACTGGGGGAAATAGCTACTATAAAGTAGACAGAACCCAGGAAACTGCAAAGTTAGCTCCCCAATTCTGAGCTGTGCCATGTTCCAATTTTTTACAACCTTGTCTTTGCTTTGGATTAAGTGCAGCTATAAGACACTGGGAATAGGCAACGAACAGCTAATTCAGGAAGATTTTATTAGAGTGGCAGAAAGAACAAGAGCACCTGTTATGTTTAAAGCATTGTGCTGGATACTGGAGAAGAAAGGAAGGAAGGAAGAGAAGGCAGAAAAAGAGGAAAAAATTGAAAAGAAAGAGAGAGATGGATTTCTGATGTTCATCATTTTATTTGCTTTTGGAAATTAGCCATTTACAGAAATGCCATTCATCTATTTTTATTTTTTTAAGATTTTTCTTTAATGTGGACCATTTTTAAAGACTTTATTGAATTTGTTACAATACTGCTTCTGTTTTATGTTTTGGTGTTTTGGCCCTCAGGCAGGTGGGATTCTTAGCTCCCTGACCAGGGACTGAACCCGCACCCCCTGCAGTGATTGGAAGGCAAAGTCTTAAATCACTGGACTGTCAGGGAAGTCCCTCATCTATTGTTTCTTATCCCCAATAGGTATTAAAGGTAAAAAACCTAAGGCGGCAGGATAGTAAAATCCACAACCACCAGGGAACCAAAGTTTTTATTTTTTAATTTTTTAATATATATTTATTTATTTTTGGCTGCGTTGGGTCCTTGTTGCTGTGCGCGGGCTTTCTCTAGTTGTGGTGAACGGGGGCTACTCTTCTTCGTTGTGGTGCGGTGGCTTCTCTTGTTGTGGAGCACGGGCTCTAGGCGCGCAGGCTACAGTAGTTGTGGCACGCTGGCTCAGTAGTTGTGGTGCGTGGGCCCAGTAGTTGTGGCGCATGGGCCTAGTTGCTCACGGGCTCTAGGCGCGCAGGCTTCAGTAGTTGTGGTGCGTGGGCTCAGTAGTTGTGGCGCATGGGCCTAGTTGCTCCACGGCATGTGGGATCTTCCTGGACCAGGGCTCAAACCCGGGTCCCCTGCATTGGCAGGCAGATTCTTAACCACTGGGCCACAGGGAAGTCCCCCAAAGAAAGTCTTTAAAAAGTCTTTTTTTTTAAAAGACTGGGGCTTCCCTGGTGGCTTAGTGGTTGAGATTCCGCCTGCCGATGCAGGGGACGCCGGTTCGTGCCCTGGTCTGGGGAGATCCCACGTGCCGCGGAGCGGCTGGGCCCGTGAGCCGTGGCCACTGAGCCTGTGCGTCCAGAGCCTGTGCTCCGCAACGGGAGAGGCCGCAGCAGTGAGAGGCCCGCGTACCGCAAAAAACAAAAAACAAAAAACTGGACATTTTGATTGCAAAACTAAAAGAATCTTACTATTAAAAACTAATTTAAGCAACAGAGAAATACATAATGAAGTGAATCTAGTAAACATTAGCAATTTAGTATATTCCTACAGGTGTTTTAGTATATGTAATATGGGTGGTTTTTACATGTCAATTTTAATGGGCTGTTAATACATTGTAACAGGATTATACCATACATTCCTCTTCTGAAAGCCTTTTTTTTTTCCACTTGGCATTACACTATTCAGCCTCTTTGCATGTCAAAATTTAGAGATCTGAGATAATTTAGATAAATGTTAAAAATTGACAACTACATTCAAGAACATTAAGATTCCCTATTTTCCTTATTAAATGTTTTAGCCGAGGTTGAAATAGTTTCTTCCTTAAATATTCTCTATCAAAACATTTCTGATAATGAAGAAAAGAGTGAAATTCAGGTAAGCATGTATCTTTCCCCATCAATGAATTTAATTGCTGCATTGACTCATGCTAATTGCTGTATAATATTACACAGTTTGTTTCTGTTTTAATTATTTGCCATTACAAATTATGTTGCTGTTAACGATAGCAGTTATCCTTTTGCTTTTGGTCACGGGATTACCAAATATATAAATATAATAGAAGGAAATAAGGTGAAAAAGGAAATTATAAAGTCACCTGCCAACCTCTCTCATCTTTCCACATCCCTTTTGAAAATCTTGCTCTCTTCACCCTCCTCCCTAAAGGAGGTGGATGTTACTTCCAATGTCATATTTTACTTTATTATATTTTAGCTTTTAAAATTCACGTTGTCTTGATTTTCAGCTTGCATCTCCATTTCAGTTTGTGACTGAAGAAAAGAGGCACACTAGGTTGAATTTGCCTGGGTCTTCTGAATTCCACAGTCTGGATTCAAAGCCCAGAAGTGGGATGAGTATAGACTTTGCTTAGTGAATTTCAAGCACCCAATTCTCAGGGTAAAGGACAAATTTCATCCTGTTCTGAATAATCCTACTATTCAGAAAACTTGGTGTCTACAGGGAAAAAAACGCCATGACTTTGAGACCCAAAGGTAAAGGGAGACAACTGCCAGACGAGGCAGGAAAGGGGGGAGGGCCCTTAGTAAATACTGCATGCCTCCCGGGGCCCAGTGAGCTTTGCCTCAAGTGAGAGATAAAGGGAATTTGTTAGATAAAGAAGCAGTTGGGGCCGACAAAAGCTTCTGGCACAGGAAGTTAGTTCGACCCAAATGTAGGCATTTGAATAGATTTCCTCTGTGTGAGGTTGAAGTGAAACCAGATTGAAAAGCAGCAGCTGGTGGCGAGCTTCTCCTTAAGGGCTTCCCAGTTCCTGGGTGGTTGGTGTCTACCCTGTGGTCCTGGGAGAGAGTGTCCTTGAGAATTTTAAAAGGTTAAATGCCTGGGAAATTACTTTAATGCAAAGTAGCTCTACCTCCAAGTATAACTGCGAAGCAAGCTATTGAACAGAAAACCTCAGAGATCAAATTGAGATGCTAGAATCCTATTAAATGAATTAAACTCAACATGGCACAAAGCACGGGGCGGGAGATGGGTCAGTCTAATGCACTTAGGGTCTCAAGAGGGATAGAAAGTGTAGCAATGTTCATGTGACCCGTCTCTCAGATGCATGATGTGGTGACAATGACTGAGGATGGAGGACGAGAATTTGAGATTGAATTAAGGCCACGGTTTTGCAGAAGAAATGTAGCTGGACAGTCATGCAGGCTTGCTCTAGGACATTGAAGGCGGCAGGTACTCCTGGCCACAGACATAGTTGTCCTTAGCTTGATGAGCAGCTGTGGAATTTATTTTCACAACTTAGGCAGAATACAAGTGGGGTTGGAATGGGTGTCCCCAGTGGATGGCCAATTTAAGAAGCTACGGATGTTGGGTGCCTCTAGTACATAAGGATATTTAGTGTTGGAATAAATAAGAGTATTGGTTTCCTCTTGCTCCCCTCATTCTGTTCTGTGTTCTGTGCACATGTACATCTAAATCTCATGTCTTACGTAGCTATAGTTAATGTGCCATATAGGTTACGTAAATTTCATTTGTTTTCCATAGTCTAAGTGAACATTCTCAGACAATACAGTAAATGCCCTTTACACCGATTTGCCACACAATTCCTGTCCTCTGCAACTCTTCCCTAATTCTTAGTTAGCCTCCCCCAGATCCTAGATATCATTTCTTAGGTCTCTTATCCGTCCTCAGCCACTTAAACCAACAATCCATTCCCCAAACTGTAAGGCTTTGTGGATTCCTTCAGTGCTGTCTGATGAACTGTTAAACACAAGTGCGCCAATTCCCACAGATTCCCTGATCAATTTCTATCTCATTAAGTCAATAAAAATGGTTCGTTTTATCTATTGACTCTACCCTCTACAGATAAAAAGCCCTTAAGTGTCTGCTATATCAGTCTTTGTCAGGAGAAGAGAAAAATGATTTATTATTCTTAATTCCATGGATGGCTCTTTGCCTTTCCTTATGCTGTCTGCATCTTCCAAAAAGTAAAAAATCGAGTTTCAACTTGGAGGAAAACACTTATAAAAGTACTTTACGCTTATACAGACCTCTTTTATGTAGGAAAATAGTTAAAAATTTTATTTTATATGATCCTTAAGCTACCCTCTGAAGCTAACTACCGTTTATATATTAAAAAAACGGAACTTCCCTGGCGGTCCAGTGGTTAAGACTCTGCACTTACAGTGCAGGTAGTTAAAAATTTTATTTTATATGATCCTTAAGCTACCCTCTGAAGCTAACTACCGTTTATATATAAAAAAACGGAACTTCCCTGGCGGTCCAGTGGTTAAGACTCTGCACTTACAGTGCACGGGCACAGGTTCCATCCCTGGTCCGGGAACTAAGATCCTGCAAGCCATGCAGCAGGGGCAAAAAAGAAAAGGAAAAAAGAAACTGATATTCTGGAAATTTAAGTAATACATCCAGTGTTGTATTAGATATTATCTTAGTGGACTCCAACTAACGTTTATCGCAACTATGTGCCCAGTACTGTGATAACTACTTAAATTTCATTCTCTCATTTAGTTTTCATAAAACAAGATGAGATATTCATTTTTTAAAACTTTTTATGGCATGTGATTTTTAAAAATATATTTATTTTATTTACTTATTTTTGGCTGCGTTGGGTCTTTGCTGCTGCGCACGGGCTTTCTCTAGTTGCGGCGAGCAGGGGTTCATTGTGGTGCGCGGGCATCTCATTGCAGTGGCTTCTCTTGTTGCGGAGCACGGGCTCTAGGTGCATGGGCTCAGTAGCTGTGGCTCGCGGGGTCTAGAGCGCAGGCTCAGTAGCTGTGGCATACGGGCTTAGTTGCTCTGAGGCATGCTGGATCTTCCTGGACCAGGGCTCGAACCCGTGTCCCCAGCATTGGCAGGCGAATTCTTAACCAGTGTGCCACCAGGGAAACCCAATAATACACATTTTTAACAAGTACCCTAGATAATACTCAAGCACAGTAAAATCAGAGAATCAGAGTCTCCTGAAAAGAATTTGAATTCATTTTTACAACAAAAAAATCCTACTGGAGGAGGTTCCAGGCTGGTGAACATATGGAGGTGCTGGGAGGGTGATGTTCCTGGAGAGGGCATGGAAGCTCCACACCTCTCCCCCATACCTGGCCCTGTTCATCTCTTCCATATGGATGTCCCCGAGTTATATTCTTTGCAATAAATCAGTGATCAAGGTCACAATAAGTACATGGCTACAGTTCCTTCAGGAGGTGCACATATGCTAAACCAGGCATCCTCACTTTTAAATAAACCTGGGAAAATTTGGAAAATAGAATTTTTAAAAAAATTTAAAAACCACTTTTGAGAAAATTATAATTATTTTAGCCAAAAGGAGGCAAATATAAATTGGATCAGTTTAGGTATGAAAAAAATCCTACTGGATTTCTGTAGCTAGTTTTGCAAACTTTTACACTAGTTTGGCCAACTATTACAGTCATTCTTTTTTCAATGCTCAAGTTGTATTGTCTTAGGACAATGGAAGTTCCTTCAAGTTAGTTGCCTATGTACTTTTGTTGGGAGAACATTGGTCATATAGTTCATTTTTGGAGGGACAGCTGGCTGCTCTGGCCCATTTTACACATTCCCCTGGAACTGGCCATTTCTCCAGGAGGCTTTGTTATTTTTACTGAGGAATGATATTCACAGACCAAAATTCTCATCACTGATGTTGCTTATGGTTACTCCGGTTCCCAAGAGAGTTGCTGCTGTTATTGGCTTTACATGCAGACAATTAAAAAGCCAGAAAAATTTCAGAAGCCTTTCAGCAGACTTTCCCTCACATATTATCCAGAATTGATATAAGCCCATGATTAAACTAACAATTTGACCAGACAAATAAGATCAGCATAATTGGTTTATATCAAATAAGATTCACCTCCTGATAAAAAGACAATGGCCTTTACAAAAGAAACAAAAGCAAAAATAAGCAAATGGGACCCAATTAAACTTAAAAGCTTTTGCACAGCTTTTTCTGATGACTGTTGATTTCCAACAAAAGGAAAAGACAACCTACTGAATGGCAGAAAACATTTGCAACTTATTTGACCAATAAGGAATTAATATCCAAAATATGGAACAGCTCATACAACTCAATATCAAAAAAAAAAAAACAACCCAGTTAAAAAATGGGCAGAAGACCTGAACAGACATTTTTCCAAAGAAGGCATACAGATGGCGACTTCCCTGGTGGTCCAGAAAAAAAAAAAACAACCCAGTTAAAAAATGGGCAGAAGACCTGAACAGACATTTTTCCAAAGAAGGCATACAGATGGCGACTTCCCTGGTGGTCCAGCGGTTAAGAATCTGCCTTCCAGTGCAGGGGACGTGGGATCTGGTTGGGGAACTAAGATCCCCCATGCCACGGGGCAACTAAGCCTGCGCACCGCAACTGGAGAGAAGCCCCCACACCACAGCTAAGACCCGAAGCAGCCAAAAATAAATAATTTTTTTTTTAAAAACAAAAAAAAAAAAAAAAAAAGATGCTCAGCATCGCTAATCATCAGAGAAATGCAAATCAAAACCACAATGAGATATCATGTCACACCTGTCAGAGTGGCTACCATCAAAAAGACCACAAATAGGGACTTCCCTGGTGGCGCAGTGGTTAAGAATCCGCCTGTCAATGCAGGATCCCACATGCCACAGAGCAACTAAGCCCTTGTGCCACAACTACTGAGCCTGTGCTCTAGACTCCGCGAACCACAACTACTGAAGCCTGTGTGCCTAGAGCCTGTGCTCCGCAACGAGAAGCCACCGCAATGAGAAGCCCGCGCACAACAACAAAGAGTAGCCCCCGCTCGCCGCAACGAGAGAAAGCCCACGTGCAGCAACGAAGACCCAATGGAGCCCAAAATAAATAAAAATAAATAAATTTATTTTTTTAAAAAAGACCACAGGGGCTTCCCTGGTGGCGCAGTGGTTGCGCGTCCGGAGCCTGTGCTCCGCAACGGGAGAGGCCGCAGCAGGGGGAGACCCGCGTACCACAAAAAAAAAAAAAAAAGACCACAAATAACAAATGTTGGTGAGGACATGGAGAAAAGGGAACCCTCCTACACTGTTGATGGGAATGTAAATTGGTGCAGCCGCTATGGAAAACAGTATGGAGGTTCCTAAAAAAACTAAAAATAGAACTATCATAAGGTCCATCAATTCCACAGCTGGTATATATCTGAAGAAAATGAAAACACTAATTCACAAAGATATATGCACCCCAATGTTCACAGCAGCATTATTTACAATAGCCAGGATACGGAAACAAACTAAGGATCCATCAACAGATGAATGGATAAAGAAGATGTGTGATTTATATATATGTGTGTGTGTGTGTGTGTGTATACATATATATATATATATATATATATATATATATATAGGAATACTACTCAGCCATAAAAAAAGATAAAATTTTGCCATTTGGGACAATATATATGGACCTGGAGCGTATCATGTTTAGTGAAATAAGTCAGAGAAAGACAAATACTGTATATTATCCTTTATATGTGGAATCTAAAAAATAAAACAAACAAATGAATGTAACAAAACAGACTCACAGATACAGAGAACAAAGTAGTGGTTACCACTGGGGAGAGGGAAGTGGGGAGAGGGAAGATAGGGATAGGGGATTAAGAAGTACAAACTACTATTCATTGATATAAAATAAATAAGGGGACTTCCTTGGCGGTCCAGTGGTTAGGGGTCCACCCTTCCACTGTGGGGGGCACGGGTTGGATCCTTGGCCTGGGAGCTAAGATCCCACAAGACGTACAGCATGGCCAGGAAAAAAAAAAATAAAGCTACAAGGATATATTGCACAGCACATGGGATATAGCCAATATTTTCTAATAACTATAAATGGAGTATAATATTTAAAAATTGTGAATCACTTTGTTGTACACTTGAAACTTATATAATATTGTAAATCAACTATACCTCAATTAAGAAAAAAAGTCAGTGGCATTTAGGAGAGGTTAAACCAATTGGGTATGCGTGGAAAACCAACAATTTCTGCTACATAGTAATGAGTGTAGAGCTGCTGCAGATACACAGTTGTAAAGTTAATTTTACAAGGTAGACAGCCCATGAATACTACCAAATACATAAGGAAACTGCATATTTGACTGAGTTCACTTTAATAATATATTAAGTTTAAAAAGCAAGCCAAAAAATCATGAATCATTTATTCTTCTTGGATTTAAAAACACATGCCACAATATACCAAAAAAAATTCTTGAAGGTTACAAGTACATACCCAGAGTTTGCATTTCAGATGAGTGGATAAATGATGAATTATTTAGGATACAGAAATAATAATTGCTTTTTAGCTTGGGTGGCCAAAAATTGATAGATTCCTGCTTCACTGTTTGGGTCACCTATATTTTAGATTTGGTGCACCACCCCAAGAAACAGTAGTAGGGATATTTTTTAAAGTTAATAATAAAAACTCTATATTAAAGAATCTCAATTAATTTACTAATAAAGGAATTTCTTATGACTTGATTTTTAAAACTTTCATAATTCAGACATCTGTTTTGAAATTTGAAAAAAATCCATGTTTATTGCACAGTGTTAAAAAAAAAAAGAAATTCTGAAGGATGTATAGTTTTTTTTTTTAATGCAATTTCTTCCATCATGTCTGTCTATTACCCCTCTCCAGCTCTCATGCACAAGTAACTTTAGAATTTGGTGTATATTGTAACTACAGATCTCTCTACATAAATGTGTGTGTGTGTGTTAGTAATTTCATATATTCTATCTCAATTGCTGAGACATTGATTATATTCAGATTATGAAACCAGTTCACAAAGGAAAAAAACTTGGAATGTAATATCAGCTATTATGTATTGTGTAAAAACGTTTCACTTTATCAACTGGCTTATCCCAGGGGACAGCAAGTATTTGATATCAAGACCAAAATAAATTTAACATGCATTAAGGTTTGCTGTGAGGATTTAATTAGGTAATCATCTGATATGTTTTTTTCCTAGCTCATAGAATATATGCAACAAGTGTCAGTTATGTGCATGGAAATATAAAATATGAATACCCTTGAGCATTTCTAGGAATTTACGTAAGGCATTATTCAGACAACACAAAGATACTCACTGCAGCATTGCTGGTAATAGATTAGGAAAAAAAAATGTTTAAGACTGAGGGGGGAGGGGGGATCAAAAAAGAAGTATGAGAAAAAATACAAACCCCAATATTCTATTCCAAAACGTACAGGGAGAACATGACCAAACCCACGTAATGATTAATGCCATAAATTCACTCATGTGCTGAACGAATATTTATTAAACATTGCTATTTGTTATAGACCCTGTTCTCTTTTTTTAATTAATTTTTTAAATTGAGGTACAACTGACATATAACATATTAGTTTCAGGTGTACAACAGAACGATTGGATATTCGTATTATTGGGGAGGGGGAAATTTCCCCCTCTACCCCTTGGGTTCTTGTGGCTGGACTAATAATAAAATTGACACAAGAAATATTAATAGGAGAAAAAGAAACATTTTAATTCGTGTGCCTGGAGGTTTCATAGAAATAGGACCTAACAAGTGGCCAAAGCAGCCAGCTTTTCTACTTTTTAGACAAAGAAACAATAAATTTGTGAGGAATTGATACGATAAAGAAACTTAAGTTTGGGGTACTCAGTTAGTGAGGAATCTAAATGGAGTTTAGACTTGAGGAAGTAAAGCAAAGACGTAACAGGCTTCTTGGCCTGAATTCCCTATCTCTGGCAATAAGGTGGGAGCTAACCTTTCAAAGGAGAGATTTATTTCCTGCTTGCAGGGAGACAGAGCGGAGGGTCAGAGTGTCCCTCTTGCACTGGTCATGTCTTAAGCAACTTTAATTCGAAATAATGAACATGCCATTGGGGAAAATTTGGGGATGGCCTGCCCTGAGCCCCAACAGTGTATATTGCAAAACGATCACCACAATGAGTCTAGTTACCATCCATCCCCATACGTAGGTACAATTTTTTTTTCTTGTAATGAGAACTTTTAAGGTCTACTCTCTTAGACCAATGTTCTAAGTGCCAGAGATACAGCCGTGAAACAACCAGAAAAAACACCTAAAAACATATTAGAACCAGGAAACGGTAGCAATTCTAAGCATTCACGATGTGTTTGCGACTGTATTTTATACCATCTCCAAGAAGATTACAATTTCAAATAATTTGACTCATTTTCATTCAACATCACACATCATATCCAGAATGTTTTTATAGTGAGAAAATATTATCACTTTTGGTAAGACTTTGTTACGTGAAGGAAGGTTATAAATTGTATAAAGCAGTTATTGATTATAGCATCCATTCCAAGATGGCCTAAACAAGTTGGTACAAGGTAAGCATAGCTCATACAAGGAAATTGCCCATGTGCAAAAACCACTCAAATATTTGTCAAGAATAAAGGCTGTATGTAGCCCAAATTTTTTGCATTGTTTCAGGGAAAAAAAGTAGGTGGACAGTCCTAAATTCCTGATCAATTAAGTGATTCTCTAGCTAGCAAAAAGGTGGTCAACGAATTAACTTTTCTTTTACTTTCTTTGGGCTTAATGTGCTGTTCTTCTAACTTTGTGAGATGAGTTTCTCACCCTTTCATATTTTCTGATATATACATTTAAAGTTATAAATTCCCTTAAAGCACAGCTTTTTAGCTGTAGCACACAGGTTTTGATACATTTTCATAGTCATTGTGTTCAAAATACTGCTACTGTAAATTCTCTGACCCATTTAAAAAAATTATCTCCTCATTTTATAATTGGATTTTTAAAAATTTGAGTCTTGAGTTCTCTATATTTTCTAGATACGAGTCCTCTGTCAGATATGTGATTTGCAAATATTTTCTCCTAGTCTTTGTCTTTTTAATCTTTTAATAGAAGCTTTCACAGAGCAAGTTTTTTTTTTTTTTTTTGCGGTATGCGGGCCTCTCACTGTTGTGGCCTCTCCCGTTGCGGAGCACAGGCTCCAGACGCGCAGGCTC
>NC_041219.1:58939459-58948488 GCF_002837175.3 Physeter macrocephalus | reverse complement strand
GCCCCGGTCCGGGAAGATCCCACATGCCGCGGAGCAGCTGGGCCCGTGAGCCATGGCCGCTGAGCCTGCGCGTCCGGAGCCTGTGCTCTACAACGGGAGAGGCCACAACAGTGAGAGGGCCGCGTACCGCAAAAAAAAAAAAAAAAAAAGATGCTCAGCATCGCTAATCATCAGAGAAATGCAAATCAAAACCACAATGAGATATCATGTCACACCTGTCAGAGTGGCTACCATCAAAAAGACCACAAATAGGGACTTCCCTGGTGGCGCAGTGGTTAAGAATCCGCCTGTCAATGCAGGATCCCACATGCCACAGAGCAACTAAGCCCTTGTGCCACAACTACTGAGCCTGTGCTCTAGACTCCGCGAACCACAACTACTGAAGCCTGTGTGCCTAGAGCCTGTGCTCCGCAACGAGAAGCCACCGCAATGAGAAGCCCGCGCACAACAACAAAGAGTAGCCCCCGCTCGCCGCAACGAGAGAAAGCCCACGTGCAGCAACGAAGACCCAATGGAGCCCAAAATAAATAAAAATAAATAAATTTATTTTTTTAAAAAAGACCACAGGGGCTTCCCTGGTGGCGCAGTGGTTGCGCGTCCGGAGCCTGTGCTCCGCAACGGGAGAGGCCGCAGCAGGGGGAGACCCGCGTACCACAAAAAAAAAAAAAAAAAGACCACAAATAACAAATGTTGGTGAGGACATGGAGAAAAGGGAACCCTCCTACACTGTTGATGGGAATGTAAATTGGTGCAGCCGCTATGGAAAACAGTATGGAGGTTCCTAAAAAAACTAAAAATAGAACTATCATAAGGTCCATCAATTCCACAGCTGGTATATATCTGAAGAAAATGAAAACACTAATTCACAAAGATATATGCACCCCAATGTTCACAGCAGCATTATTTACAATAGCCAGGATACGGAAACAAACTAAGGATCCATCAACAGATGAATGGATAAAGAAGATGTGTGATTTATATATATGTGTGTGTGTGTGTGTGTGTGTGTGTGTGTATACATATATATATATATATATATAGGAATACTACTCAGCCATAAAAAAAGATAAAATTTTGCCATTTGGGACAATATATATGGACCTGGAGCGTATCATGTTTAGTGAAATAAGTCAGAGAAAGACAAATACTGTATATTATCCTTTATATGTGGAATCTAAAAAATAAAACAAACAAATGAATGTAACAAAACAGACTCACAGATACAGAGAACAAAGTAGTGGTTACCACTGGGGAGAGGGAAGTGGGGAGAGGGAAGATAGGGATAGGGGATTAAGAAGTACAAACTACTATTCATTGATATAAAATAAATAAGGGGACTTCCTTGGCGGTCCAGTGGTTAGGGGTCCACCCTTCCACTGTGGGGGGCACGGGTTGGATCCTTGGCCTGGGAGCTAAGATCCCACAAGACGTACAGCATGGCCAGGAAAAAAAAAAATAAAGCTACAAGGATATATTGCACAGCACATGGGATATAGCCAATATTTTCTAATAACTATAAATGGAGTATAATATTTAAAAATTGTGAATCACTTTGTTGTACACTTGAAACTTATATAATATTGTAAATCAACTATACCTCAATTAAGAAAAAAAGTCAGTGGCATTTAGGAGAGGTTAAACCAATTGGGTATGCGTGGAAAACCAACAATTTCTGCTACATAGTAATGAGTGTAGAGCTGCTGCAGATACACAGTTGTAAAGTTAATTTTACAAGGTAGACAGCCCATGAATACTACCAAATACATAAGGAAACTGCATATTTGACTGAGTTCACTTTAATAATATATTAAGTTTAAAAAGCAAGCCAAAAAATCATGAATCATTTATTCTTCTTGGATTTAAAAACACATGCCACAATATACCAAAAAAAATTCTTGAAGGTTACAAGTACATACCCAGAGTTTGCATTTCAGATGAGTGGATAAATGATGAATTATTTAGGATACAGAAATAATAATTGCTTTTTAGCTTGGGTGGCCAAAAATTGATAGATTCCTGCTTCACTGTTTGGGTCACCTATATTTTAGATTTGGTGCACCACCCCAAGAAACAGTAGTAGGGATATTTTTTAAAGTTAATAATAAAAACTCTATATTAAAGAATCTCAATTAATTTACTAATAAAGGAATTTCTTATGACTTGATTTTTAAAACTTTCATAATTCAGACATCTGTTTTGAAATTTGAAAAAAATCCATGTTTATTGCACAGTGTTAAAAAAAAAAAGAAATTCTGAAGGATGTATAGTTTTTTTTTTTAATGCAATTTCTTCCATCATGTCTGTCTATTACCCCTCTCCAGCTCTCATGCACAAGTAACTTTAGAATTTGGTGTATATTTTAACTACAGATCTCTCTACATAAATGTGTGTGTGTGTGTTAGTAATTTCATATATTCTATCTCAATTGCTGAGACATTGATTATATTCAGATTATGAAACCAGTTCACAAAGGAAAAAAACTTGGAATGTAATATCAGCTATTATGTATTGTGTAAAAACGTTTCACTTTATCAACTGGCTTATCCCAGGGGACAGCAAGTATTTGATATCAAGACCAAAATAAATTTAACATGCATTAAGGTTTGCTGTGAGGATTTAATTAGGTAATCATCTGATATGTTTTTTTCCTAGCTCATAGAATATATGCAACAAGTGTCAGTTATGTGCATGGAAATATAAAATATGAATACCCTTGAGCATTTCTAGGAATTTACGTAAGGCATTATTCAGACAACACAAAGATACTCACTGCAGCATTGCTGGTAATAGATTAGGAAAAAAAAATGTTTAAGACTGAGGGGGGAGGGGGGATCAAAAAAGAAGTATGAGAAAAAATACAAACCCCAATATTCTATTCCAAAACGTACAGGGAGAACATGACCAAACCCACGTAATGATTAATGCCATAAATTCACTCATGTGCTGAACGAATATTTATTAAACATTGCTATTTGTTATAGACCCTGTTCTCTTTTTTTAATTAATTTTTTAAATTGAGGTACAACTGACATATAACATATTAGTTTCAGGTGTACAACAGAACGATTGGATATTCGTATTATTGGGGAGGGGGAAATTTCCCCCTCTACCCCTTGGGTTCTTGTGGCTGGACTAATAATAAAATTGACACAAGAAATATTAATAGGAGAAAAAGAAACATTTTAATTCGTGTGCCTGGAGGTTTCATAGAAATAGGACCTAACAAGTGGCCAAAGCAGCCAGCTTTTCTACTTTTTAGACAAAGAAACAATAAATTTGTGAGGAATTGATACGATAAAGAAACTTAAGTTTGGGGTACTCAGTTAGTGAGGAATCTAAATGGAGTTTAGACTTGAGGAAGTAAAGCAAAGACGTAACAGGCTTCTTGGCCTGAATTCCCTATCTCTGGCAATAAGGTGGGAGCGAACCTTTCAAAGGAGAGATTTATTTCCTGCTTGCAGGGAGACAGAGCGGAGGGTCAGAGTGTCCCTCTTGCACTGGTCATGTCTTAAGCAACTTTAATTCGAAATAATGAACATGCCATTGGGGAAAATTTGGGGATGGCCTGCCCTGAGCCCCAACAGTGTATATTGCAAAACGATCACCACAATGAGTCTAGTTACCATCCATCCCCATACGTAGGTACAATTTTTTTTTCTTGTAATGAGAACTTTTAAGGTCTACTCTCTTAGACCAATGTTCTAAGTGCCAGAGATACAGCCGTGAAACAACCAGAAAAAACACCTAAAAACATATTAGAACCAGGAAACGGTAGCAATTCTAAGCATTCACGATGTGTTTGCGACTGTATTTTATACCATCTCCAAGAAGATTACAATTTCAAATAATTTGACTCATTTTCATTCAACATCACACATCATATCCAGAATGTTTTTATAGTGAGAAAATATTATCACTTTTGGTAAGACTTTGTTACGTGAAGGAAGGTTATAAATTGTATAAAGCAGTTATTGATTATAGCATCCATTCCAAGATGGCCTAAACAAGTTGGTACAAGGTAAGCATAGCTCATACAAGGAAATTGCCCATGTGCAAAAACCACTCAAATATTTGTCAAGAATAAAGGCTGTATGTAGCCCAAATTTTTTGCATTGTTTCAGGGAAAAAAAGTAGGTGGACAGTCCTAAATTCCTGATCAATTAAGTGATTCTCTAGCTAGCAAAAAGGTGGTCAACGAATTAACTTTTCTTTTACTTTCTTTGGGCTTAATGTGCTGTTCTTCTAACTTTGTGAGATGAGTTTCTCACCCTTTCATATTTTCTGATATATACATTTAAAGTTATAAATTCCCTTAAAGCACAGCTTTTTAGCTGTAGCACACAGGTTTTGATACATTTTCATAGTCATTGTGTTCAAAATACTGCTACTGTAAATTCTCTGACCCATTTAAAAAAATTATCTCCTCATTTTATAATTGGATTTTTAAAAATTTGAGTCTTGAGTTCTCTATATTTTCTAGATACGAGTCCTCTGTCAGATATGTGATTTGCAAATATTTTCTCCTAGTCTTTGTCTTTTTAATCTTTTAATAGAAGCTTTCACAGAGCAAGTTTTTGCGGCCTCTCCCGCTGCGGAGCACAGGCTCCGGACGCGCAGGCTCCGCGGCCATGGCTCACGGGCCCAGCCGCTCCGCGGCACGTGGGATCCTCCCGGGCCGGCGCACGAACCCGCGTCCCCTGCATCGGCAGGCGGACTCCCAACCACTGCGCCGCCAGGGAAGCCCACAGAGCAAGTTTTTAACTCTGGTGAGATCTAATTTATCAGTTTTTCCTTTTATGTGTTGTGCCTTTGGTGTCAAGTCCATAATTTTTGAATTTTAATTTTCCTCCTATTATGTTAACATCTTTTTTTCAGCTTGTTTTTTTAAATTGAAGTATAGTTGATTCACAATGTTGTGTTAGTTTCAGGTGTACAGCAAAGTGATTCAGATATATATATATATATATATATATATATATATACACACACATATATATACACACATATATTCTTTTTCAGATTCTTTTCCCTTATAGGTTATTACAAGATATGGAGTATAGTTCCCTGTGCTATACAGTAGATCCTTGTTGGTTATCTATTTTGTATATAGTAGTGTGTATATGTTAATCCCAAACTCCTAATTTATACCTCCCCACCTTTCCCCTTTGGTAACCGTAAGTTTGTTTTCGAAGTCTGTGGGTTTGTTTCTGTTTTGTAAATAAGTTCATTTGTATCACTTTTTGTTCATTTGATATCATGATATTTGATATCATATTTGATATCATGATGTAAAAGGCAAAAAACTTCACAATTTCACAAGTAGATCTAAGAAGGAAAGTCCTCAACTAATGACAAGAAATGGAGCAGCAACGGGAGAGGTCACAACAGTGAGAGGCCCGCGTACCGCACACACACACAAAAAATCATTTTATTACCCTTTTTTTTTTTTTGACTGCACGGCGCAGCTTGCAGGATCTTAGCTCCCCGACCAGGGATTGAAACTGGGCCCTGGGCAGTGAAAGTGCGGAGTCCTAATCACTGGACCACCAGGCAATTCCCTATCACTGTCTTTCAATACTACTTTTTTTTTTTTTTTTTTGTGGTACGCGGGCCTCTCACTGTTGTGGCCTCTCCCGTTGCGGAGCACAGGCTCCGGACGCGCAGGCTCAGCGGCCATGGCTCACGGGCCCAGCCGCTCCGCGGCATGTGGGATCCTCCCAGACCGGGGCGCGAACCCGGCTCCCCTGCATCGGCAGGCGGACGCGCAACCACTGGGCCACCAGGGAAGCTCAATACTACTTTTCTTGAAGTATATTTTATCTGATATCCTCCCATTCTATTCTGAACCTATGACAATCCAATTTTCAACATCACTCCACCAAAACTGTTCCTGTCGAGATCACTAACAATCTCCATATTGCTAAATCCAATGGCAATTCTCAGTCCTTATCTTACTAGGCTGTAAGGAAGAACTCAGCCTTTCCATAATAAAAATAACTCTAAGTCACGTATTAAGATAAAAATTCAATTAATAGAAAAGATGCTTACTGTCTAACTCCCTTGGACAAACATCATATAATACCTTTATAGTTTTTCAATATTATACTCTTCTTTGTTCTTCTAAAGTGTTATTCCGGGACTTCCCTGGTGGTGTAGTGATTAGGACTCTGAGCTCTCACTGCCGAGGGCCCAGCTTCAATCCCTGGTCAAGGAACTAGGATTCCATAAGCCTCACAGAGTGACCAAAACTAAATAAAGTTTTGTTCCTTTTGTTTTCAAATGTGTATTTGACCTCTTTTATGTTATCAGTACCTCTTTCACATGTACGTTATCAGTAGACCTTTCCAATAACCTTTTTGGAGTTTACTAATTTATGATAAGGTCTACCTTTTCCTTACTTGGCTAAACATTAAATGTCTCATCTTCCACACTGATGAAGCTCCTCTTTTTCTACCTACTATTGCCTAATGATAGGTGTGCCTCACCTTGGAGTGGGTCTTTGGTGTATTCATGTATATAAAGGAGAGCCTATAATTTTCATTTGAAAGCTGGGGTGCTGGTACCTAGGTCCTATCTGTTAAGCATTTTACTTATTTCCTGTACGATAATTCTCATAAATGACAGTGTTTTACTTCTACTAGAAAATTGGCACATTCTTGGACAATCTAGAGCAACACAGCTCCTGAGACCAGTGGAGGTGGGCTTCCAAGATCTGACCTAGTATGTATATGGTATAATCCCTTGGTGCCCTACTTCCTTCAGGTGCCAAGGAAACTCCATTTTTCTGAACTGTTTTCAGAAAGATACTGCTGTTTTCCGGTAAGGATCATAAACTGACCCTGTCTGTTTACCCATCTGCATGTAGCTTCTTTGTTACTGCTTCTTACTTGGACCCCAGAAGATTTCAGTCTACTATTTTTGGACCTAGAATACATCTACTTTGTATCAATATGGCTTATCCCAAGGGTCAGGATGGGAGCCCACTCCTACTTAGTTCATTGTAAACTATTATGTTTTTCTTTCTGCAAATTTGGAATTGGTATACCAGAAAAAAATTAGGTGTTTTTCTTTTTTTCTTGGTTTATTCTGGCAAATTTTCCAACATTAATGTAAAGCTCTAATTAAATTTCAACCACCCTCAGGGCTCTGATGAGGTAGAATGGAAACTATGACACTAAGCAAGGATGTAGTAATTTAGAAACAAAATGTGCTTTGAGTCATTATATGCTTCTAATTATCATGAGTATCCTGTAAACTGCAAGTTAATGAATTGTGGAGTGCAACCCACAGGAAATCCTCCTTGAGCCCAGGAAGATTCCAGCAATTCACCTTTAACACCTAGAGGGCACATTATAGTCTTATTTTCAAGGACTCACTTCTATTCCAAGTTCTTTGTCAGAATGAACACAGGCTGCAGTAGGCTATTTTCTTGTCTGTCTTCTCTAACAGAAAATGGCCTCAAATGATTGGTAAACTCCTGCAGAGCAGGGCATTGTATGCCACTGTTTGCCCAGGATCATGCTTAGTGCTCGAAAGAAAAACATGCATAGACATCTGTGATAAGGAAAAGAATGAAAAGAAATAGAAATGAAGAGAAGAAGAAAGACAAAGGCAAGAAAGCAGTCTAATAAGTGGCAGGGGGTCTCAGCAAGAATGAACCTCCCAGTCAGAACTAGACACATCTTACCTACAGAGATAAGAGGTGAATGTTTGGGTCCAGGGAGTCAGGATCCTTCTGGGAGTGCAGGCAAATTTTTGAGTTTGTACATGTATGTTTTTCTCAGTAGAGTCCAAAACTTTTATCAGATTCTCAAAAAGTTCGACTAATACAGAATATAATCTGTATTCAGAATCAGTGGTTACCAACCCCTGACCCTTCCCCTCCCCATCCCACCTCTATGACTGCAGTGATGATTTCACGGGTGTATACATCATGGATGTATAAATTACTGAATTGTACACTTTGTGCGCAGTTTGTGGTATGTCAATTAAACCTCAATACAGCTGGTTTTTATTTTTTTCACAAATTTATGTATTTATTTTGGCTGCGTTGGGTCTTTGTTGCTGCGCGTGGGCTTTCTCTAGTTGCGGCAAGCAGGGACTACTCTTTGTTGTGGTGCGCAGGCTTCTCATTGCAGTGGCTTCTCTTGCTGCAGAGCATGGGCTCTAGGCACACGGGCTTCAGTAGTTGTGGCACGTGGGCTCAGTAGTTGTGGCGCACGGGCTTAGTTACTCCGTAGCATGTGGGATCTTCCCAGACCACGGCCTGAACCCGTGTCCCCTGCATTGGCAGGCAGATTCTTAACCACTGCACCAACAGGGAAGCCCTACAGCTGGTTTTTAAAAACTCACTAATAGGCAGACAAACAAGCCACTTTAAAAATGGGCAGGGCTTCCCTGGTGGCGCAGTGGTTGAGAATCCGCCTGCCGATGCAGGGGACATGGGTTCGTGCCCCGGTCCGGGAAGATCCCACATGCCGCGGAGCGGCTGGGCCCGTGCAATTGTCTTGTAAACTAGAGGCAGCCATACAACTGTTTATTATAAATAATGCAATAGTGGGCAGTGACCCAAAAAGGCAGAATTAAGTATGTTTCCATTAAGAAATGAAGGAGTTACCTGGTCGGTTAGCTCTAAAAGAAACTGCTGAAAGTAAATTTCTTGGGACTTTTCTTTCCCATTCTATACAATTCTTTTTTTTTTTTAATTTTTATTAGAGCATAGTTGATTTACAATGTTGTGTTAGTTTCAAGTGTACAGCAAAGTGAATCAGTTGTACATATACATATATCCACTCTTTTTTTTGGCTGCGTCGGGTCTTCACTGCTGTGAGTGGGCTTTCTGTAGTTCTGGTGAGCAGGGGTTACTTTTGGTTGTGGTGCACAGGCTTCTCATTGCGGTGCCTTCTCTTGTTGCAGAGCATGGGCTCTAGGTGCAAGGGCTTCAGTTGTTGCAGCAGGTGGGCTCAGTAGTTGTGGTGCACGGGCTTAGTTGTTCCGTGGCATGTGGCATCTTCCAGGACCAGGGATTG
>NC_041219.1:58933717-58939062 GCF_002837175.3 Physeter macrocephalus | reverse complement strand
AACAGTGAGAGGCCCGCGTACCGCAAAAAAAAAAAAAAAAAAAAAAAGGGCAAAATATTTGAACAGGCACGTCACCAAAGAAGACATTCAGATGGCAAATAAACACACAAAAAGTTGATCAACGTCATTGGTCATTAGAAATCTGCAAATTAAAGTTACAATGAGATTCATTACACATCTCAGGGATGTCTTTTCGGCTAAAATAAAAAAGATTGGTCATATCACATGTTGGTGCGTAAGTGGAGCAACTAGAATGCTCACACAATGCCGCTAGGATGTAAAATGGTTCAACCACTTTAGAAAACACGTTGGCCATATTTTATATCTCAACTTGTGATGATCAGTCAGGATTGGGAGCCACTGCTTTAATGGGCTGTGTTTAGAAAGATGATAGGATCTAAGATTGAAAGACTTAAATTCTAACTCAACTCTCTTGCCTTTTATGGTAATGTTGGGCAGCTGCCTGAACCCCTCTGAACCTCAGTTGCCCCAACTGTAATATCAAAATAATAATAACTGCCCTTTCCATTTCAGGGTTTTGGGGAAAGTAGACATGCAATTGTCTTGTAAACTAGAGGCAGCCATACAACTGTTTATTATAAATAATGCAATAGTGGGCAGTGACCCAAAAAGGCAGAATTAAGTATGTTTCCATTAAGAAATGAAGGAGTTACCTGGTCGGTTAGCTCTAAAAGAAACTGCTGAAAGTAAATTTCTTGGGACTTTTCTTTCCCATTCTATACAATTCTTTTTTTTTTTTAATTTTTATTAGAGCATAGTTGATTTACAATGTTGTGTTAGTTTCAAGTGTACAGCAAAGTGAATCAGTTGTACATATACATATATCCACTCTTTTTTTTGGCTGCGTCGGGTCTTCACTGCTGTGAGTGGGCTTTCTGTAGTTCTGGTGAGCAGGGGTTACTTTTGGTTGTGGTGCACAGGCTTCTCATTGCGGTGCCTTCTCTTGTTGCAGAGCATGGGCTCTAGGTGCAAGGGCTTCAGTTGTTGCAGCAGGTGGGCTCAGTAGTTGTGGTGCACGGGCTTAGTTGTTCCGTGGCATGTGGCATCTTCCAGGACCAGGGATTGAACCTGTGTCCCCTGCATTGGCAGGCAGATTCTTTTTTTTTTTTTTTTTTTTAATATAGTTAGGCAAATCCATTAAAAAAAATAATAAATTTATTTATTTATTTTTGGCTGTGTTGGGTCTTCGTTGCTGCACATGGGCTTTCTCTAGTTGTGGCGAGCGGGGTCTACTCTTTGTTGCGGTGCTTGGGCTCCTTATTGTGGTGGCTTCTCTTGTTGCTGAGCATGGGCTCTAGGTGTGCGGGCATCAGTAGTTGTGGCATGCGGGCTCTAGAGCGCAGGCTCAGTAGTTGTGGGGCATGGGCTTAGTTGCTCCGTGGCATGTGGGATCTTCCTGGACCAGCGCTTGAACCCGTGTTCCCTGCATTGGCAGGCGGATTCTTAACCACTGCATCACCAGGGAAGTCCCTATCCACTCTTTTTTAGATTCTTTGCCCATATAGGCCATCACAGAGTATTGAGTAGAGTTCCATGTGCTACACAGTAGGTCCTTATTAGTTATCTATTTTATATATAGTAGCCATTCCATACACTTTAAAAAATATATTTATTTGTTTATTTATTTGGCTGTACCAGGTCTTAGCTGTGGCACGCAGGATCTTTGTTGCGGAATCTCTCATTTCAGCATGCAGGATCTAGTTCCCTGACCAGGGATCGAACCCAGGCCCTCTGCATTGGCAATGCTGAGTCTCAACCACGGAACCACCAGGGAAGTCCCTCCATACGCTTCTAAGGTTAATGTATCAGGAGTTGCCAAGGCCAGCCCCAGGCTCAATGATTCGCTAGGAAGACTCACAGGACTCAGCATAGAGTAGTCCTCACAGCTAAGATTTATTATAGTGAAAGAGTACAAAGCAAAATCAGCAAAGGGTTCGTGGGGCAAAGCCTGGAAACTGGGTGCAAGCTTCCCCGAGTCCTCTCCCAGGGCAGTCATGGGTATACTTCATTCTCCCGGCGATGACTTGTGACAACATGTGTGAAACACTCTACCAGGGAAGCTCATTGGAGACTCAGCTCCCTTGCCCCTTCCACACAGTTATTTCTGCCTTACTCTATTGGCCAAGTCAAGTCATATGGCTGAACCTAAAGTTAAAGGGAAGCATATCTCTCCCTTTTAGTAGAAGGAACTTGTCTTTGTTCATTTGGGCTGCTAAAACAAAAATACCAAACTGGGTGGCTTACGAACAGCAGAAATTTATTTCTCACAGTGCTGGAGGCTGGGAATTCCAAGATCAAGTCACCAGCAGGTTCAGTGTCTGGTGAGAGCCTGCTTCCTGGTTCATGGACTGCCATCTTTTTGCTGTAATCTTACATGGTGGAAGGGGCCAAGGGAGCTTTCTTGTGGGGTTTTTGTAAGTGCACTAATCCCATTCATGAGAGCTCTGCCTACATGACCTAATCATCTCCTAAAGGCCCCACCTCCTAATACCATCACCTGGGGGTTAGGATTGCAGTATATTAATTTTGGGGGACACAAACATTCAGACCATAACAGAACTACAAAAACCACTTGGTAGACAGCATGGAATTGGGTGTGGGGTGGGGTGGGTGAAGAATAGGGGCCATACATATTCCACTTTCCCACATAAAGTCAAACTGTTTTCTAAAGTGCTGGTACAACTTTACACTCTTACTAGCAGTAAAGACAGTCCCCATTTTGCATTCTTGCCTGCAGTTGATATTTACAGACATTCAAAGGTCTGCCAGTCTGGGAGGCACAAATAACAAAAGAAAAACATGGGTGAATTGGACTCAATCAAAAATTTAAAACTTTTATAAACTATCTTAACTGCTGTGGTCTGAATGTTTGTGTCCCCCCAATTCATATGTTGAAATACTAATGACCAACGTGATGGTATTAGTTGCTGGGGGCCTTTGGGAGCTGATCAGGTCATGAGGGTGGAGCTCTCATGAAAGGGATTAGTGCACTTCTAAAAGCTCCATAAGAGGGCTTCCCTGGTGGCACAGTGGTTGGGAGTCCGCCTGCCGATGCAGGGGACGCGGGTTCGTGCCCTGGTCCGGGAGGATCCCACGTGCCGCGGAACGGCTGGGCCCGTGAGCGCGTGCCGTGGAACGGCTGGGCCCGTGAGCCATGGCCGCTGGGCCTGCGCGTCAGGAGCCTGTGCTCTGCAACGGGAGAGGCCACAACGGTGAGAGGCCTGCGTACCACCAAAAAAAAAAAGGCTCCATAAGAAAGCTTCCTTGCCCCTTCTGCCGTGAAAGAATACAACGAGAAGACTGCAGCCCAGAAGGTGGCCCTCATCCAAACAAGCAGGCACACCAAGCTTGGGCTTCAGCCTCCAGACCAAAACTGTGAGAAATAAATTTCTGCTGTTCATAAGCGATCCAGTCTACAGTATTCTGTTAAAGCAGTCCAAAAGGACTAAGATATTAACCATTTTTAAATGTACATTTCAGTGGAGTTAAGTATATTCACATTGTTGTGAAGAAGCAGATATCCAGAACTTTTTCATCTTGCAAATATGAAGCTCTATACCCATTAAACAACTCTTGTTTCCCCTTCCCCCATCCCCTGGTAACCATCATTCTCCTTTATGTTTCTATGAGTTTGACTGCTCTAATTTTTTTTTCTTTTTTTAAAAAAAATTGGGGGACTTCCCTGGCAGTCCAGTGGTTAATATTCCGTGCTCCCAGTGCAGGGGACCCAGGTTCCATCCCTGGTCAGGGTACTCGATCCTGCATGCCACAAAGAAGATTCCACATGTGGCAACGACGATCTCGCATGCAGCAACGACGATCCTGCGTGCCGCCACTAAGACCCAGTGAAGCCAAATACATAAATTTAAAAAATATATATATTGAAAACAAATTTTTTTTTGGCTGTGCAGTGCAGCATGTGGGATGTTAGTTCCCCAACCAGGGATCAAACCCACATCCCCTGCATTGGAAATGAGGAGTCTTAACACTGGACCACCAGGGAAGCCCTGAGTTTGACTGCTTTAAATACCTCACGCAAGCAGAATTATACAGTACTTTTCTTCTTGTGACTGGCTTATCTCACTTAGCATAATGGCCTCAAGATTCATCCATGCAATGGGATATGCAGGATTTCCTTCCTTTTGCAGCCTGAATAATATTCCCTTGGATGTGGGGCTTCCCTGGTGGCACAGTGGTTAAGAATCCACCTGCCAATGCAGGGGACATGGATTCGAGCCCTGGTCCAGGAAGATCCCACGTGCTGCGGAGCAACTAAGCCCGTGCGCCACGACTACTGAGCCTGAGCTCTAGAGCCTGTGAGCCACAACCACTGAGCCCATGTGCCACAACTACTGAAGCCCACATGCCTAGAGCCCACGCACCGCAACAAAGAGTAGCCCCCACTCACCACAACTAGAGAAAGCCTGCACACAGCAACAAAGACCCAATGCAGCCAAAAATAAATAAATAAAATAAATTTTTTAAAAAAGTTCCCTTGGATGCATATTGTACACTGTGTTTATCCATTCATCCATTGCTGGACACTTGGGTTGCTTCCACTTCTTGGCTATTGCAAATAGCACTGCTATGAACATGGGTATGCAAATATCTCAAGACCCTGCTTTCAATTCTTTTGGTCATATATTCAGAAGTGGGATTGTTGGATCATATGGTGCTCTATATTTAATGTTTTGAGGAAACTCCATAGTATTTTTCATAGTGGTTATACCATTTTACAAGCCCACCAACAAAATTTAAAACTTTTGTATTTCAAAGGACACTATCAAGAAAGTGAAAAGAGGGAATTCCCTGGCAGTCCAGTGGTTAAGACTCCACGTTTTCACTGCTGAGGAACTGGGTTTGATCCCTGGTCAGGGAACTAAGATCCCACATGCCGCAGCATGGCCAAAAAAAAAAAAGTGAAAAGACAATCTACAGAATGGGATTTGCAAATAATATATTTGATAAGAGACTCATCCAGACTATATAAAGAACTCAATAAAAATAATAAATAAAAAATAAAGAATATCCAAAGCAATCCTGAGAAAGAAAAACAGAGCTGGAGGAATCAGGCTCCCTGACTTCAGACTATACTACAAAGCTACAGTAATCAAGACAGTATGGTACTGGCACAGAAATAGAAATATAGATCAATGGAACAGGATAGAAAGCCCAGAGATAAACCCACGCACATATAGTCACCTTATCTTTGATAAAGGAGTCAAGAATATACAGTGGAGAAATGCAGCCTCTTCAAGAAGTGGTGCTGGGAAAACTGGACAGCTACATGTAAAAGAATGAAATTAGAACAGTCCCTAACACCA
>NC_041219.1:58930446-58932556 GCF_002837175.3 Physeter macrocephalus | reverse complement strand
AGATGCAAGAGGGAAGAGATATGGGGACATATGTATATGTATAACTGATTCACTTTGTTATAAAGCAGAAACTAACACACCATTGTAAAGCAATTATACTCCAATTAAGATGTTTAAAAAATAAATAAATAAAAACTCAAGTAACCCAATTAAAACAGAAGCAAAGGATTTGAATAGACATTTCACCAAAGACGACATAGAAATGGCCAATAAGCCCATAAAAAAGATGTTCAACAGCAGTAGTCATTAAGGAAATGCAAATCAAAACCACTCTGAGATATCATTTCACACCCACTAGGAAGCATAAAATCAAGAAGTCAGATATTAACAAGTGTTCTTCAGAATGCAGAGAAATCAAATCCCTCACACACAGGACAAAATATCTACCCATTCAATTATGTTGAATATCTGCATAATAGTCTATTACAGGATGTTTCAAACTTTAGTTTTACCAGTTTCCTATCAGGACATTTAGGTTTTTATATGACTACTTATTCTCTTATTTTCCTTTTTGTTTTAATCTTTTTATTACACAGATTTATTTTTACATAATTTATATAAGGTTCACCCATTGAAAGTGTACCATTCAATAATTTTTAGCATTTATACAGAGCTGTGGAACCAGATTATTAGATGAATAATCTAATTTTAGAGTGTTTCCATCACCCTAAAAAGAAACTTTGTACCCATTAGAAGTCATTTTTTATCTCTCTGTGTCCCCACCCCCCTTTGTTTTCCTCCCCTTAGTTCTAGGTCACCACTAAGCTACCATCTTTCTCTCTATAGATTTGCCTGTTCTGGAAATTTCATATAAATTGAGTCATATAATATGTGGTCTTTTGTGATTGGCTTTATACACGTATGGTTTCAAGGGTCATCTATATTACAGCATGTATCAGTACTTCATTCCTTCTTGTGATTAAGTACTATTACATTGTACGGATATACCACATTTGGTTTTCCGTTTATCTGTCAATGGATATGTGGTTTGCTTCCAGTTTGGGGTTACTGTGAATTATGCTGCAACAAACATGTGTGAACAAGTTTTTGTGTGGACAAGTTTTCATCTTTCATGGGTAATATATCTAGGAGTGGAAATGCTGGGTCATATAGTAACTATTTCCTTTATAAACTCTACTTATTTATTGTGTCTTGTTTCTTCTCCAAAACACATCTTTTTCAAAATATTCCTCCTCTGACATATACAAATGGTATGCAGATAAGGAAATACAAAGACCGAAAAAATGCTCAATCTTGTAATAAAAATGCAGATTTAAAATAGAGGACTCGGGCTTCCCTGCTGGCACAGTGGTTAAGAATCCGCCTGCCAAAGCAGGGGACACGGGTTCAAGCCTTGGTCCAGGAAGATCCCACATGCCAGGGAGCAACTAACCCTGTGCACCACAACTACTGAGCCTGCGCTCTAGAGCCCGTGAGCCACAACTACTGAGCCCACAAGCCACAACTACTTAAGCCCGTGTGCCTAGAGCCTGTGCTCCCAACAAAAGAAGCCACCGCAATGAGGAGCCCGCGCGCCACAACGAAGAGCAGCCCCTGCTCTCTGAAACTAGAGAAAGCCCGCGTGTAGCAACGAAGACCCAACGCAGCTAAAAACAATAAATAAATAAATAAAATAATAAATTTTAAAAATAGAATAAAATACAGGACTCCTTTCTCACTTCAGGTTGATAAAGATGAAACGTTTCATAATAAAACGTTTTAGTAAAAGTGTATAAAAACTAGTACCCTGGGCTTCCCTGGTGGCGCAGTGGTTGAGGGTCCGCCTGCCGATGCGGGGGACGCAGGTTCGTGCCCCGGTCCGGGAGGATCCCACGTGCCGCAGAGCGGCTGGGCCCGTGAGCCGTGGCCGCCGAGCCTGCGCGTCCGGAGCCTGTGCTCCGCAGCGGGAGAGGCCGCAAGAGTGAGAGGCCCGCGTACCGCAAAAAAAAAAAAAAAAAAAACTAGTACCCTTATACCTTCTTGGGTATTTAACTTTAGTCCAGTTCTTGCGCATATAGTCAAGAGACAGGGTGCCAGTTCCAGTTTTGACGATTCATTCAATTTTTTTTTTTTTTTTGCGGTACGCGGGCCTCTCACTGCCGCGGCCTCT
>NC_041219.1:58920399-58930375 GCF_002837175.3 Physeter macrocephalus | reverse complement strand
TCTCTTTTTTTTTTTTTTTTTTGCGGTACGCGGGCCTCTCACTGTTGGGGCCTCTCCCGTTGCGGAGCACAGGCTCCGGACGCGCAGGCTCAGCGGCCACGGCTCACGGGCCCAGCCGCTCCGCGGCACGTGGGATCCCCCCGGACCGGGGCGCGAACCCGTGTCCCCTGCATCGGCAGGCGGACTCTCAACCACTGCGCCACCAGGGAAGCCCCGATTCATTCAATTTTTTAAAAGTGAGATTTGAATTTAATCTCTGAAACCTATCCCAACTCAGATGATTTAGTCATATCAATTAAGTCACAAAGCCTAAAGCAATCCAGCAAGGGTAGTTAAATTCTCTTCAGAATAAGAAAGGCGGGAAATACCTGCCTTTGAAGGTCTGGACTTTGCGAAGCGTGTCCTGCGTTTTAGCTGGAAAGGGCTTCAGCCGCACGGAATCTAGCGGGTTGCTGGTGCCGCCCGAGCCTGCGCGGCGAAGGCTCGCGGGAGAACGGGCGCGGCCGAAGCCCCGCCTCCTGCAGGGTCCGCGGTTTGGTCCAGAGCCCGCCCAGCCTCCCGTGACTGTGGGGCGGGGGAGGGGGCGGGCACGGGCGCGGGCGCGGGCGCAGGCCCTGGGCCACCCCTGGGGCTGGAGCGGTGGGGGCGGAGGGACGTGGACGGCCGGCGGGACCCGCGGTTTCAGCGGTGCCGCCGCCACAGTGGCCCCCCCGGATCACGGACAGATGTTACTAGATTCGTTGGTGCCACTCTGGGACTTGACATCCAAGAGGGCGGCGCGGTGAAGACCTAGAGCGTAGAGCCAGAGCGGGCCGGCTCAGGCCTCACCTGGACCCTCGACCCAGACATCATCCCGCAGCTCAGAGGCCTCAGGCTCAGAGGGGCTCCCCTCTGCCTCTCCCCTTGTCTCACTTGCTGGGTCCTAGGCAGGGGCCTCCAGCGCAAGCTCAGCTGGAGCCAGCCAGGTGGAACCTTGGCCAAATTTCTGAAGCAAGCACTTTTGGGACCCCTCACTTCCCCACCTCCTAAAATGGCACTTTGCAACTTGAATTGTGTCTGAAGTCCAGATGGCTCTGGGAGTTGTGGAAGGAGACTGTCAATCAGGGACCGCTTCAGCCAGCCATCTAACATTAATTGTGTCAGTTATCAATTTACTGCCTCCACTCCAAATTCGTCCTTCAAGACCTGTCTCGTGGGACTTCCCTGGTGGCTCAATGGTTAAGAATCTGGCTGCCAACGTAGGAGACACGGGTTCGAGCCCTGGTCCGGGAAGATCCCACATGCGGTAGAGCAACTAAGCCCGTGCACCACAACTACTGAAGCCCGCGTGCCTAGAGCCCGTGCTCCGCAACAAGAGAAGCCACCGTGATGAAAAGCCCGCGCACCACAACGAAGAGTAGCCCCCGCTCGCCACAACTAGAGAAAGCCCGCGTGCAGCAACAGAGACCCAATACAGCCAAAAAAGAAGACCTGTCTGGTGGTAACGCATGGAATTCCATTTATTTATTTATTCATTCATTCATTCATTCATTCATGCTGCGTTGGGTCTCCGTTGCTGCGCACGGGCTTTCTCTAGTTGTGGCGAGCGGGGGCTACTCTTCGCTGTGGTGCGCGGGGCTTCTCATCACGGTGGCTTCTCTTGTTGCGGAGCACGGGCTCTAGGCGCACAGGCTTCAGTAGTTGCGGCGCGTGGGCTCAGTAGTTGTGGTGCAGGGGCCTGGTTGCTCCGTGGCACGTGGGATCTTCCAGGACCAGGGATCGAACTCATGTCCCCTGCACTGGCAGGCAGATTCTTAAACCACTGCACCACCAGGGAAGTGCCTGGAATTCCGTTTAGATCATCTCTTAGCGAGTTGAGTGCAATAAAGTTTTCTCAGTAGATGGTGCTAGAAGGATAGTGTAGAGGGAAGTGGGCTTCTGCTGCTTCCAGCGGCTACACCACAGATCAGCAGGGTAGATGAGAGAACATTTGGTGGTGTCCTGCCCCAGCCAAGCACGAAGAATGCAAGCTCCCTCAGCCACCTCACGGCCCTGGCCCATGTCTGGCAGTCACTATTCACCCCAGCCCCCAGGTCTCTCACCTGTTGGTGGCCTGACTTGCTCTGAGCACTCAGGTATCTGGCCACCAGCCTGTGGCTCGCCGGCAGAGTTGTCTACTGCTTGCCTGGGGAATGCACACCAGCTCTGGCCTGTGTAATCTAGCAAACTCCTCTGCTAGCCAGTAGACTGCAACTATGCCTTTTCCAGTGAGATCTGAACCTCAGCTTTGGGGAGGTGGCTTCCCAAAGTTGTCCTTCCTTGGATACTCTCCCTCAGCCCTAGGATACCATATTGAGTTCTCTTCCATCATTTTTAACTTTTTCTTATCATAGCCTGATTTTTTTTTTTAATTAAATTTTCCCTGTTTAAGTCAATGTGTGGTTTTGGTCTTCTTTATGTTTTTAGTTGTAGAAGTTTTGGTATTCTGATAGGAGCCAGACTGATACACTTAATAAAAATCAATTCTATGTCAGGCAGTGTTCTAGGCATAACAAGACAAGGTACTTGCTTTTATGGAGCTTATCCTCTGCAGAGATTAACTAAACCCTAATCCACAAAACAGACTCAGCCATACAAAATTCTGAGGCAGAATATTGCAAGCACAAGAGGATAAATGTCAAGAACCTAAGTGATCATGAACTTGATGTACATGAGAACTAGAAGGACCAGTGGGGCTAAAGTTCAGTGAGCAAAGAAAGTAACAAGAGCAAAGAAATCCTTTGAAGAAGCAAACCCTTTAGGCAAGGGAAGCAGAATTTAGTGTCAGGACAGTTATGAGAATGAATGAAAGCAGATACAAAAAGCTACACCAGGGTGGTAAGAGTAAACTAGGACATATGGTCACCCAAGTTTATAGGCCACAGCAAAGAAGTCTGGATACTATTTTTTTTTTTTGCTTTTTTGACTTTTTTATTACTCAAAAATCTCCATTTTTATTTCATTTATTTATTTATTTTTGCCGCACCGTGTGGCTGGTGGGATCTCAGTTCCCCAACCAGGGATCAAACCCAGGCCTCTGCAATGAAAGAGCCAAATCCTAACAGCTAGACCACCGGGGAATTCCACCCCCAACGACAAAAAAATTCTCCATTTTAAAATTTAGCTTTCTGACTCTGTTCTTTTGCCTTCAACACTCTTCATTTTCTGCTCCTCAATTAGGAAAGCATGCTTGTCATGGACACATTTAGCTCCCACGGACCCACCATAGGTCCTGCTGACGTGCTTTTTCATTTTAGACAACCTCATAAAAACTTTAGGTCTCACAGCACAGGCCCCTCAAAGTCAGCCTGGGCACACACTATATGTAGGTTTTGGGGTTCCAGATGGCCTAGTTTTGTTAGAGGCTGTTGTAGGACAGTCTAGGACGTACATCAAACGCTGGGCCATTCTGCATGCTTCTAGATACCATCCCCTGGATACTATTTTAAGTGGAATTGGAAGGCTTTGAGCAGGGAGTGACATGATCTGCTTTTAAAAGATCACTCTGACCACGTGAAGAACGAACTATAAGGAAGCAGAAGTGGAAAAAGGGAGCTAAGGAAAGCACAATTTTGGAGAATACGGTGCGCTCACTGGGGCTCTTTCAGGCCAGCCAGGGTGTTTCATCCTTTCATGCCCTCTAACACACAGAGTACCGCAGAGTAAGGACTATGTTGGGGGTAAAGAAGCCTTTCTGGAGCTCCTGCCTGGGCTAGTAGAAATATCTGTAGTAAATGAATGGAAACTAGGGAAGGGAGTGTCAGAACTACATAAAAGGAAAGCATGGAGGTGTGGAGTGCCTGTAGTGGGTGTGAGGCGTTTTTTTCTTTTTTCAAATTATTTATTTATAACTAATTTTTTTTTTATTTTTTATAACTCATACCACACTTATTTACAAAACAGAAACAGACTCACAGACTTCGAAAACAAATTTATGGTTCCCAAAGGGGAAAGGTGGCAGGGAGAGGGACAAAACAAATGAGGAGCTTGGGATGAACACACACACACTACTGTATATAAAATAGATAGTCAACGAGGACCTACCGTTGAGCACAGGGGACTCTACTCGATATTCTGCAATAACCTATATGGCAAAAGAATCTGAAAAAGAATGGGGATATATATATATAGAGAGAGAATACATAGGCATAACTGAATCACTTTGCTGTACACCTGAAACTAACACAACATTGGTAATCAACAATACTCCAATATAAAATGAAAATTAAACAAAAAAAGAAAGAAATGGTGAATCAAAATGAAAGGTAGCAGGGACCTCGCCCCTGGAGGGGTTGTTAAGCCAGGGGACTGTTTTTCCTGTAGTCGATTGGAAGCTACTGAAGAATTTTTAAGCAGGACAGTGATTTAAATGTATATGTGTATGTCATATGGATACCCTGACGTCAGTGTAGGATGAATTTTAGAGATCGAAGACTGGAGGAGAAAGGAAATAGGTAGGAGCATAAGAGAAAAATCAGAAGAATTCTCACTGGGGAAAGCAAGCAACATAATTTATTAAGTATGCAAGGCAATGCACTAAGGCTTTTTCCATTTCATCTGCATAATAAACAAGTATTGCTATTTTCATTTGTGCGAGACTCTCGTATAAGAAACTTACTTAAGGTTACAACAGGTACTGGGTGGCCACGTTGGGATTAAAGCTGATTTTGTTGTCACAGGAAGGACCAAAACAAAACAAAAAAACCAAGCCTGGGATGTTATATACACATTCAGAATTTTTATTTCAAAACAAAGAACCATAGTAACAATAATAGAAAATCTGTTTGGAAATTATTCACAATCTGGTCACTGAGAAATGGGAAGACTTCCACACTGCATGACTGCCAACCCACTGGTTTTGAGGAGCCAGAGCAGAGGTGCAGTTAGAGGAAAACTCAGCTGTTCCAGCAAAGCCCCACCCCATGGCTCTGCGAGTTTTTATCCAAAGGCTCAACGACCAGAGGGAATGGTGAGAACTTAGAACCAAAATAATGGCAACAGGCAAGGGTTTGGCTAAAGGGCCTGAAATATGTAAGCACCAAAGAGGGAAGGGGAGATCAAGCAACATATGAAAAAGGGAAGAAGGGCCCAATCTCCATTTCTAAAAATACTAGGTAACTGGATGGGCGTGGAGGTGTCCGTGGCCTCTGGCAAGTGTAAACCCCTCCATCTCACCTAACTCTCTGAACCGCCCCAGAGTTAGAAGCTTCAGTTTGTTTCTTACTGCCTTCAAAGAATGCCTCCCTCTCCTCTGTGACTCCCCTCCAGCACCCGCCAGAGGCACCGAGTCCCGATGTCACACTCTTTCCTATCTCCCCCTGTTGTCGGAGCATGGAGTGAGTCCTTCACTCTCAGTCTCAAAATTTAGGGAGTTCTCCCCTTCCTCTCCAACAAGGAAAGGCAGCCAGATGAGACTGAACTCTAAAAGTTTGAAAGAAAACCATAGATTCAAATTCCACCCAGCAGAGGCAGTGCTATCGACATACATAGGAATGAGTTTTAACACATTCTATCCAAAAGGGGGGCCTTAGGAACATAGAGGAAACAAGTTGCCCATAAACTACTTCCACGCAGAGCAGGGTGACAGTGCACATACACTCACCCTCAAGTGTGGGCTCCACTGCACAGCCACGCATACTGTCACGTGTGGTCTGTGGGAAAGTTCAAGTCCCTGGAAGGACACTTGATATAACACTATGGTAACATTGTAACAGGGGTTAACGTGACATGGTAACAGACATAAAGGAGCATGAGATGACCCTAATGTAACAACATACTTCAACTGGATAATAATCGTCCTGGAAAAATCCTCTCCCAGAGCTGAGGTTACAAATTCCAAGGTAGCTATGAACATCTCTGAATTCTTTTAAAGCTATGGCTTAAAACAAAATAAAAATCAACATCTAAAATCTTCTAAAGAACAAACTGAAGAAATAATGAACCTCTACCAAGAACCAATATTTTGGCTTGTTCATTTGGAAGGCTCTCCCACCAGATGATGGGAGTATTTAAAAAAAAAAAAAAAAAAAAAAAAAAAAAAGTGAATTCACTACAAAGAAGCCGTTTGGTCCAGTGAGGGGAGAGAGGATTTCTAGAAATAACCATCCCTTCTCTGGACTCCATCCAAAATTAGAACCCATCAACTACCATTAACTACAATGCCCATCTTAGTGATAATCCTAGATTTCAAGTAATACTACATATAATCTTAAAACAAAGGAAAAAGTTCCAAAGGAAACTAATAGCTTCTTTATACAGGCACATGACTTTTCTGAGAAATTTGAGTTTTCACCTGAAGGACAGAAATTGTTAAGAGGCAACGTGCAAACCTCACACACCGCATCATACACCCTCCAACAATGCATCACATTTCTCCCTAAATTTGTCCCTTCTTATTGCACCTTAACCTCTTCGGTATTCAATCTTCCGCCCTATATAACCTCTTTAAGCACCTCCCTCTAACCTCGATTTCCGTATGCTTTCATTATCTGGTAAAATTACTTTATACTTACAAAAATAAATATTTATGCAATAAAACCAGAAGATAAAATAAATAAAACTCAAGTTAGTTTGCTCTGCAGAGCTGTATGGAAGTGAGGAAGACGGTCTCACGGAATCCCTCTCTGCCTTCCACATTCATACGTGTATCTGCTTCCTGGTAAGTCGAGGTTGGAGGAACTGCAGCCTCATATGCCCGCTCCCCCAAATGCCCTCGAGAGGCAACAGTAGAAGGTAGCAAGAGCTGGCAAAGTTGTCATATGCCAAGCAGCCAATCCCTCCTGAAATGAAGGCAGGTTCACTTGGTCTCTCCTGAACAGAAGAGAATGTCCAAGAAATGAAATTTGTAAAAGCCTTTGAAGGTAACTAACCCCAGCCCTGGGATCCTCTGAGCGCCCATGATGTGTGGGGATGAGAAAAGAGTTGAGTAGAGCAGCATTCAGAAACAGTCCTGGGTTACAATCTGGTGAGGTCTCTCCCTTGCTTAGGGAGAGGTTGCTTTTCCATGACAGGAGGGAGGTGGGAAGGAGGCACTGCTTAGACATTGGTGTCCTTCGTGGGCTGGATGCTGTTCATCTCCACGATGGGACCTTTCTCACCTCGGTTACCCGCCGGCACCTGCCCTTCAAAGGCTCGTGTAATTTCCTCAAAAGTCCTGCCACGAGTCTCAGGGACTTTGAAGAAGGTGAAGATCCAGAAGATAACAAGGAAGCCGGTGAAGACAATGAAAACGTAGGCTCCTAAATAGAACTAGTGAAAGGACACAAAAAAAGGAGAGTCGCTGTAAAAATCTGGTCACTGACAAACTCCAGTTTCCCTCACAATCGTATTTCCAATAGGCCTGCAGCCATAACCCTTCTAGACTTCATGAAGACAGTAAGGTTTCTTCAGAGACTCGTTTATGATTTCATTGGTAACTTACTATATTTCTCTGCAATTTTTTGTCATTCCTTTTCCTAGTTATTGAAGTTAGCTGTTTCCAAATACCTATTGAGTATTTTAGGCCTTTTGATTATGAGTTTTAAGATCTGGGTTTCTGAAAGACTCATGGAAACTGGGAATGCATTCTACATGTCCACTGCTGGTTCCTTTACTTAACAAATCAGCTCTAGGCCATTTTATAATAGGACCTACCTCATCATTAACATCATAAAGCCATTAATGCTAAGGCCAATGATGGATTTTAAATACCTGGTTTGGAGTCCTAAGGCTTATTATTACCATTCTGTTTCTAGGCAGAACTATGTATTAGCTGGTTTCAAGATGGGCTGGGTGAGTTTTAAGTTACTTACTGCAGCTGAGGGGAAGAGCAGTCCAACCAAAAAGTTGGAGGTCCAGTTGGAACAACCAGCCACTGCCATGGCAGCCGGGCGGGGTCCCTGGCCAAAGAGTTCAGCCACAATAAACCAGGGAATGGGGCCTGGGCCAATTTCAAAGAAGGCCACGAAGACCAAGATGGCACCAATACAGATAAAGCTCATCCAACCATAATTATCCTACGAGAAAGGAACAAAGGAAAGTTAGTATTACAGACAGCATGCCCCAGGCAGTATCCAGATTCCCAGAGATGAGGACTGACTAATAATGAAAAGTTCCTTCTGTCCTGTGGTATAAAGGAGTTACTGGACCTAGAAGCCTCAGGTCCTTGTTTCTTTCTTCTTTTTTTTTTTTGGCCTCACCATATGGCACGCGGTATCTTAGTTCCCTGACCAGGGATTGAACCTGTGCCTCCTGCACTGAGAGTGCAGAGTCTTAACCACTGGACCGCCAGGGAAGTCCTAGAAGCCTCGGGTCTTTGAAACCTAGCAGTGTGATCACAAATGTCATTCTGCACGGAGACCATTTTATCAGCTGTAAAAGGGAAATAATGACCTCAAGATTTCTTTAAGAATTAAATGAGATAATGTATTTTACAAACTATGTGTTATATAGATATAGGGATTATAGCAATTTAATTATCTATCTCTGATAATCCACTTGTCTTAAAACTCTGGGCGTGTTGCCTCTCCCAAATGTCATTTGTATCTCCAAACCTCAACTACCCACCGGCCTCACCCTTCCGGCTCCACCCCCTTCCTTCGCAAAGAGCACTCACCTTTAATAACAAAGAAATCGTCATAAGGACGGAACAAAAAGCCATCCCTCCAAGGCCTATCAGGTGTAGCGTCCTCCTCCCTGCCTTTTCTACCAGGAACACCTAAAAGAATAAAAAAGAAATATCTGCATACCCTTTCATGAAAACACTATACGAGCTCTGGAATCTGCCTGACCAACGGCAGGATACCTGTTATAGTCACACTTCCTCTCTTCCAGCTTCAAGTTAAAAGCATCCTACGTAATCCCCTCTCTACTTCCTCTTGCCCATCCATTCCCTATTTGTTTGAAGAGTGAAGACTGTTTTACCCATCATTCAATAGCCCTTTGCCCCCAAAAGGAATTAAACGAAAAAAGGTTTAACTAAATGACAGAAGGGGGGTGTGGAAGGACATGCAACCCATCCTTGAACGTGTGTAGCAAGAATTCTTCTCCCACCTCAGCAATGATCAAAACATCCGACTTACAGAAACCACAGTGAAGATGGTATTGACCACGCCTGCACCAATAGTGGCATAGATCGGCTCCCTGACACCTGCATCTTTGAAGATTCCTGTCGAGTAATAGAACACCTAACAGGGAACAGAAGATGCAACTGTGAAATACAATTGTGCATGGCAGTTACACGGAACCCTCCAACAAATCAACTCAAAAAAGTCCCAGAAGTTAAGGAGTACTTCCCAGGGATTTTTGTTCAATCACGGTATCTTTTCTGCAAACAAATGATCTTCTGTATCTTATCTCTATTCTCTTCTTCAATTGTCTTCAATTCTAGCTACTCATTTCCATTTTTTCCTTCTAACTATGCTTATTCTTACTGCTCCATTTAGCCTCTTAAGTGTACTCTAGTAACTTACATATAAAGGCTTAAGTCCCTTTAAGTTTTTCAATTACACTTTTCCAATAGACTTACTCCAACTCCCACCCCGACCAACAATGACAGGCATTGATGTCTCCACTTGATAGTCAAGAAACTGAAGAGTGACCTCAGCCTGATCGTGATTTAGAAGCAGAACTTGGCTGGAATTCCAGGGACTAGGTCTCTGCAAGTGTTTTACAAACTAACACCAGCTATTATTTTAATTGAACAGACACTATTAAATAAACTACAATTTAATGTATACTATTTTTATTATTTGCTCAACACTGTGCTAATACGTAGGGCTGCTACAACTACCACAGCTAAAGAGATGTCAAAACACTGGTCTCGGGCTTCCCTGGTGGCGCAGTGGTTGCGCGTCCGCCTGCCGATGCAGGGGAACTGGGTTCGCGCCCCGGTCCGGGAGGATCCCACATGCCGCGGAGCGGCTGGCCCCGTGAGCCATGGCCGCCGAGCCTGCGCGTCCGGAGCCTGTGCTCCGCAACG
>NC_041219.1:58898596-58917125 GCF_002837175.3 Physeter macrocephalus | reverse complement strand
GCGGTGACCTGGGCGGGGGGGGGGGGGGGGGGGAGGGAGGAGAGAAGAAACAGTCAAAACTCTTGATGGATGATTGCCTCTTATTAAGGAGACGTATATATCAGGAGAACTCAGCCTGTGAGCGGTATGAAAACAACAAAAACTTAACGATTTAGGTAATGAATGAGGAACACGAAAGAACTGAAGAGCTTATCGGGAAATACATAGGTGAGCATGCAGAGTAAACTTGGGGAAAGTGGCAAGAAAATTGGGGAAAAGGGAGAAGTTAAGAGAACTGCTGGGTTTAGTCGGTTTGGAAGCATTCAAAAAGCAGCCCCAGGTAAGAACAAGCACAGAGCTGTGCTCAGGAACAGAAAGAGCTGTGAGGGCAGAGTAAAATGCCTTAGGATTGCGAAGAACAATTGACTCTGGAAACAGCTAGATCCAGCGTACGCTCACCCGTACCCCAGATTCCACAGAAGCCCGAGTACTGGTGGTGTGTCGTCATCACCAGGCTGCTCTTAACTGCCTCGCGTAATCTACAGGATCAACCTACTGTGTCCTTGGTCCCGTCTGAAATTCTTCCCGTTCACTTAATAATGGACTGCTATCCCCCACCCACCCACCAGGGGGCGAGCACAAGCTCACTCCCAACCCCAGATGGAGACATTTTGTGAGGGGCTGTGCAGTACTCAACCCAGCCATCACTCACCGTGCTAGGAATAATTCCAGTGCGCGTGATCTTACTTTCCACCTCAAGGTAGCTCAATTTTTACGCCTGAGAACCCCAATCTTTCCTCATCTTAAACTCCTTCCCTCTCAGGTCAGACAGTGGCAGGCCAGGAGTTTCAGTTCCCCAAACTGACCTTGCCTCCCAGGCATCTAGTATCCCTGAAGCCCCGCCAGGGCACTGCTTTCTGTGTAATCCTCTCCTTTTAGTAAAAACCTCTTCTTTTTCTCTCATCATTTACTACTCTTGAGGGCCTTCCCACCTTTTCATCCCTTCTCTTCTTTTATTTTCAAGTAAGTTACCTTAGTGAATGAAAATACCTTTCTCCCTACAAATACTGCATCCATAACACACAACACATTAATATATTGTGCACTCACAATCGACCACAACAGGAAGGACAACTGGAATTCTCTCTCCTAAGTATCCAGGGAATCCCATAGGTCATAGAACAGATGGCTGGACACCGACCCAGGCCCACAAACAAATCCCAGGTCCTTTCAAGGTCTGAGGCTTCCAGAGAAATCCTCCTGCTGGCTCTCAGACCCACACTCGTAATCAGCACAACCAAGCAGCCCCTGATCCCCTGAACACTCAACCGGTTTCATCCTCACATTCTCAGTAGCCTGTAATTGTATTAAAGAAAAAAAAAAGCCAAACGAGAGACAAACACAACTTCTCCAGGTGACTTTCCCTACCACAGGAAGGTGAATCAAACGGGGATAAATCCTTTATAGGAAATGACATCCAAAGAGAACTGGTAGAACTCTGGCACTGCAGGCTGGGGAAGAAATGGAAAGGCTTTAAGATGGCTAGGTGACTCCGTATAAAAGAGAGCACAGCCATCACCGTTAAGGCTTGCCTTTCGGAGCGTACCCCAAACAAGCAAAAACCAGTAACTGTATCGTTCCTACCTTCGCTGTCCCCATGGCTCTAAATTAATTCCTTTCAAATTTTCAATAAAGATCTAGAAGTGGGATTCCAGAGACCCCTCTTCCAGCCAACAAAACCTCCAAAATGTCCTTCTCAGCTGCAAGTCTTGCCGTAGGTCCTCGGCACCGCTCCAACGTCTCACGCACCCCCTAGGATGGGCGCCTATTTATAAGCTCCGCAAAGGGCGGAGCCTGGGCGACAAGCCCCCCAGCCCCACCCCGCCCCCGCCCCCAGTGGTCTCCGGACCTCCCGGAATTTTGTGACCTCAATCTCTGCCCCACCCTAGACCACACCCCCCCATCTCTTTAAAACCACATCCTCCACCCTCCCTACTCCGTGGTTTTTTTTTTCTAAGCTCGTCCTCCTTCCCTCTTCAAAGAGCAGCTACAGCCTCTTAGTTTAACAGACAAAAATCTACCAGAAAAGCCTGGAGGGAGGGCAGATACACATTATTTTTTGGTCTCGCAAGTGCTCAGAACTGAATCAATCCGTAAAGAGATGAGAATAAACGCTATCTATATAAAGCAACGTCGAGCGGGTGCTACTATATGAGAGTTAACGTTGTTTGACGGAGTGTAAACAGAAACTATTCCTAATCCTAGGAATTTATCAGCTGCTCTTTGATTGTAGACTGTGTCTACAATCTTGAAGGGGAGGGAAGGACAGTCTGAGAGAAGGAAAGCGAGTGAGGGAAGAATTGGAAGAATTTTGGGCTCTACGTGTCCTCTGATGAGCATCCTGTCTCCTGGGAGAAAACCCGAGTGTCTAGGAGCCAAACCAACTCTCCTGGGCTGCAGAAAGGAGAGAATCAGCTGCGCATGGGACACAGTCCAAACTCCTGAAAAGATGGCACTCACAACTCCCCACCCATTCTGAATTCTACCCATTCTGCAGTGTTTTGCCTCTAGTCTCGGGTTTACAGTACCTAGAGAGAGGCCAACGATCAAACTCCGTTAAACAGGTATTTGCGGAGCACATACTACCCATCAGATGGATTCATCAGTATATAGGACAAAAAAGTCCTGGCCCTCAAGTGATTTATGGTGCTTCCCTTCTTCCACTTAAAACATTAAAAAGGTACCTCCGCAACGGGAGAGGCCGCGACAGAGGGAGGCCCGCGTACCACAAAAACAACAAACAAACAAACAAACAAAAAAAGAAACACTGGTCTCAGACCTCAAGATAACAAGGGAACAGGATCTATATCGCTCAGTCCCTCAGGTTTGGTTTAGGGGTTTATGATTTCACCCAGAGTACCTGCCCTCGTAGCAGCCAGTATTCATCAGACTTTTTGATGAACATATGCTTGGACAATGGGAGTGACCGTCTCCAGAAACAAGTCTTCAAATCCCTACAACCTAAGATAGAAACTATGTATATTTTCCAAAATAAGATTCAGGCTGAGCTCTTGGAAACTGAGATATGGAGTGTCATCCTCATTGAAAACTGCTGCTCTAGGAGAGAAGCGTGGAATTAAAAAAAAAAAAAAAAAAAAAAAAAAATCGAAGAATATTTAATAATATAAAGCTTGTGAGGAAAGACGTTTGAACAGTTAAAACTAGAGATGAATAGCTATGGCAATTCTCTTCCTTACATAAAAGCTCACATATCAAAAACCTAACACATATATGTGCATCTCAAGCAAACTTCTTACAGTAAAATCTTGCTGCCTGGTGCCATGGAGCTAGGCCACATCATCTTACCTAATAGGCAGTTTACTCTGCTGGGTAAACACTATCCAGCCTCTTACCCCTCTGCCTTTAAGGGAAATTAGAAAACATTGTTTGTTCAAAGGTAGGTTGGAAAACGGACTTTCACACACCATTTCCTGAAAGGGCGGGGGTAGGGGCTGGGGGATGGGTAGGTCCTGCTGGCAGAGCACCCATCTATCATTTGTAACTTTCCCAGGGTGGTCTTTTTCTGATCCTGTTTTGCAGGGCTTCGACTCGGAGAAGGCAAGCAGGCACCTGGGGTATAGAATTGAAGAAGGAGGTCCTTCTCAGGACACGTCTTGTATCTGGACGCCTCACTCTAGTCCCAGCCTCGCTGTTCTGGAAAGTCTTGAGAGTATATTTGATTACAGTGGTTTTTCAAATGTGGAAATTTGAGATTGAGATCCATCAAAACCACCTGAGAGGCTTTTTCAAACTATCTTTCCTCCCAAGGTCTGATATAACAGCCTCTAAGTCCTCAGGAGATGCACTGCTATTTCAAACACAAGCATCCTTGTGGTGCGTTAGGGAGAAAAGGCTAAGGACAAACTTAGTATTTTGAGTTATCACGTGTTTTGCAAAACGCATTGTCACAAAACGATTTGATCACACTGATCCCATTATGATGGGAAACACTCAGGGTGTGAATCAGTACTTAGAAGGGGGACAGGGGTGGGTGTTTTTCATATCCAAATATTTTATCTGCAAAAAGATAGGTGTAGGAATACCCTCTCTGCCCACAACCAAGACTCAAGAGCAGAAGCTGATCTTTGCATAGAATACAATGGCTACCTGCCCACTGATGGCTTCCATTTTACCTCACACTTAACTATCGTAGTCACTATTCTAAGTTGTAAAAAATGTAGAGAATGATAAGCCCAGCTCACTCTGAAGTTGCCTGTGTGCCCACACACCTCCTCATTGCTCCCCAGGGCTTTACACTGATGTTAAATTGTACCGTCCTGGGAAAAAACCCAAGGTGTATCAACTCTCAGATCTGCTTTGATTATATGGCCTATGTTATCACTGATAACATCATGTAATAAGACAGACCAGAGTTAGAGAGGACTGAAAAATTTTAAAATGAGTGGTCAGAAAAAGAGGATGAATAAAAATGGACAAATCGTGATACTCTATATATTAAAAAAAAAATCTAGAAGAGGACAAATGTTAACTATAAGTTCCAAGGCTAAGGGTGACAAACTTTTAATTGATTCTCTCATCTTTCCATATGGAAAACATGTACTATAGATAATTTTAAGAAGTAGGGAATTCCCTGGCAGTCCAATGGTTAGGACTCCGTGCTTCCACTACAGGGGGCATGGGTTTGATCCCTGGTTGGGGAACTAGGATCCAGCCAAAAAAAATAAAAAATAAATAAATAAAAATGAAAAAATTTTAAAAACGAAATGGAAACCTGGATAAAGAGCATTTTTTGAGAGGCTGCTCTGTGGCAAGCATTGTGAGGGACCCCTGGATATAAAAGAAGGTGAGCAACGGCCAATGCTCTTCACCTCTCTCTGGTCAGGTGTTTTAAGTGGAATATTGTAGGACACGTTTGACATACAAGCGGGCACTCACAGCGTTGATCCCCGAGAGCTGCTGAGAGAGCTGGAGCATGATGGAGATGATGATGGGCTGTCGGTAGTTGGGGGCTCGGAAGAGCTCCACCACAGTGACTTTTTTTTCCTGTGCCATCCTTATACTCTCATCTTTCATCTCCTGGATGTCCTGAGCCACATCCTGGGTGCCCCACAGTCGCTGGAGAACTGGTGAAAAGCATGAAGAGGAAAGGTTAATGATAAGGTACTGTCCCGAATTCCTTTTCCCCGTGAGACGGATGGGGAGAAGCCGCCCAGATGAGCGCGGCCTCTGGCGGCTCAATCAGCATCTGGCTTTAACTCGCCTTCCCACCCCATCCTTCAGGGGCTGCAAGCTTCTGACTTAAGCATAGTCAGACAGGGAAAGGAGATGACAAAAACCAGATCCAATGTCCTCATCCTAAAACAAACCACAAGCCTAAGCTTCCTACGGCGAAGGTGTGAAGGGTACTCACTCTCCTTAGCGCTTTCCTCTTCCTTTCTGTTAATGAGCAAGAATCTAGGACTTTCAGGGCAAAATGGAAGGGCAGCACATTGGAGGATGGCTGGGATTATGGTGAAGCCCAAGAGCAGGGGCCAGAGCTCTTCAGTCCCCAAGATGATTTTTAGACCAAAGATCTAGAAACCAGACAAAGACAATACTATAAATTCCATACTTTACAGGCTACAAGTTGATTTAAAAAAAATGTTCAGAAGATCATCTGTTCTTTTATCACGGGAAAAGATAGTCTCTTCTACTTTTTCTACCCTGCCTGCTTCCTTAGCCATCTGTGAACTATAGTAATATTAATTAATGTCTGAAACATACATAGTTGAATATGTGCCAGACGTTCTTTTTTTAAATTGAAGTATAGTTGATTTACAATGTTGTGTTAATTACTGCTGTACAGCACAGTGATTTGGTTATGCATATATATATATATATATATATATATTTTTTTTAAAATATATTCTTTTCCATTATGGTTTATCATAGGATACTGAATACAGTTCTCTGTGCCAGACATTCTCTTGACTGTCTTCTCCATGTAAATTCATTTAATGAGGTGTGAAACTAACCCTCAATAAGTTCTAGAGTACCTGGGCCACCAGAATCCCGATAACGATGCCCAGCTGGTTGAGCGTGCCAAAGGCCCCCCGCAGGGCAGTGGGAGAGATCTCTCCAATGTACATGGGCACGAATCCTGTGCAGAGCCCACAGAAGAGGCCAATAACCAGTCGGCCCAGGATCAGCATTTCAAATGACTCCGCTATTTTGCAGAACCCCATAAGGCAGCCACCAGCGATGGCCAGCAGGTTGACAATAAGCATTGAATTGCGCCTGAAAGATTAAACAAAAACAAGTGAAGTTAGCAAAATAGACCTGATCTCCCCCTTCTCTCCTAATCATTCTACTCTTCTCCAGGCTCATACGTCTTTTGGTCTAATTTTTCCACTTTCTAGTATCAGAACATATCTGGTTGGGATAATCAAGATCAATGGTTCTTACACCTCAGTATGCATAAAACTCACCTAGAGAACTCGTTAAAGATTCTCCCCTCTACGTCCTAGCTGTAGGCTAGGATTTTAGCAAGCACTTTAAGGCCAGTTGTTCTCAAAGTGGTTCACAAACTAACAGCATCAGCTAGAAATTTGCTAGAAATTAAAATTGTCCCACAGACTAATCATTAGGCCTGAATCGGGGCTGGAGCCCAGCAATCTGTGGGACTAGTTTTCCCTTGATGGGAATTTGAGGTGCTCTCATTCAAATGTATCATCACCTCCCTGCTCTAAGCCTCAACACTTGTCCTCAGTGCAACCAGTATAGCCCCCTTCCTTGCCCAGTTTCTGATCAAGACCTTCCAAACCGGGACTTCCCTGGTGGCGCAGTGGTTAAGAATCCACCTGCCAATGCAGGGAACACAGGTTCGAGCCTTGGTCTGGGAGGATCCCACATGCCGCGGAGCAGCTAAGCCCGCGCGCCACAACTACTGAAGCCCGCGCGCCTAGAGCCTGAGCTCCGCAACAAGAGAAGCCACTGCAGTGAGAAGCGCGCGCACAGCAACGGAGAGTAGCCCCCGCTCAACGCAACTAGAGAAAGCCTGCGCGCAGCAACCAAGACCCAACTCAGCCAAAAAAAAAAAAAAAAAAAAAAAGTATTAATACCTGCCAAACCGGTTGACAAAGAGTCCAACAGAAAAGGAGCCAACCATACCACCAACGGAGAAGATGGCCACAGACAAGGACCACAGGGATGTGAGTACCGCCTCATTGGGAGGGTTTTTAAACCTCTCTTGCGAAGTGTAATTGATAAAGTCCTTTATGATCTGCAAATTAAAATGGTTGGTGGGAGAAGAGACGGTTACAACTGGAGGAGAAAAGAAACAAACATTGGGGATCTTCCCCTCCCTAAGAGAACAGCATTACAGTTACTTTCTAGGTAGTGGATCAAGGGAGTAAACAGATGGCAATGGAAGAGACGGGTGACACACTGGAGTTAATGTTACCAGCTCTGAAAAGAATACTTTTTTGTCTGTCCTGAAAATTCCAGTAGGTAGTAGTACTGATGTACTCTTGTTCAGTGACTATCCCAGCCGCCCTCCCGCCCTGAGACTTTGTAACTAACCCCTAAGGGATGATAAAGGAAGTGTGTCACCGTAGGGTGAGAGGAAGAATGGGTATAGTCCAGGGTACAGGGAGCCCCTGAGCCTTTTGCCTTGATCAATCATTCAATTAGAGCCCCACCAATATCATTCCCCCTCTAGGTCTTAGCCAAGCTACGTACCAAGTCTGTCTAAACTTGTTAACTCTGGAAACACTACCTAAAGGAATAATTACCCTATTCCAAACTCTAGCTGCCTGGCACTCACCGCCTCAGGAGCATTGATGACTCCAGTGTTGTAGCCAAACTGGAAAGAGCCTATTGTAGCAATCGTGATGGCAAAGATCAGAGGGGCGGTGACCTGGGCGGGGGGGGGGGGGGGGAGGGGGGAGAGAAGAAACAGTCAAAACTCTTGATGGATGATTGCCTCTTATTAAGGAGACGTATATATCAGGAGAACTCAGCCTGTGAGCGGTATGAAAACAACAAAAACTTAACGATTTAGGTAATGAATGAGGAACACGAAAGAACTGAAGAGCTTATCGGGAAATACATAGGTGAGCATGCAGAGTAAACTTGGGGAAAGTGGCAAGAAAATTGGGGAAAAGGGAGAAGTTAAGAGAACTGCTGGGTTTAGTCGGTTTGGAAGCATTCAAAAAGCAGCCCCAGGTAAGAACAAGCACAGAGCTGTGCTCAGGAACAGAAAGAGCTGTGAGGGCAGAGTAAAATGCCTTAGGATTGCGAAGAACAATTGACTCTGGAAACAGCTAGATCCAGCGTACGCTCACCCGTACCCCAGATTCCACAGAAGCCCGAGTACTGGTGGTGTGTCGTCATCACCAGGCTGCTCTTAACTGCCTCGCGTAATCTACAGGATCAACCTACTGTGTCCTTGGTCCCGTCTGAAATTCTTCCCGTTCACTTAATAATGGACTGCTATCCCCCACCCACCCACCAGGGGGCGAGCACAAGCTCACTCCCAACCCCAGATGGAGACATTTTGTGAGGGGCTGTGCAGTACTCAACCCAGCCATCACTCACCGTGCTAGGAATAATTCCAGTGCGCGTGATCTTACTTTCCACCTCAAGGTAGCTCAATTTTTACGCCTGAGAACCCCAATCTTTCCTCATCTTAAACTCCTTCCCTCTCAGGTCAGACAGTGGCAGGCCAGGAGTTTCAGTTCCCCAAACTGACCTTGCCTCCCAGGCATCTAGTATCCCTGAAGCCCCGCCAGGGCACTGCTTTCTGTGTAATCCTCTCCTTTTAGTAAAAACCTCTTCTTTTTCTCTCATCATTTACTACTCTTGAGGGCCTTCCCACCTTTTCATCCCTTCTCTTCTTTTATTTTCAAGTAAGTTACCTTAGTGAATGAAAATACCTTTCTCCCTACAAATACTGCATCCATAACACACAACACATTAATATATTGTGCACTCACAATCGACCACAACAGGAAGGACAACTGGAATTCTCTCTCCTAAGTATCCAGGGAATCCCATAGGTCATAGAACAGATGGCTGGACACCGACCCAGGCCCACAAACAAATCCCAGGTCCTTTCAAGGTCTGAGGCTTCCAGAGAAATCCTCCTGCTGGCTCTCAGACCCACACTCGTAATCAGCACAACCAAGCAGCCCCTGATCCCCTGAACACTCAACCGGTTTCATCCTCACATTCTCAGTAGCCTGTAATTGTATTAAAGAAAAAAAAAAGCCAAACGAGAGACAAACACAACTTCTCCAGGTGACTTTCCCTACCACAGGAAGGTGAATCAAACGGGGATAAATCCTTTATAGGAAATGACATCCAAAGAGAACTGGTAGAACTCTGGCACTGCAGGCTGGGGAAGAAATGGAAAGGCTTTAAGATGGCTAGGTGACTCCGTATAAAAGAGAGCACAGCCATCACCGTTAAGGCTTGCCTTTCGGAGCGTACCCCAAACAAGCAAAAACCAGTAACTGTATCGTTCCTACCTTCGCTGTCCCCATGGCTCTAAATTAATTCCTTTCAAATTTTCAATAAAGATCTAGAAGTGGGATTCCAGAGACCCCTCTTCCAGCCAACAAAACCTCCAAAATGTCCTTCTCAGCTGCAAGTCTTGCCGTAGGTCCTCGGCACCGCTCCAACGTCTCCTCACGCACCCCCTAGGATGGGCGCCTATTTATAAGCTCCGCAAAGGGCGGAGCCTGGGCGACAAGCCCCCCAGCCCCACCCCGCCCCCGCCCCCAGTGGTCTCCGGACCTCCCGGAATTTTGTGACCTCAATCTCTGCCCCACCCTAGACCACACCCCCCCATCTCTTTAAAACCACATCCTCCACCCTCCCTACTCCGTGGTTTTTTTTTTCTAAGCTCGTCCTCCTTCCCTCTTCAAAGAGCAGCTACAGCCTCTTAGTTTAACAGACAAAAATCTACCAGAAAAGCCTGGAGGGAGGGCAGATACACATTATTTTTTGGTCTCGCAAGTGCTCAGAACTGAATCAATCCGTAAAGAGATGAGAATAAACGCTATCTATATAAAGCAACGTCGAGCGGGTGCTACTATATGAGAGTTAACGTTGTTTGACGGAGTGTAAACAGAAACTATTCCTAATCCTAGGAATTTATCAGCTGCTCTTTGATTGTAGACTGTGTCTACAATCTTGAAGGGGAGGGAAGGACAGTCTGAGAGAAGGAAAGCGAGTGAGGGAAGAATTGGAAGAATTTTGGGCTCTACGTGTCCTCTGATGAGCATCCTGTCTCCTGGGAGAAAACCCGAGTGTCTAGGAGCCAAACCAACTCTCCTGGGCTGCAGAAAGGAGAGAATCAGCTGCGCATGGGACACAGTCCAAACTCCTGAAAAGATGGCACTCACAACTCCCCACCCATTCTGAATTCTACCCATTCTGCAGTGTTTTGCCTCTAGTCTCGGGTTTACAGTACCTAGAGAGAGGCCAACGATCAAACTCCGTTAAACAGGTATTTGCGGAGCACATACTACCCATCAGATGGATTCATCAGTATATAGGACAAAAAAGTCCTGGCCCTCAAGTGATTTATGGTGCTTCCCTTCTTCCACTTAAAACATTAAAAAGGTACGAGGGGCTTCCCTGGTGGCACAGTGGTTGAGAGCTGGTGGCACAGTGTTTGAGAGTCCGCCTGCCGATGCAGGGGACACGGGTTCGTGCCCCGGTCCGGGAAGATCCCACGTGCCACGGAGCGGCTGGGCCCGTGAGCCATGGCCGCTGAGCCTGCGCGTCCGGAGCCTGTGCTCCGCAACGGGAGAGGCCACAGAGTGAGAGGCCCGCGTACCACAAAAAACACAAAAACAAACAAAAAAATAAAAATAAAAAAAAAATAAAAAGGGACGAGGCCAACCGATTCTTACACAACTGGAGATAATTAGCAATATCATATTCCTTCTGGGCTGTGAATTTCTTGAAAGAAAAGGGTGAGATAAATATCTGATTTCTAAGCCATACAAGCAAAGTGAGCAAGATGAGTAGGAAAAACAGATAAGAAAAAATGTGATCACAGGAAGATGAAGGAAAATAAAAGGAGAGAGAAGTGCTCCTGTGTGAGAGGTAACGAAGGAGGACAAGTTCGTTGTAGGTAGAGTTGGGTGGCTTTGCTGGGGGGAAATATCAGTAGTCAAATTCCTAATGCCTGTTAATCTGTAGCCTAGCAGGCCCTGCAGGGGAAGAGCGGGTGGGGCGCGACAAGCCGGTAAAGAGGTAGAATTATGCTAGAGGAGCCACTGAAGAAAGTGCACCTTCCTTTGGGGTTTTGGTTGGGAGCCTGGAATTCAAACTGATACTACTGGACCTGAAACAGACCACATCGTGTGGTCTTTCCTGAAATGAGGATTTTTTTTAAAAAAAACTGAAGTATAACTGACTTACATTATTATATTAGTTTTAGGTGCACAACATACTGATTCGATATTTTTATACATTACAAAACGAAACCACTAAATGAGGATATTTTCTAAACCTCATTGTTAGCTGAGAGAACTGGCGATGAGCGAAACGTGACATCCAAAAAAACCTTCCCTGAGGTCATCCCTCCCCTCCCCCACTCTCCCAGGCTTCCAGGAAACCCTGAGCCTAGAGGCCCCTTTAGTTACCACAGCAACTGAATTTAGCAGCCAAAGGACAAAATATCCTGTATGGCAGCGCTGCCAATAAACATTCAATCTGAGTCATTTATGTAATATTAAGTTTTCTAAGTGGCCGCATTAAAATTTTTAAAAGAAAAACATAGGAAACAAGAATAATTAATTTTAATCATTATTTTATTTGACCTGATATAGCCAAAATAATACTATTTGAGTTTGATTAAATTATAATTGATTTATAAATATATTAAACTATAATTGATTAAATTGTAATCAATTTAAAAATTATTAAGATAGTTTACATTTTTCCTACTAAGTCTTTGAAATCCAGTGTGTATCTTACATCCCCACTTAGACTCTGTTTTCTACAGCTAAAGTAATATATGTCGTTCTAATCAAAACAACGAAGTTGTGTTTAGCGGGAAAATATTTTAAACGGCTTCAATTTTAAATGAACTAAAATTAGCAATTTGGTTCCTCAGTCCCACCAGCCACATAAGTGCTCAGCAGCCCCCGGAGGCTGGAGGCTGGACCCTGGAGCCTCACAGTGACATGTGCCCACGCGAGTCTTTTCTCCATTCTTTGACTTTTATTTATTATTTGTCTCACAATGTCATTCTTCTTCTTCTTCTTCTTCTTCTTCTTTTTTTTTCCCACGCAGCTTGTGGGCTCTTAGTTCTCTGACCAGGGATCGAACCCACACCTTTAGCAATGAAAGCGCAGAGTCCTAACCACTGGACTGCCAGGGAATTCCCTCACAATGTCATTCTTGGCTCTAAATCACTGTCTTTTATTTCTCCCTCCCTCTTGCCTTAGAATAATTATTCCTTAATGTTTTGGAAGAGTAAATGGCACCTGTGAAAGTAAAAAGTAGGTCTTTTTGCCCTTCATTCACTCAGAGCAGGCTCCAATGTAATTCCAGAACACAGGTATTTTTCCAATACTTATTGAAAGAACAGATGAAATCATCGTAAAGGCCTAGGGTTATACCTGTCCCAAATAATTTGTGTAAAACCAGTGTCGTGAAACAATACTGAGGGTCAAGATTTATATGTCTGAAATCTGTAGTTATTTTCTCCTTGGTAGAAAAAGAGGGAGGGTGAAGGGGAGAAAGATCTGAAACTTGTTTTCTCAGGCTAAACTCAGTCTGAGAAAATTACTTTTAAGAAAGCTAAGCAGCTTAGAGGGAGAGAGAACACTTCTATCAATGTATATTTTTAAACGGTAACAACTGGAATTCAGCTGGATCTCAGGAATCTAAAAGTATGCTGAACATATTGAGATGAATACTCCTTGAGCAAGTGGGACTTAATATAAGTTCTTGCTTCTCAGAAACCAGATCAGGAACCGGACTTGTTCCCAGGGTGACAGGGATCTCCAAGTTAGGCAACCCTCACTGTGGGCCACAGATAACAGTTGCTCAATACGACTGTTTGCTGATGTGTTGGGGGGATTGGCTGGGAGACTAGGGTCTTGGGTGCACTTTGGAAGCAGGCACCACGAGATTCCAAGCTCCAGCCAGTCTGGAGCCACAGCTCTGGTGACCAGTCTCCACGGAGAATGCCAGCGGAGGAAATGTGGTCGATAAATTTCAAAATGGAATAGGTTGGGGAGGAATGCTATGAAATCCCCACCTAATAGTTTAATGGAGGTCTGCTAAGAAGAATGGGAATGAATGAATCATGACCTGAAATCTCTTAGATCCAAATGCAGGTAATCTGCACCGTGAATCTCAATCTCCTTTTCGGGTTGCCCTGTGAGAGGATGTTTGGTAATATGATAACCAAGCAGGAAAACAAACAGATCCCAAATCCTAAAACCAGGGAACAAAGGGCTGTAAACACATTTACCTGTCAAAGTAAAGACAGGGAAAACTACCTCTTCAACAGAACAATGTAAATGGCATTTCAAGGCACAAAAAAAGCTAGTGACTGCTTTAAAGATATCCAAAGCTAATTCTACTCTTTGCTCGTATTTGTAATATTCCTCATAAAGAACAACTTTTGCATAGAATGTTTTGTGTTAGTTTTCTTTTATTAGGTTAGGTGTAGATGGAGTTTATTTTGAATCTGAAAAAACCTTAGAAAATAAACTCTCAGGGTGAAGAAAGAAAAAATTTGAGAAATGTTGATTTTCCTGTCTAAACTGGGTTGCAACTAACTATTCATTATTCCAACTGATCCTGAAGGACCTAATTCCAGCTCCCAGATCCTTAGTACTTTCTTCCCTCCTCCAATGTTCAAAAGTTAATCCATCACACACCAGTGCTAGATGAATTACCTTAAGTCAAAATTTTAATTTCATCATCTCCTAATCAAGTAACTTGAACAAGTTATTGAAACAGTCTAGATCAGTTCTGTCCAATAGAAATATAATGAGTCGCACATGAAATTAAAAATTTTCCAGCGGCTACATTAAAAAAAATGAAAAAAAAAGAGTTGTCACTTTTAATATTATATTTTATTTAACTTAACATACCCCAAATATTCTCATTTCAACACATATTTAATATAAAAATTATTAGTAAGATATTTTATTCTCTTTTAGTATTAGATCTTCAAAACCCAATCTTCATTTTACACTTACAGCACATCTTAATTGAGACTAAATTTTCAACGATCAACGAGAAATGTAGTCCTATTAATTAAGCTGTGTTTAACAAAAACATTTTACACAACTTAAAACTTTCTTTTACACTGCTTCAATTTTTTTTTAATTGAAGTATAGTTGATTTACAATATTATGTCAGTTTCAGGTGTACAACATAGTGATTCAATATTTTTATAGCTTAGACTCCATTTAAAGTTATTACAAAACATTGGCTATGTTCCCTGTGCTGTACAATACATCCTTGTCGCTTATTTATTTTATACACAGTAGTTTGTGCCTCTCAATCCCCAGCCCCTGTTTTGCCCCTCCTTCCCTCTCCCCACTGGTAACCACTAGTTGATCTCAATATCTGTGTGCCTGTTTCTGTTTTACTATATTCATTTCTTTGTTTTATTTTGTAGATTCCACATATAAATGATAACATACAGTATTTGTCTTTGTCTACACTGCTTAAATTTTTAAATACAAACTTTTTTCTTTGATGTTTCTTTTTTTATTGAGGTAAAATTAATATACAACATTATATTGGTTTCAGGTGTACAACAAGATTCAATATTTGTAAACACTGTGAAATGATTCCCTTAATACGTCTAGTTAACATCTGTCATCATACACAATTACAGAATTGTTTTCTCTTGAGATGAGAACTTTTAAAATTTAAAAGTTAGCAACTTTCAAGTATGCAATACAGTATTATTAACTATAGTCGTCAATGCTGTACATCACTATAACTTATTTATTTTATAACTGGGAGTTTGTGCCTTTTGACTCCCTTCTCCTATTTTGTCTCCCCCAGACCTTTGCCTGTGGCACCCACAAATAAACTGTTCTCTGTATCTATGAGGCTTTTTTTTTTAGATTTTACATATAAGTGAGATCATACAGTATTTGTCTTTCTCTGCCTGACTTACTTCACTTAGCATAATCCCCTCTAGGTCCATTCATGTTGCTGTAAATGGCAAGATTTCACCCTTTTTTATGGCTGAGTAATATTCCATGGACACTTAGGTTGTTTCCCTATCTTGGCTATTGTAGATACTGCTGCAATGAACATGGGGAAGCATATATCTTTTCTAGTTAGTGTTTTCATTTTCTTTGGTTAAATACTCAGAAGTAGAACCACTGGATCATATGGTAGTTCTATTTTTAATTTTTTTTTTAAGAATTTGGGGATTAAAAAATATATATATTTATTTATTTGGCTGTGCCAGGTCTTAATTGCAGCATGTGGGATCTTCCTTGCGGCAGGCAGGCTCTTTTAGTTGCGAAATGTGGGATCTAGTTCCCCCACCAGGGATCGAACCTGGGCCCCCTGCACTGGGAGCGTGGAGTCTGGAGTCTTACTTAACTACTGGACCACCAGGGAAGTCCCTATTTTTAATTTTTTGAGGAACCTTCATACCATTTTTCTATAGTGGCTGCACCAATTTACATTCCTACCAACAGTGTAGGAGGGTTTCCTTGAGAAGAAACAGTCAAAACTCTTGATGGATGATTGCCTCTTATTAAGGAGACGTATATATCAGGAGAACTCAGCCTGTGAGCGGTATGAAAACAACAAAAACTTAACGATTTAGGTAATGAATGAGGAACACGAAAGAACTGAAGAGCTTATCGGGAAATACATAGGTGAGCATGCAGAGTAAACTTGGGGAAAGTGGCAAGAAAATTGGGGAAAAGGGAGAAGTTAAGAGAACTGCTGGGTTTAGTCGGTTTGGAAGCATTCAAAAAGCAGCCCCAGGTAAGAACAAGCACAGAGCTGTGCTCAGGAACAGAAAGAGCTGTGAGGGCAGAGTAAAATGCCTTAGGATTGCGAAGAACAATTGACTCTGGAAACAGCTAGATCCAGCGTACGCTCACCCGTACCCCAGATTCCACAGAAGCCCGAGTACTGGTGGTGTGTCGTCATCACCAGGCTGCTCTTAACTGCCTCGCGTAATCTACAGGATCAACCTACTGTGTCCTTGGTCCCGTCTGAAATTCTTCCCGTTCACTTAATAATGGACTGCTATCCCCCACCCACCCACCAGGGGGCGAGCACAAGCTCACTCCCAACCCCAGATGGAGACATTTTGTGAGGGGCTGTGCAGTACTCAACCCAGCCATCACTCACCGTGCTAGGAATAATTCCAGTGCGCGTGATCTTACTTTCCACCTCAAGGTAGCTCAATTTTTACGCCTGAGAACCCCAATCTTTCCTCATCTTAAACTCCTTCCCTCTCAGGTCAGACAGTGGCAGGCCAGGAGTTTCAGTTCCCCAAACTGACCTTGCCTCCCAGGCATCTAGTATCCCTGAAGCCCCGCCAGGGCACTGCTTTCTGTGTAATCCTCTCCTTTTAGTAAAAACCTCTTCTTTTTCTCTCATCATTTACTACTCTTGAGGGCCTTCCCACCTTTTCATCCCTTCTCTTCTTTTATTTTCAAGTAAGTTACCTTAGTGAATGAAAATACCTTTCTCCCTACAAATACTGCATCCATAACACACAACACATTAATATATTGTGCACTCACAATCGACCACAACAGGAAGGACAACTGGAATTCTCTCTCCTAAGTATCCAGGGAATCCCATAGGTCATAGAACAGATGGCTGGACACCGACCCAGGCCCACAAACAAATCCCAGGTCCTTTCAAGGTCTGAGGCTTCCAGAGAAATCCTCCTGCTGGCTCTCAGACCCACACTCGTAATCAGCACAACCAAGCAGCCCCTGATCCCCTGAACACTCAACCGGTTTCATCCTCACATTCTCAGTAGCCTGTAATTGTATTAAAGAAAAAAAAAAGCCAAACGAGAGACAAACACAACTTCTCCAGGTGACTTTCCCTACCACAGGAAGGTGAATCAAACGGGGATAAATCCTTTATAGGAAATGACATCCAAAGAGAACTGGTAGAACTCTGGCACTGCAGGCTGGGGAAGAAATGGAAAGGCTTTAAGATGGCTAGGTGACTCCGTATAAAAGAGAGCACAGCCATCACCGTTAAGGCTTGCCTTTCGGAGCGTACCCCAAACAAGCAAAAACCAGTAACTGTATCGTTCCTACCTTCGCTGTCCCCATGGCTCTAAATTAATTCCTTTCAAATTTTCAATAAAGATCTAGAAGTGGGATTCCAGAGACCCCTCTTCCAGCCAACAAAACCTCCAAAATGTCCTTCTCAGCTGCAAGTCTTGCCGTAGGTCCTCGGCACCGCTCCAACGTCTCCTCACGCACCCCCTAGGATGGGCGCCTATTTATAAGCTCCGCAAAGGGCGGAGCCTGGGCGACAAGCCCCCCAGCCCCACCCCGCCCCCGCCCCCAGTGGTCTCCGGACCTCCCGGAATTTTGTGACCTCAATCTCTGCCCCACCCTAGACCACACCCCCCCATCTCTTTAAAACCACATCCTCCACCCTCCCTACTCCGTGGTTTTTTTTTTCTAAGCTCGTCCTCCTTCCCTCTTCAAAGAGCAGCTACAGCCTCTTAGTTTAACAGACAAAAATCTACCAGAAAAGCCTGGAGGGAGGGCAGATACACATTATTTTTTGGTCTCGCAAGTGCTCAGAACTGAATCAATCCGTAAAGAGATGAGAATAAACGCTATCTATATAAAGCAACGTCGAGCGGGTGCTACTATATGAGAGTTAACGTTGTTTGACGGAGTGTAAACAGAAACTATTCCTAATCCTAGGAATTTATCAGCTGCTCTTTGATTGTAGACTGTGTCTACAATCTTGAAGGGGAGGGAAGGACAGTCTGAGAGAAGGAAAGCGAGTGAGGGAAGAATTGGAAGAATTTTGGGCTCTACGTGTCCTCTGATGAGCATCCTGTCTCCTGGGAGAAAACCCGAGTGTCTAGGAGCCAAACCAACTCTCCTGGGCTGCAGAAAGGAGAGAATCAGCTGCGCATGGGACACAGTCCAAACTCCTGAAAAGATGGCACTCACAACTCCCCACCCATTCTGAATTCTACCCATTCTGCAGTGTTTTGCCTCTAGTCTCGGGTTTACAGTACCTAGAGAGAGGCCAACGATCAAACTCCGTTAAACAGGTATTTGCGGAGCACATACTACCCATCAGATGGATTCATCAGTATATAGGACAAAAAAGTCCTGGCCCTCAAGTGATTTATGGTGCTTCCCTTCTTCCACTTAAAACATTAAAAAGGTACGAGGGGCTTCCCTGGTGGCACAGTGGTTGAGAGTCCGCCTGCCGATGCAGGGGACGCGGGTTCGTGCCCCGGTCCGGGAAGATCCCACATGCCGCGGAGCGGCTGGGCCCGTGAGCCATGGCCGCTGAGCCTGCGCGTCCG
>NC_041219.1:58869432-58894262 GCF_002837175.3 Physeter macrocephalus | reverse complement strand
GGCATGTGGGATCTTCCCGGACCGGGGCGCGAACCCATATCCCCTGCATCGGCAGGCGGATTCTCAACCACTGCGCCACCAGGGAAGCCCCTCTTCTCTTTTTAATGACAGCCATTCTAACAGATGTGAGGTGATATCTCACTGCGGTTTTGATTTGCATTCCCTTAATCATCACTTAATGATTAGTGATGCCGAGCAACTCTTCATGTAGTTTTTTGCCATCTGTTTGCCTTCTTTACAAAAATGTCTATTCAGATCCTCTGTCTGCTTTTTAACTGGAAGGATTTTTTTTCTTTTGTTCTTAAGTTGTATGAGTTCTACATATGTTTTGAATATCAACCCCTTATCAGATACATGATTTGCAAATATTTTCTCCCATTCAGTGGGTTGCCTTTTCATTTGTTGATGTTTTCCTTTACTGTGCAGAAACTTTTGAGTTTGATGTATCTAAATACAAACTTAAATGAATTAAAATGGGACAAAATTAACAGTTTTCCTCAGCTGCACTCACCACATTTCAAGTGCTCAGTAGCCACATATGGCAAGTGGTTACCGTACTGGATAGTGCAGATCTTGATTGCTTAGCATGATCCCAACCTATCATTCCAGTAGTGTCTGGAACATAGACTACACACCCAAGAAGTAGATTTCCTTTTACCTAAGCCAAACTGAACTATTTGTCAGTTTTCAAACAGTTTCAAACATTTCCTGCCTCACAGTTCTTACTCTGCTATTGTCTCTGACTTAAAAATCCTTTTGACCCTTGCTTGTAAAAATCGTTTTCATCCTTCAAGGGTCAATTAAAATGCAAGATCCTCACAGCTAAAGAAAAGCCATTTGAAGATTATACATGTTATGGTACTCCATTCTGTCTTGAATTTTAGATATCTAGGTTGGAACTCCATGGGAGCGTGATCTGGTTTGGGTTTTCTGGTCTGGTCCAGAAGAGAATAGGGTTCCAATACATGTTAGTTGAATCAATGAATGGTTGTATGTTGATTTTAATTTTTTTAAAGAAGATTGACTAATTAATTCATTAATTTTGCAACATGCAGGATCTTTGTTGCGGCATGCGGGATCTTTTAGCTGTGGGTGCGGACTTCTTCCCCGACCAGGGATCGAACCCGGGCCCCCTGCATTGGGAGTGCGGAGTCTTACCCACTGGACCACCGGGGAAGTCCCGTTGTATGCTGAAGTTGTACAAATATGTGGAAATTGCCAGGTGATGGAAAAACTGATGAAGTCCTTTCAGAGGGATGTAGGATCAAGACAATGGAACAACAGTAAGAACAGCTTCAAATTTAACTGAAGCATTGCTTCCTCTAGAAACTTTCCTGATTCCTCAGTCTACTCCTGCGTATTTTAATTCTCTTCCTTGTCTGTCTCCCTCATTCACATTTCCCTTAAGAGTAGGGATTTTGGACTTCCCTGGTGGCACAATGGTTAAGAATCCGCCTGCCAATGCAGGGGACACGGGTTTGAGCCCCGGTCTGGGAAGATCCCACACACCACGGAGCAACTAAACCTGTGCCACAACTACTAGGCCCGCACACCACAATGAAGAGTAACCCCCACGCGCCGCAACTAGAGAAAGCCCGCGTGTAGCAACGAAGACCCAAGGCAGCCATAAATAAATAAATAAATAAATAAAGTAGGACTCCTGTTTTAAAAAAAAGAGTAGGGATTTTTTTTCTTTTCTCCAGTCTCGGCTCCACATAGGGCTGGACATGTGAATAAACAACTGGATGAACGAATGAACAAATTAAAACTTATCAATACGAGTTCCTATTCGCTTGAGGAAGAGCATAGTCATGTTTCCTGACCACACACACAGGACAAGGCTGGCAGTGGAAGTAAACTCAGTGAGTACAGGAACGCATAACCAATTATGTGAGGTTCTTTACTCTACACGCCTGAGAGCGATCATTGAATATATATTATAGCACTACTGCAAGACTAAACCACAGACTATCGTGCTCATAACTGACCTGCTAAAATCATTCCACATGGTATGATGAAAATCAGTCCACACGGGACAAAATATTGACATCAGGATTGCTTTGGAAAATCTGGGGAATCTGGTCATTATGTTGATTTTAGAGTTCTCACCGACAGTCTGTAATTATTTCTTAAATAAATTTATTTATTTTTAAATTTTTGGCTGTGTTGGGTCTTTGTTGCTGTGCACGGGCTTTCTCTGGTTATGGCAAGCGGGGGCTACTCTTCGTTGCAGTGTGCGGGCTTCTCATTGCAGTAGCTTCTCTTGTTGCGGAGTACGGGCTCTAGGCACGCAGGCTTCAGTAGTTGTGGTCCGCGGGATGAGTAGCTGTGGCTCGTGAGCTCTAGAGCCCAGGCTCAGTGGTTGTGGCACACTGGCTTAGCTGCTCTGCGGCATGTGTGATCTTCCCGGACCAGGGCTCGAACCCGTGTCCCCTGCACTGGCAGGCGAATTCTTAACCACTGTGCCACCAGGGAAGCCTCTGTAATGTTTTAAACGTTTAAAAGTTTGTAAGTGCTTGGCACATAAAAAGATTTGATGTTTGTTGTATTGATTACAGAGCACAGATAGACACAATACTTTTTTTTTTTTAAATAATAAGTTTCAATAGGACTTTAAACCTGCCAGCCACAGGCCCTTTCATTTTATCGTAGCCACTTTTGTCACTCAGATGCATTAAAACACTGTCTATAATTGTAACAGCTGATGTCTTTTTTTTTTTTTTTTTTTTTTTTTTTGTGGTATGCGGGGCTCCCTCTGCTGTGGCCTCTCCCGTTGCGGAGCACTGGCCCCGGACGCACAGGCTCAGCGGCCATGGCCCACGGGCCCAGCCGCTCCGCGGCACGTGGGATCCTCCCAGACCGGGGCGCGAACCCGGTTCCCCTGCATCGGCAGGCGGACGCGCAACCACTGCGCCACCAGGGAAGCCCAACAGCTGATGTCTTAATGTTGACCAAAATTCTTTTTGAATTTCATTTAACGAAATTTTTGTTGGGACTTCCCTGGTGGCACAGTGGTTAAGCATCCGCCTGCTAATTCAGGGGACACAGGTTCGAGCCTTGGTCCGGGAAGATCCCACATGCCACGGAACAACTAAGCCCGTGCACCACAACTACTGAGCCTGTGCTCTAGAGCCTGCAAGCCACAGCTACTGAGCCCTCGTGCCACAACTACTGAAGCCCGCGTGCCTAGAGCCCGTGCTCCATAACAAGAGAAAGCCGGCACGCAGCAACAAAGACCCAATGCGGCCAAAAATAAAATAAATAAATTAATTAAAAAAAAAAAAAGAAATATTTGTTTTTGTCTAATATCACTAGTCTCCAATGCCAGGATCCGTTGTGGGCTGTGACTCACAAGGAGGGTAGCACTGGTGCACTGCAGCCAGCCCCTGAGAGGCAGTTGTGCACACTGCTTCCCAGCTCTGTGTTCAGTGAAATCACGCAGGTAGCTAGACATCTATCACAGTGTGGGTATTTACACCATGGAAATTGGCAAATGCTACAAATCAGATTTTTTTTCTTTTTCTTTTTCCTTCTTTCTTTCTTTCTTTCTTTTTTTTTTAAGCCCAGAATCCTAACCACTAGGCAACTAGGGAACTATCTTTTTTTTTCTTTTTTCCTTCCCTTCCTTTTTTTTTTTTTTAAAGCACTGATTTAACAGTGACTCCACTGAAAGTAAATAAGGCTTCTTAGAGAAATAGCTGATTCCATACCTGGGGCTAAGAGGTAGATAAGGCTGGAACATCTTACTGTGTCAGGAAGCACAGAAGTTTTCAAAGATCAATGTAGCCAATTTAAAAGGGACTCCTACTGGCCAAAGTTACGATAATTTGGGCATCAAAAAGAGAATACTGTCTGAGGTTAACATATTGTAAAGCTAAAAAATCCATAATGATACCAAAAGAAAAAAAAAGGTAACCTCAAGTAGTCTAAAACAAAAGTGAATAGAACATATTTCTGCTAAATCTTACTATTCAATCATATTTTTTAAAATAAAGAAATAAATTTATTTATTTTTGGCTGCATTGGTTCTTTGTTGCTGCACGGGCTTTCTCTAGCTGCAGAGAGTGGGGGCTACTCTTCATTGCAGTGCGTGGGCTTCTCATTGCGGTGGCTTCTCTAGTTGCAGAGCATGGGCTCTAGAGTGCAGGCTCAGTAGTTGTGGCTCACGGGCTCAGTAGTTGTGGCTCGCAGGCTCTAGAGCGCAGGCTCAGTAGTTGAAGCCCAGCACTGTTGTTTCTTGACTGCTCCTCCCTTGTCTCTGCATCTCTTCCCTTCCCTGATTTACAAGTGTTTGAACCTGCCCCCTAGTACACAGGAAAAGTCAAGAAATGGGGGACACAGAAAGGCTTTCATGCTCAGGGGCCCCATAGGGTCCTGCTCAGTTTCAGTCCCACAGATTAAAGACTCAGACTCACAAGACTGCCCCCACTTCAGCTGCCAATTGAAAGTCTGAGTTGTTACTTGTGCTTCTGACTGACTGGCTATAAATTGGAGGTTACTATCACCCGTTTCTTGGGTTCAATCAGTGTGCCAGACTGGCTCACAGAATTCAGAGAACGTTTACTTACATCTACCAGTTCATTACACAGGATATTATAAAGTATTCAGATGAAGAGTGTCACCTACAAATTGGCACTTGCCATCTACCTCTACAAGGGTCAAATTATGAGCCGCTACAGGCGCTGACCTTTTACAGCCCCCTGAAAGGAGTTCAGGGTGGAGAGCAGAAATGAGGCCCTCTGTGCTCTGGGAAAAAAACTGGCAGAACAGGTCTTCAGGTGGTTAGGTGTTTTCAGGAGCCGATTTTATGAGCCCAATTCTTGCATCTCCTCATACCTAGAAAAGCACTAAAATTCTTCATGGTGATGTCTGCTCCTCGTGACTAGCAGAAACCTTCTGCCAAAACATATGTGATTGACTGCATGCACTTACCCTTCACCAAAATCACATATATACTGATCTTCCCCCTTACCTCCTCGGAGCAGTTTCTCAGAGCTCTCTGAAATGCTGTCTCCCGGGCTATAGTCCTCATTTGGCCCCAAATCAAGCTTCACTCACAACTCTCACCTTGCGCATTTCTTTTCTGTCAACAAGAGGTACACAGACAGGGCAAGGTCTGGAAAGATCCTAAGAGCAGAAGCCTCTGTCTGCATGGAGCTGGGATGCACCACACTCTCCAAATACGGAAATGATCATCAACCTGGAAACTCATCAAATGTCTTTGTTCCAGAGTTTTGTTTTGCTTTTTTTTTTTTTGGCTGCATTGGGTCTTCGTTGCTGCGAACGGGCTTTCTCTAGTTGTGGCGAGCGGGAGCTGCTCTTCGTTGCGGTGCACAGGCTTCTCAGTGCAGTGGCTTCTCTTGTTGCGGAGCATGGGCTCTAGGCGCACGGGCTTCAGTAGTTGCAGCTTGTGGGCTCTAGAGTGCAGACTCAGTAGTTGTGGCACGCAGGCTTCAGTAGTTGCGGCATGCGGGCTCAGTAGTTGTGGCTCGTGGGCTCTAGAGGGCAGGCTCAGTAGTTGTGGCGCACGGGCTTAGTTGCTCCACAGCATGCGGGATCTTCGCAGACCAGGGCTCGAATCCGTGTCCCCTGCATTGGCAGGCAGGTTCTTAACCACTGTGCCACCGGGGAAGTCCCTGCTCCAGAATTTTTGTAGAGTTTAACCTGTAGCTCCTCCTTGCCCCAGCCTAGAGGTCAGTGGGTAGTGCTAAAAGTGTTAACCCTCTAATCGTTTGGTCTTTCTGGTGACCAGCCCCATCTTTAGGGTATCCGGGGGCCGCACCCTGAATCACTTCACTGGCATAAATTTAGGTGCGTCCCAACGGGCTCCTTATGAATAACAGACATTCCTACCAGTCAGGAAATTCCAAGGGTTTTAGGAGATTTTATGCCAGGCGTGGAGACAAAGATCAAATATATTTCTTATTAAATCACCCAGCCCTAGAAAACAAATACAAATGGTTATTTTATTTATTTATTTATTTTTTTTTTTTTGCGGTACGCGGGCCTTTTACTGTTGTGGCCTCTCCCGTTGCGGAGCACAGGCTCTGCACGCGCAGGCTCAGCGGCCATGGCTCACAGGCCCAGCCGCTCCGCGGCATGTGGGATCTTTCCGGACCGGGGCACGAACCCGTGTTCCCTGCATTGGCAGGCGGACTCTCAACCACTGCGCCACCAGGGAAGCCCACAAATGGTTATTTAAAAATTTATAAGTAGTTAGGTATAGTTGAAACATAAAGGTATATGTGGGAGAATAGTAGAAATAAGACTGACTCTCAGGCAAGGGAGTATGTGTGGTTTCTAAGAGCAAAGACTTCGGAGCCAGATTGCCTAGGTATAAATCTGGTCAATACCATTTACCAGCTATGTGTGTCAGCCTAGGCAAGTTATTTTCTCATTTAATAAAATGGATTCTTTGTGTCTATCAGACTCATTAGTAGATAATGCATGTTAACTGGTATGGTAGTCATTTTCCTTAAGTGGCTCGGTTTAACATAGTGTCTAATAAATGTGTATTAAATAAATTATATAGTATAGATGAAAAGAATCTGAAATCTTTCTAAAAGTTAGTAATGTTAAAACTTCAATTCTGACAGCCACAGGTCCCTTTTTATTTTACAGTAGCCATAACTTCAGGGCCTTGAACTTTTTGAGATTCTAAGAAATATATAACTTTAAAGACTCCTGGCCCTGATAGAATTTTTCATTCTTTCAAGAGAAGCCACCAGGGAAATGCAAATTAAAACAATGATGAGATACCACTACACGCCAATTAGAATGGTCAAAATCTGAAACTCTGACAATACCGATTGCTGGCAAGGATGCGGTGCAACAGGAACTCTCATTCATTGCTGGTGGGAATGCAAAATGGCGCAGCCACTTTGGAAGACAGTTTGGTAGTTTCTTACAAAACTAAACATACTCTTACCATATAATCCAGCAACCTCACTCCTTGGTATTTACCCAAAGAAGTTGAAACTTATGTCCACACAAAAACTTGCACACAGGTGTTTATAGCAGCTTTACTCATAATTGCCAAAACTTGGAGGCAACCAAGGTATCCTCCCCTAGGTGAATGTATAAACAAACTGTGGTAACATCCAGACAATGGAATGTTATTCAGCACTAGAAGGAAATGAGCTATCAAACCAGGAAAAGACATGAAGGATCTAAGGATCCTTCCCTAATGCATCCCTAATGCATGTTAATAGAATAAAGAAGCCAATCTGAAAAGGCTACATACTGTATAATTCCAACTCTATGACTTTCTGCAAAAGGCAAAACCATGGAGACAGTAAAAAGATCACTGGTTGCCAGTGGTTGAGAGTGGGTGATGAGAGGAGGGCAGTGGAAATATTCTATATGATACTGTAATGATGGATACATGTCATTATCCGTTTGCCCAAATCCATAGAATGTACAAGACCAAGAATGAACCCTAATGTAAAGTCTGGATCTTGGGTGATTGTGACGTGGCAATGTACATTCATCAATTGTAACAGGTGTACCACTCTGGTGGGAGATGTTTATAATGGGGGAGGCTATGCATTTGTGGGGGAAGAGGGTGTATGGAAAAAAATCTCTGTACCTTCCTTTTAATTTTGCTTTAAACCTCAAACTGCTCTAAAAAAAAAAAATCTTTTAAAAAAATTACCAATTCCCTATACAAGCAATTTTCTCCAATCTTGAAAGCAGAGGCTGTGCTCATTTCATTTCATATCACTTCCTCCAACACCATTTCCATCACCCTCTCAATACTTGGCACAGTTCATTATTTAGAGTATTTTGGAGGAATTAAATAATTTCACTTTGGAGGCAGACAGTTCTGTATGGAAGAGAATGTACTGATTGGACATAAACTCTTAATTTTTATTGGTAAACCACAATGCCAACTAAAAGTTTATAATCTGTCTCTTGTCAATTTCACCAACACAACTCACCTTTTAAGCCCTACCTAATCAGTCAACTAGGCTTGCTCCTTGTCAATTTTTTAATGAAATTCAATTATTAATTTCTATTGAACAATTAATTCGTAAGAATGTCTTGTGAAAACAACAATGAACTTTGCTCTTTAATACCATACCCCAAACTTCTTTGAACATATGCCCTTATTTAGTACTGTCTCTTCAGAAACTTCATTTCATGCTTCTAAGTCTGTCGTCAATGCGAAGCAATGTTTTTTGGATCAAGTACTTTTTTTTTTTTTTTCTTTTGGCCACACCTCCCGGCTCGCGGGATCCTAGTTTCCTGACCAGAGATTTAACCTGGGCCCACAGCAGTGAAAGCGCGGAGTCCTAACCACTGAACCACCAGGAAACTCCTTGGATCACACTTTTTAATACTTGCAGAAATTAAATTGATTCTACCATACCATAGCATCATGTTTATTATACTTATTGCTAATAATCAATAATAAGTCAGAATATGCTCTAAACAATAGCTAGGAAGATAAATAGATCATTATAGTTGACAAAGGCAGAGCTGAAGAAAAAGGAAGAACCAGGTTACTAAGAGGGGGAAGTGAGTGTCTATGTCTCAATTCAAACCAAGAAAAAAAACAACAACCCACTACCTTATACAACAACTGCCCACAATTCAGCCCCAAACTCCTCCCAATGCCAACAGACACCCCACCAAAGATATTAAATGGACAGCTCCAGGAAAAATTCGTAAGTTTAAAACTGCATGCTGTTTTGAGTAGCGTGATGAAATCTTGTGTCATCCTGCTCCGTCCCACCTGGTTAGTGACATGCTAGACTAAGTCTGGAAGATAAGCAGCACAGAGAAAAACCTCTGGGTTTATACAGAGAGCCCCTCTCCAGTGTTTTCATAGTTGGTCTTCTTCCAGTGTTGGAGCCAAAAGAGACTCTCTCTCCTTGCTGAGCATCTTAATCCTCCCCTGAAACGATCACCCACCCCGGAAGCAGAAGCTCCTCTCTGACACCTCCCCTTACTGTGCTGCCTTGGGCAGGAACACAAAGCTCCTCCTCACTCACTGTTTACCCTTTTTTAACACCCAGCAGAGACTTGGCATTATTAACTATTTCCTCTTATTATCAACACTAGGACAAATAGGTAAGGTGAGAGAATAATTACAGGGTAGTGTACTTGACTGGGCAGAGGATTAGAAGTCAAAAGAGTGAAATCTGAGTCCCACCTCTGGAACATGAAGAGTTTAGAGTTTCGACGTTTGAACTGGTCATTTAACTTCTCTATATCTCAATTTCAGTATTTAACTGGAGGTCATAATACCCAGCTCAAAGAATTTGGGGGATAAAAAAATCAGATAATGCAAGTGGAAAGAAACCCGATAAACTCTAAAGCCCTAGCAAACAGTCATTTAGTCAGTCATTTATGCATTTTTCATCAACTGTTTATTGAATACCTACTGAGCGCTAGCTACAGTTCTAGGCACAAGCTATATGAACGTCGCTAAGACAATGTCCCTCTCCTCATAGAGCTTAAAATTTAATGTAGAAGGCCTGTGAAAGGTTAATTTTATGAGCCACCCTGGCTGGGCCACCATACCTAGATATTTGGTCAAACATTATTCTGGATGTTTCTGTGAGGGTGTTTCGTTGCTGTTGTTTTGCTTTGTTTTTCCCCCGCTGACAGCTTTATTGCTGTGGGTAAGGGGACAGATCGCTCAGGAGCTCTTGGTGGGATGGGTCCGCTTCCTCGGCACCATCACAGGCTTCTGGCTGCGCAGGACGTTGCTGGCTCTGCAGAGGGCGGCCATGCACAAATCCGGGCGCTACTTGTTGTTTCGGATTATGTGCCAGATGCTGGTGAGGGTGGCCCGGGCGTTCTTGTTGATGCTGGTCCGCACGTAGGAGGTGGCCAGCTTTCGCGGGCTGGATCTCTGCTTCGTGACCGCCACGACCCCTTTGCCGGCCGCCGCCGGCTCCACGCCCACAGTCTTGCAGTGAATGAGTCCATTGTAGCCGAAGGAGTTGCAGGCTTTCAGGTTATTGGGCTCGGTGCCGTACATCTGCCTCTTCCTCTTGATCAAGAAGCTGGAGCAGTTCTGCACGACCGTCCATCGCAGATGCGCGGACATGGTGGCATCTCCTCTCGTTGCGGCGGCCGGAGATGGAAAGAGGGGGGTGTTTTGGGATGAGATTTACATTTAAGTGATGGATTTCGAGTACAGCTGGTTGTCCTCCATAATGTGGGTAGGCCTTGTCGAATCAGTTGAAGATCTAGAAAGAACAAAGAAGGGACACCTTCCCCCCCACCCCAACCCGGTCCCCCGCAAGAAGAATTCTACCAGCAGACTGTTTCGGACTTCAGCTGCAATGCCAGCTTTCCTGGGGCTCTAGCTTGATGGCCTTTGTACTTGAACTGCAGCACTGACTCTTCCTCGGTCTCCAGCCTGCCAGCCCACCCTGCAGATTTTGGACTTGCCAACTTCTATAATCACGTGAACAAATCCCTCAAAAAAAAATCTTTTTCTACATACAAGTATCCCCTGCTTTTTGAAAGTATGCTTTATGCCACTTCACTTTCATGAAAGATATACAAACATTAGTACCTGTTTTCACTAACCAAAAGAAATCGGAAGAGGATTTACACTTTCAGGGAAAAAGGTGAAAAGTGAAAACAGCATTAAGTAAGCATGTTTTGCAACGAGCCGTTATAGAGACAGCAGCCAGCCCCAGCTTTGAGAGTGGCACTGCAAGTTCCTTCCCCAGGATCTACACTCAGCATTTCAGCATCAAGCTGCCATAGCTTTGAACTACGACTGCTGAGCATCTCTGCTTTATCTTTTTTTTTTTTTTTTTTTTTTTTTTGCGGTACGCGGGCCTCTCACTGCTGTGGCCTCTCCCGTTGCGGAGCGCAGGCTCCGGACGCGCAGGCTGAGCGGCCATGGCCCACGGGCCTAGCTGCTCCGCGGCACGTGGGATCTTCCCGGACCGGGGCACGAACCCGTGTCCCCTGCATCGGCAGGCGGACTCTCAACCACTGCGCCACCAGGGAAGCCTCTCTGCTTTATCTTGATTTATTTTGTGCACCCGTTAGCAAGATGTGTCCTAAGGTAATTGCCTCTTTCTTTTATGCCATTTCAGCTTAAGAAAGGTTTCATAGGAAGGCTGTACTTCCGGATAACTGGGAAAACCTGTATTTACACATTCTATTGGTTCTGTTTCTTTGCAGAACCCTGACTAATACAGATTTTGGTACCAAGAAGTGGGATGCTGCTATAACAAATACCTAAAAATGTGGGTAGAGGCTGGAGGAGTTTTGAGACACACGCTAGAAAAAGCCTAGATCACCTGGAAGAAATTGTTGGTAGGAATATGAATGATAAAGGCGATTCTGGTGAAGTCTCAGATGGAAATGAGGAACATGTTATTGAAAATTTGGGGAAAGTTGATCCTTGTTATGAAGTACCAAAGAACTTGGTGTGATTGTGTTTTAGTGTTTTGTGGAAAGTAAACTTTGTGATAAAATAGGATATTTAGCTGAGGAGATTTCTAAGCAAACTGTTAAAGTTTGCTTATAGTAATGTGAGAGGAGAGAAATAAATTGAAGGAGGAATTGTTAGGCAAAAAGGAACCAGAAATTGAGGATTTGGAAAATTCTCAGCCTATCCATATGGCAAAAAACAAGAAAGCTTGCTCTGGAGAGGACACCATGGGTATAGCTGGAAAATCATTTGATAAAGGGATTAGGAGTGAAATTCCTGGGTTTAATCAGCCATCTCAGCAGAATCTAGCAATAGATTTGGTGTTACACCAGCAGAAACACTGCCAGACTAGACTAAAAGGTGAAGAGATAAGACAAATTGAAGGGAGGCTATCAGACTTCGGAGATTCTACAAGATAGGGCAATAGATCTATCAACATGTGTTATCCTTTAAGGGAAGAATGACCCTGATTCATGATGATATCATGGGAATGATATCAGAGAGCTGCCACTCCCACCACAGACCCAGAGCACAGGGACCATCAAGGCAAGGCTCTCTCCTCCTCAGTTTCAGTGGGTCAGGCCAGTGGCCAGGGCTGAGGGAGCATCAGGGCCACCTCAGTGGGCCTGGAGGTCAGAGCACTGAACCAATAAGAATTATTTTTGAGACTTAAAATTTAAGGGAATATTGATTTCATGGATATGACAACAAAAGCACAGGCAACAAAACCAAAAATAAACAAATGAGACTAAATCAAACTTAAAAACTTTTGCTCAGCAAAGGACACAATAACAGAGTGAAAAGGCAAGCTATGGAATGGGAGAAAATATTTGCAAATCGTAATATATCTGGTAAGGGGTTAATATCCGGATTATATAAAGAACTCATCAACGAAATAATCAAATAAACTGATTAGAAAATGGGCAAAGGACATGAACAGACATTTCTTCAAAGATGATATAAAATTGGCCAACAAACACATGAAAAGATGCTAAACATCATTAATCATCAGAGGACTGCAAATTAAAACCACAATGAGATATCTCTCTTCACACTCATTAAGATGAAAAAAAAAAAAAGAAAGAAAAGCTACCATCAAAAAAAAGAAAGAAAACCAGAAAATAACAAGTATTGGTGAGGATGTGGAGAAATTGGAACTATTGTGCACCATTGGTGGAATTATAAAATAGTGCAACTGCTATGGAAAACAGTATGTCAGTTCCTCAAAAAAATTAAAAACTTCTAGGTACTGAAAGTATTGAGAGCAGGGGCTCAAAGAGGTATCTGCACACCCATGTTCACAGCAGCACTATTCACAATAGCCAAAGGTGAAGCAACCCAAGTGTCCATCAGTGGGTGCATGGATAAATGAACTGTGGTGTATACATACAGTGCAATAGTATTCAGTCTTAAAAAAGAACGAAATCTTGTCACATCCTACAACAGGATGAACCTTGAGGGTATTATGCTAACTGAACTAAATTAGTCAAAAAACACACTGTATGATTCCACTTAAATGAGGTGTCTAAAGTCGTCAAACTCATAGCAACAGAAAGTTGCATGGTGGTTGCCTATAGCTGGTGAGAGGAAGAAAAGGGGACCTGTGGCTTAATGGGTACAGAGTTTTAGGTTTTTGTTTGTGTTTTTGTTTAACTTTATTGACGTACAGTTGACTAACAACGGTGTGTTAGTTTCAGGTGCAGAGTTTCAGTTTTGCAAGATGAAAACGTTCTGGAGATCTGTTTCACAACAATATGAATATACTTAACATTACTGAACTGTACCATTAAAAGTGGTTAGGATGGTGAATTTTATGTTATGTGTTTGTTACCACGATAAGAAACAAAAGGGAAAACAATCTAATGGAATTTACCTTGCCAAGTTTTGGACTTGTTTGGGACTCTTCACCCCTTCCTTCTTTCCGATTTCTCCCATTTTGGAATGGGACTGTCTGTCCTATGGCTGTCCTACCACTGCATTTTGGAAGCACATAACCTGTCTGCTTTCAGGGGTTCACAGCTGGAGAGGAATTTTGCCTCAGGTTAAATCATACCTCGAGTCTCACTCACACCTGATTTGGATGACATTCAGATGAGACTTTGTAGTTGGAATGGATACTGGAATGGGTTAAGCCTTTGGGGGCTGTTAGGGTAGAGGTAATTGTACTTTACATGTGAGAAGCACATGAATTTGGGGGGGCCAGAGGGTGGGGTGTTACAGACTGAACTGTGTCCTCCTAAAATTCACATGTTGAACGCCTAACCTCCAGTACCTTAGAATGTGACTGTATTTGGAGACAGGGCCTTTGAGGAAGTGATTAAGTTTAAGTGAAGTCATAAGAGCATGACGTAATCCAATGTGACTAGTGTTCTTATAAGAAGAGAAAGAGACACCAGTGGTGTGCACACAGAGGACAGGCCTCTTAAGGACACAGCAAGGAGGCAGCCACCTGCACAGAGACAGGTCCCAGGAGAAACCAGCCCTGATCTTGGTCTTCCAGCCTCCAGACCTGTGAGAACATAAATTTCTGCTATTTAAGCCACCCAGGGACTTCCTGGAGGTCCAGGAAGTGGTTAAGACTCCACACTCCCAAAGCAGGGGGCACAGGTTCGATCCCTAGTCGGGGAACCAAGATTCCCGCATGCTGCTGTGTGAAGTGGCCAAAAAAAAAAAAAAGCCACCCAGTCTGTGGTATTTTGTTATGGTAGCCCTGGCAGACTACTACAACAGACAACAAACAAACAAACAAACAAATACAAATACATAATGTCAAGTAATGATAAGGGAGCACTTGGAAAAATATATGAGCAAGGTATGGTAATAAAGAGTTGGGGAGGAGGGTTATTTAAGGCAGGGTGCTGAGGGTAGATCTCAGTAGAGATGACATTTGAACAGAAACCTGAATGACGTGAGGGAGCAATTCTTGGGAGCATTTGTGAGAAGACTGTTCTAAACGGAAGGCATTTCAAACACAAAGACAACAAGCGAAGGATGTGCTCTTGGCCTGGTGCAGGAGTGCGGTGAACCAGGGGCAGAGAGGATGAAAAAACTGTTGGAGAGATAAGTAGGAGTCTGATCATGCAGGGGCATGGTAAGTGATGGCTTGGATCCTGGATTGTATTTTAAATGTGACAGGAAGCCAGGAAGCTACAAAGCCATTTTAGGTTTTGGGGTGAAGGAGTAACCTTAGTTGATTTATGTTTTTTAAAATGTATTTGCGGGCTTCCCTGGTGGCGCAGTGGTTGAGAGTCTGCCTGCCGATGCAGGGGACGCGGGTTCGTGGCCCGGTCCGGGAAGATCCCACATGCCGCGGAGCGGCTGGTCCCATGAGCCATGGCCGCTGAGCCTGCGCGTCCGGAGCCTGTGCTCTGCAACGGGAGAGGCCACAACAGTGAGAGGCCCGCGTACTGCAAAACAACAACAAAAACGTATTTGCTGTTGAATGGAGAAGATGAGAGAGGAGAGCAAGAGTGGAAACAGAGACCAACTAGGAGACCAGTGGTCCAGGTGAGAAATGATGAGGGCTTGGACGACGGTGGTAGTAGTGGCAGTAGTGAGTCGTTGTATTTGAAATATATTTTCGAGATACAACCAACAGGAGTAACTAACTGGATGTTGGGCGTGAGGAAAAAAAAAAGGAGTCAAGAATGATCCTAAGGGTTTTGGCCTGGGTAACTGGAGTTGCCATTTACTTCAGTCAGGAAAACAGAGAGAGGAGGGGTCAAATCAAGAATTTTGTTTTAGACATGTGAAGTCTGAGATATTGTTAGGACACTCACTAATAATAGTGCACTAATAATAGAACACTCTCCTTGTTTTCCCCGGATTCTGGCAATATACAGATACAAAAGATATGGTTCCTGCCTTTACGGTCTCATGGAAGGGGGTGGAGAGTCACATATAAACCAATTTTTTTTAATTAATAGGTTTTATTTGGGGGGAGCAGTTTCATGTTTACAGAAAAATTGCTTAGAAAGTACCCATATGCTTCCTCACCTTCCGTACCATTAACATCTTGCATTAGTATGTACATTTGTTACAACTGAGGAACATTCATTGACACACTTTAGTCACCCAAAGTCCATAGTTTACATTAGGGTTCACCCTTGGTCTTGAACAGTTTACAAATTTGGACCAGTCACCCATCATTACAGTATCATATGGAATAGTTCCACTGCCCTAAAAAACCTCCAGCTGTTCATCCCTTCCCCCCACCTATCCCCCACTGCCAATCCCTGGCAACTACCGATCATTTTACTCTACACAGTTTCACCTTTTGCAGAACGTCCTATAGTTGGAATCATACAGTATGTCGCCTTTTCAGACTGGCTACTTTCACTTACTAATGTGCATTTTAGGGTCCTCTATGCCTTTTCATGGCTTGATAGCTCATTTCTTTTTAGTGCTGAATAATAGTCCATTGTCCGGGTATACCATATTTTATCTCTTCACCCACTGAAGGACATCTTGGTTGCTTCCAAGTTTTGGCAGCTATGAATAAAGCTGTTATAAATACTCACGTGCAGGTTTTTGTGTAGACGCAGCTTTTCAACTCATTTGGATAAATACCAAGGAATGTGATTGCTGGATTGTAAACAAGTATTTTAAATGTCAATTTCTATACAAGGGCCAACAGGGAACACAGACTTGCTTGCAGGAAGCAAAGAGCTTTCTTTGAGTTCCTTAAGTTTACCCTAGCAATGCTCTGAAACTATAAATGTGCTTCCTTCTCTGTATGACTGTTAGTCTGACACTATCGCCAGGACGCCCCTGCCTGGCTCATTTACAGGAAGGCAGCCACTGAAGAGCGATAACTGAAGTGCCCATGCTGACTCACATCCACCTTTTCAAAAAACCATAAGCAACTGCCAATCTATTGATGACAGAGGAAGCAAAGCCACTTTTCAGTACTTTTCATAATTAAATGTCTATGTTCTTTAAGCAGTGGTCTTCCCTAACTTTGGTGAGCCCAACTCCGCCGAAAAAATCCATCAAGTTCTATACAAAGAAAAAAGCTACTGAAGCTCTAGGGTGGTGTTTATTCATATGGGGTTCTAAGATGGACCAGGCAGGTATACAAACCCCCTAAAAGTAAATGCAAATATTGTACTTCAATGTATTTTCTGAGGGGTAGGGGGACCATAAGCTCTTTTCACAGCCCCCAAAAAGTGCAAGATCAGAAAACAGGCAAAGGAGCTGCCGAACCTTGGGTGTGTGCCGAGGGGGAGGAGAAGAATCTGACCTCCCCTGGGTCATCAGATGAACTATAGTGTGGAGCCCTCGGGCATTGTCTGCTTTCTCAGTGGTTCACCGCCCACTCTTAGAGAAGGTCTGGGCTCTAATTCCCTCCTAGCAGGGGGGAGGGCAAGAGTCCAAAGTCCTCCGGGAGTGCAGGACTAGTGCTCCCTATTACTAAGGTACTTTAGCAAGAAGTAAAACCAATCCTCAGAACAGGGTGTAGTCTGAACAGGCTAAAAATCTTCACCTTTACGCATACACTTGGTCATGGTGATATTTTAGCATTGCCTTTAGCAACTCAAAGAGGAAGAGCTGTGAAACAGTAAAGGCAAAGGTCTCTCGAGCTAAACTTTGAATCGTGAGGTCTCCTCATTAAAACTGTCCACACTATATGCAGACGACAGATTTTGTCCAGTGCCAAGCAGGTGCCACACAGGGCTCTGGCCACTGTACTTGTAATCATTCTATGTCTCCCACATATGCTTCCTTTACAAGCGCCATGTGGTCTTTCTGTGTAGTGAAAAATAGGCTTCCCTAATTTACACAACTTTCTTACCAGTAATTGAGGCCATTCGGACTTCTTGTTTTCTGCCTCAAATTGAATCAGGCAGTCACAGAACTATTTGGATGAGGCGGGCCCAGAAACCCAAGAATCTCTTCTGGTCTGTGTCTACCCTGTAGGTTAGCCCCGCCTGCCCGCGTTTTTTTAGGAGGCTGCTACGTAAGAGAGTGCAGACGTGCTTCATAGACCGTAGACCGTCAGCCAGATCTCCGTGGCGACCAGTTCCATCACTCAAAGCTGACCAAAGTCTCGCCACCCTCTATTCTCCTGCTTCTCCCCTCCTCCAACGGAATTTATTTCGTGCTAATGCTACCCAGGGATGCAGGCAGTATCTTTATCTCCCCTGTTGTCCTGTTTTTCCTCAACCTCTTTGGCTCTCCTTCTCCATTGGACATGAATCTGCACAATCGCATGGCGTAAAGCCCTGAGTACTTCTTCCATGGTGGGATGCAGATTTATCGAATGAATGTGTAATTATTTAAAAAATGTGTGCAACGAGTGACTTTGATGGCCTGACCCTATAATCCTATAACTGTTTAAGTGTTCAAATGGGGGGGAAGTTACTTTGATTACAATCACAGTCTAAATTCTTTAAATATTAAGTTCCAGGTGGACTTTTTAATCCAACTTAATTCCAATTACACGTAAATGGCTGTTTTAAGCTACTTGTAAATAAACAAGTTTATACATGTTTTTACAAAATTAAGAGGAACAAGATAATCCATTAAATTTCATACGCCTGACAAGTGGCCCTTTCAGAGCTTTGAGTCTTAGCTTGATATTCTCAGGCCAGTTCCCTCTCGATACTGTTAATAAGCAGAAACAGATCAACAGATAGCAAGAATGAGGAAGAAAGACAAATGGCCTGAAAAGCCCACAATGGGATATAGATCTGGGTTAATTCATTTATGCATTTGTTTACCTCTGCTATGTTGCCAGGCCCAGTTTTAGATACTGGGGATATTGTGGTGGTAAAAGAACGCCATTCCCTGCTCCCGTGGAGCTTAAATTCCAGTGGATTGGGGTTATGTACACGTTTTTACTTTCTTTAAAAAATTTATTTATTTTCTGTATTTATTTTTGACTGCGTTGGGTCTTCGTTGCTGCATGTGAGCTTTCTCTAGTTGCCATGAGCGGGGGCTACTCTTCGTTGTGGTGCGCGGGCTTCTCATTGCAGTGGCTTCTCTTGTTGTGGCACACGGGCTCTAGGTGCGCGGGCTTCAGTAGTTGTGGCTCGCGGGCTCTAGAGCGCAGGCTCAGTAGTTGTGGCGCACAGGCTTAGTTGCTCTGCGGCATGTGGGATCTTCCCGGACCAGGGCTCGAACCTGTGTCCCCTGCATTGGCAGGCGGATTCTTAACCACAGAGCCACCAGGGAAGTCCCGTTTTTACTTTTTATTTCTATTAAAAAAAATTTTTTTTGGTGGGGGCGGTTCCCTGGCGGTCTAGTGGTTAGGATTCAGCCCTTTCACTGCTGTGACCCGGGTTCAATCCCTGGTCGGGAAACTGAAATCTCACAAGCTGTGCTGTGCAGCCAAAAAAAAAAAAAAAAAAACAAAAACATTCCTTTAAAGCAAGTGTTGCTAAGAGCATGGATTCTGGAGCCAGGCATCCTGGGTTTCAATCCTAGCTCTGACAATTGCCTTGTGTGATTTGGGGAAGGTCATTTAGCCTCACTGTGCTTCTATTTCCTCACCTGTAAAATGAAGGTAATAATAGAGTCTACTTCATAAGATTCATTATGAGAATTAAATCATTTAATATGAGTAAAGTACTTAGAATAGTGCCAGTATATATTGTCACATAAGTGTTTGTCAAATTAAAAAAAAAAAAACAAATGTATCTGTTTAATTTCATAGCAGAATACATATGCTCAGAGATACAGAAGCTACTGCAGGTCATGAATTAAAGCCTAGATCCCCATTTTTTCAAAGAACCTAAAGACTTTCCAAAGATTCTCCAATTACATGGGAGAAGTTCAAACAAATCATCACAGAACTAGTCTCCTCTATAGTAGTAGTAAGAGGTTCTTGATCAACTGAAGGTGTTTTTATTACGTGCCTGGTTCTTATCAGGTTACGTCATTTACAATTCACAGCAATAGTTTAAATTTATTATTATCATCCTCATTTGCCATGAGAAATCTATAAGTAATTTGCTCAAGGACCCACGATTTGGGGCAGAACTAGCTGTCTGACTGTACTATAGTATATTCCTGTAGATTAAGAGACAGATACAGCCAATGTAGGTTCAGAAAAAACTATCTAGATAGCCAGTGTTTTCCTGTTCTCACTCCCTACCCTTTTCCTCCTAGAAATGGGGCCTGTTCTTCCTCCCTTCTTAAGCAGCTGATCACAAACAGGAAGCATAGCTGGGTGCAGTAAGTCTGTGGCTGAGGACAAGTGGCTGTAGACAGACATCCTCCCAGGTGGAGCCTACCTGAGGGAAGAAACACTCCTGCCACTTATCAGGGTTGTCTTTGTCAACAAGAAACACCAAAAGGAAAAAAAAAAAAAAAAAAAAAGAGGGGTATCCTTCAGGAATAATGGATTTGGAGAGCCCAGTGCCTGCTTTTGTACCACCCATAAACTAAGAACATTTTTACATTTTTGGAAAAAAAATAAGAACTGTATTTCGTTGACTTGTAAAAACTATATAAAATTCAAATTTCAGTGTCCATAGGTAAAGTTTTACTGTACACAGCCATACTCATTCATTTATACAAGGGCAGAGCTGAGTAGTTATGACAGAGACTATGGCCTGCAAAGCCTAAGATATTTAGTATCTGATGCTTTACAGTAAAGTTTGCCAACTTCCGAGTTAGGCAGTTGATGAATCAAGTGGAATAGGGCCATAAAGTTGTCAAAACCCATCGTATAGGGTTATACTGGGCCCAAGTCAGGGGAAAGAATGGGATGGGGCAGTGCAGCAGGAGGAGAGGGTGAAGAGAGAGAGAATGGAATACATCTGGGTGGGATACAGACATCCTGAGAAGTAAAAAACCTCTGAGGACTTCCTGTTAGAGAATGCAACAAAGTGGGCTCACCAAGATGGGGATGCAAAAGGCCGGAGACTAAGCAATAGGAAATTCTCCAAATTTCTCTCACACCACGTAATAGGGACTGGGAAAAACACTTAACAAGGTTGAGTGTGACCTCCCAAACTGGTTCCCTAGGTTCACCCGGGGCTGATAGGTGCACCTGTTCTTTTTACTTATCTATATAGAAACACATTATAGATGTTATTGGGCTGGCAAAAAACTTTGTTCGGGATTTTTCGTAAGAGCTTATGGAAAAACCGGAACAAACGTTTTGGCCAACGCGGTATCACACCTAAATCCCTAAGCAGCTACTTTGAACATAGCACTGCCCTCCAAATACTTTTTCCATTTTATCGAGATATAAGTGACATACTGCCCTGTATACGTTTAAGGTGTACGGCATAATGATGTGACTTGTGTACATCATGAAATGATTATCACAGTAAGTTCTGTGAACGTCGATCATCTCAAATAGACAAAAAATTTTTTAAATAGAAAAAAAAATTTTTGTGATGAGAATGCTTAGGATTTAGTCTTGTACCAACTTTCATATATAACATACAGTAGTGTTAATTATATTTATCATGTTGCACATTACATCCTGGTGCTTATTTATCTTATAACTGGGAGTTTGTACCTTTTGACTGCCTTCATCCAGTTCCTCCTCCCTTCACTCCCCGCCTCTGGTAACCACAAATCTCTTTTTCTATAATTTGTTTGTTTTTGAAATATAATTGACCTAGACTGCCCTATTTTAAGGAGGGGAAAACTCAGGACTGGGTTAAAGAAGTGGCTAATCGAGTGGCTAACTTAGTGGACTGATGGATGATCTCCAAATGCAGTCTTCCTATCTTCCTTAGCTACATGTCATTTTCTGTGACCCCCAAAAAGGTGGCAGTCACACTGCATTTTATATCAGTGCTGAAGATGGCATGGGGAAGAGGGCTGTCAGGACGGCTGCAGTGTACAGTGATGCACTGTGAGACTGCTGCCAGGGATTTCTGGGGCTTCTAATATTCCTTTTTACAGTTGGTAAGTGGAAGTCACAAAAGTTGGAAACTGGAGCCAAAATGTTACCACCTCCATCACCTATTTACCTAATGAAATCGTGTGAAGAAATGGGATGCGGAGACTAGTAGAGAGCAAGGACCTTAGTGGAATCAGGTCCCTCGATAAATCATTATAAATAGAACACATTATTAAACCTAGATCATTAATTTGCTTATTCTACACTTACTGATTTCTATCACTGCTTGCTGCTGAGTCGTATTTTAAAACACACTATGGGAGCCTGTTTTAAAAAATAAAGTCAATCTCTACATAATTTTTTAAAATCCTGCATAATTCTATAATATCAATATATATGATTGTTCTAATTAATTTCTTCGCAAATTCAAGATTTTAATGTGGCACAATAGGTGTGTTTAAAGTAGAACACGTTGAATTTTCTAATGATTAACTTTCTACAATATGTCGGATGCTGTTTTGTTTTTTTTTTTTTTTTTTGCGGTACGCGGGCCTCTCACTGTTATGGCCTCCTCCCGTTGCGGAGCACAGGCTCGGGACGCGCAGGCTCAGCGGCCATGGCTCACGGGCCCAGCCGCTCCGAGGCATGTGGGATCCTCCCGGACCGGGGCACAAACCCGTGTTCCCTGCATGGGCAGGCGGACTCTCAACCACTGCGCCACCAGGGAAGCTCTCCCCTCCCAATCTTGAAGCGTCTTTCTCAGCGACTTATTCGTTCTAAAAGACCTCTTCTCTCGGTACCAGCTCTCTCCCTCTCTTGCACTCACATCCCCCCATCCAGTTTCCAAGCCCCCTTTCCCCTCACTTGCTCTCTACTCTCCTTCTTCTAAGCCCACCCCTCCGCCCCCGCCGGCCTCGCCCCTGCCCCCTGGTATCTCTCCCTCCTTGGCCAAAATTGGCCCGACGAAGAGACCAAGAGCTGACACAGACGGAAAACACACGTGCAGTGACCGTCTGGGGCGGGGACGCACGGCCGGGGGCTGGACAGGATGCTGCGCCGGGGGCGCTGTGCCTTCCCGCACGTCCGCGCCTGCGCCCCGCCCACGGCCAGATGCTGAGCGGGCCCGGCAGGCGCGCCCGCCCCGGTCCTCGGAGAAAGCTGTAATTTCCTGAATCTGAAGCATCTCTAGGGAGATGCAAAATGTTCCACAAGGGTTCTGCCTCTAGGGCAGGTTTTTGTTCTAGGCAACTAATCCCAAACCGCCCTTTCAGCGCCACTCAGCAGTGTCCGTCTGCATCCCCCCTGCTCCTCGACCTTACCCCGACTGTTTAGCCTCGCGTCTGGTCTGGTCTTGTGTTCTGTTCTTTTCTCTCCCCTTCTGCCTCCCTTCTCCCCTCTTCTCTTTCCTGTGTATATTGCACATTTCACATTACCACACGGCCTCGGATCCTTTACAAAATCGTCCCGTTCTTTACGTACCTGCAGCACCCTGATTCTATTTTTTTAAGTCAATTTCATTTACATGCTGGGTGTCCAGGGCGATGACTTTTGACAGATATACGCACCTATGCACCCACCGCCCGACAGATTTGCATCTTACAAAGTGTCCTCAGCACCCTGATTCCTGCTGCAGTTCCTGTCATTTTTTAATCATACTGTATAGTTTTAGTCTCATGCATTCACCTTTTTTCATATATTGGCAAATATTTATTAAGTACCTTCTATGAAACAAACACCGATGTTACAGAGATTAAAAACTAAAACTACTCAATTTAAAAGGGAAGGCAATATAATGCGACTCATGTTTTCTGCTCTCCTTCCACTTATGTATGTCTGATCATCTCCCCACCCCCTTTTTAGACCCTCAGACAACTTGGTCAGCTGACTAATCCTTCCTGAGAAATAAATGTCTTCTTTCTTCCTAAGTTTCCTTTTTTCCTGAGGAAGGCTGAAGGTGAAGGAAGCACACTAGACCCAGAACAGCTGCTGAGGAGAAAGCAGGGTGGGAAAGCACTAAAATGGGGAGAATTCCCTGGAGGTGTGGATGGGAGGCTTAATGAGAGTGGGAATTGTCACAGGCACTGTTCCCAAACAAATAAAGTCTGAGAATGCAGCTGTAAAGGCTACTACTGCAAGGCTTTTTGGGCAGGGGGACAGGATGTAAGTCCCTGGGATAGACTCATAAAAGAAAATGTCAGCATATACCATTGAGTTTAACCAGACACATTTAGAAAAGATGGGAAAGTAGGCTACTGACCAGAGATGAAGAAAATTTGAAGACCGCCCCCATCCCTAAAGGGTATGCTATTTGGCGGGGAGGGTGAAAAATCAATCTAAGAAAAGTAGGCATGGGAATTCCTTGGTGGTCCAGTGGTTAGGACTCCATGCTCTCACCGCGGAGGGCCCGGGGTTCAATCCCTGGTCGGGGAACTAAGATCCCATAATATGCGTAGCCACAGAAAGAAAGAAAGGAAAAAAAATACAGAAAGAAAGAAAAGCAGGCATAAGGACACAAAGGTGAAAACTAACAAGAAAAGGAAGGAAAAACAACAACGAAAAGATTGGTTGCAATGTTGATGTAAACATTGCCCTCTTCCTGAACCAGTGACACAGGGCTTCCACTTCCCTTTAGTGTCACATGTTGCTCAAGTCTAGAAACGGAGATGTCTGACCACCAACTTCAAGCGAGGGGATAACCTCTAGATTCACATAGTAGATGTTCAAATTACAAAACCGAGCCTCTTAACAGTGCTGAGCTGTTAGAGTTGAAACATTAAAAAAAAAAAAAAAAAAAAAAAAGAATTTGCCCTCTAGTGGTGTTAGAAGTGAGGGTGAGTTCTTTCTTCCTTGTATGTCTTTTTCTTTCTTTTTTCTGCTTTACTTAAGTATAATACACAAACAGGAAATCAGGTAAAAATGCGTTAATGTTAAGTATACAGCTGGGTGAATATTTACATCCATATTCACCTGTACAGTACAACCACCACCCAGATTAAGATCCAGATTCTATAACACTTCTAGCTCCCTAGAAGGTCTCCTTGTGCCTGTCTATAGCCTCCCTCCCCAGAGGAACCCACTATACTGACTTCTATCATCATTAATTTTGTTGTTCTTGATCTCTATGTAAATGGAATCATATAGTATGCACTCTTTTGTGCTAGGATTTTTTTCTTTTTCACTTAACATAGTGTCTATGAGTATTACGTGGTGTGAATCAGCAATTCATTCCTTGTTACCACTGAGTAGTATTCCATTTATGGATATGCCAAACTTTATGTATCCAGTCTCCTGTTGATGTACACATTCACGCTACTCCATTATTGTTTTTAGTTTTGAGCTATTATATAACATCCCTGTCATTTGCCATACATGTGAATTCTTTTCTCTTGGGTGTATACTTAGGAGTTGGATTGCTGTGTTGCTATTTTTTTGGCAATAAATAATAAATTCTAAATAAAAACAAGTGAGCTACATCTCTGTCTTAATATGTGTATGGTATTTTAATAAAAATCTTTTTAGGGCTTCCCTGGTGGCGCAGTGGTTGAGAGTCCGCCTGCCGATGCAGGGGACGCGGGTTCGTGCCCCGGTCCGGGAAGATCCCACATGCCACGGAGC
>NC_041219.1:58859864-58869357 GCF_002837175.3 Physeter macrocephalus | reverse complement strand
CCCGTGAGCCATGGCCGCTGAGCCTGCGCGTCCGGAGCCTGTGCTCCGCAACGGGAGAGGCCACAACAGTGAGAGGCCCGCGTACCGCAAAAGAAAACCCAAAAACTTTTTATATACATTGTTTTAATTGATCTTCAAAATTTTTTTGTGAAGTAAGAAGAGTAGGTAATGCTATCTCCATTTTACAGGTAGAAACTGAAACGGGGATTTAAATGCCCAATTTAAAGTCATAAAATTAATAAGTTATGAATTAGGACTAAAAACCACATTTCTAGTCCTAATTTATGACTCAAATTCATTTTTCCTTTTCTCAGATATAGAAAACTGCTGTTTCTTATCGTTTTTATTAGATGTTATCTAGCCTCATGTGAATGGAGAGGTCACCCAAATGTCCAGGTTTCCTGGACTGTCCCAGTTTAGCACAGAAAGGCCCTGGGCAAACTGAGATGGTTGGTCACTCTACAGAACAAAGCAAGGAGTCAAATGGGTATCACAGCTTGCAGCTGGGCACAAAAAAACAAAACCTATCTGATTTAGCTCATTCACACTCCTCCATTCCCAAAGAAAAAGACATTTTTAATCAAAGAGCAATGCAATATCCACACACTTATGTACCATGTATGTCAGCTGTATTCCCTGACTCTCGGAATCATCCAGTTGGTGCTACTCAAGTTGTGGTCCCTGGACCAGCAGCAACAGCATCTCCAGGGAGTCCCTTAGAAATGCAAATAAAAAAGCCTCTACCCCCGCTTACACTCCCCTCTCTCCCGACCTAAGAATCCGAATTTCCAAGGGGTGGGGTTCAGGAATTTGTGTTTAACAAGCTCTCCAGTTGGGGTCAAGGGAAGCAATGGGAAAGGGAGCTCAGGTTTGAGAAGTACCTGATGGATCCTATCTGGTTTTAAAGGTATCTCCGGGCAGAATAATTCCATTACCTCACTCAGAAAACTTTCCTTATGTAAAACAAATCCCATTGTTGGTAAAATCTTCTTTCTTGCTTATTAAATCTCTTCTCTACCATTCTGGTCCTAAATGAGAATGCACAATATCATTTCGCAGCTGACTTTTTGTTGTCCTTTTCTAAGGCCATTCCAAGTGTTCTCCACTATCACTTAAACTATAGTGTCCAGGGCATTCCCCGGCAGTCCAGTGGTTAGGACTCTGTGCTTTCACTGCTGAGGGCCTGGTTTCAATCCCTGGTTGGGGAAGTAAGATCCTGCAAGCCTCACGGCATGGCCAAAAAAAAAAATTAAGGTGTCCAGAAGGAATCCTAGTGAAAAACCCTAGTACATCTAAAGAAAGACCTTGTGGTTCCAACGTGAACATTCATGAATCTTTAAGAAAATCACTTTTCAAAGTACAATACACCCAAAACCACACAGGTATAAAAATCATAAAGCTTAGAAACAAAAAGAAAGAGTTAATCTGGATCACAGGAGAGGGAATAAAAGATGACAAGCCTGGCAGAACGAAAAACAGAACGAATTTACTAGCTGGGGCTGGATTTGGGCACCCAATATGTGTTCCCTTAGGACTTTGTGTAATTTGGCTGGCATCCACCTACGTAGTTTGTCTGCACTCTGTTCCAGGACTCAATCCAAAAGATCACCCTCCAACTCCAATCCAGCTTCTCACTGTCCATCTAATTCTAGGCTCTCTCTTCCTTCCCTTTCCCCTCATTCTTCCCCAGAGAGGGGTTGCTATGGGGATGAGATCACAGTAAGCCAACTGGTAAAGAAAAGCAGTGACAGAAGCAGAGTGGGAGAGTACAGAGAGAAAAATAAAAGACTAAGGCAAAAGGAAAAGGCACAGCCATAGATAAGACTTCAGACAGTCAAAAGAGGAACTGCAGGGACTCCCCTGGTGGCACAGTGGTTAAGAATCCACCTGCCAATGCAGGGGACACATGGGTTCAAGCCTTGGTCCTGGAAAACCCGACATTCCGTGGAGCAACTAAGCCTGCGAGCCACAACTACTGAGCCTGCGAGCCACAACTACTGAGCCCGCATGCAACAACTACTGAAGCCTGAGTGCCTAGAGCCCATGCTCTGCAACAAGAGAAGCCACCACAATGAGAAGCCCCCTTGGTCCTGGAAAACCCGACATTCCGTGGAGCAACTAAGCCTGCGAGCCACAACTACTGAGCCCGCATGCAACAACTACTGAAGCCTGAGTGCCTAGAGCCCATGCTCTGCAACAAGAGAAGCCACCACAATGAGAAGCCCATGCACCGCAACGAAGAGTAGCCCCCACTCACCACAACTAGAGCAAGCCTGTGCGCAGCAATGAAGACCAATGCAGCCTAAATAAATAAATAAATAAATAAATAAATAAGAGGAACTGCACAAGTGACAAGATACCATAAACAACTTACAGAAATGGATGGAGACATACAGCCCACAGTTAGAGGAACAGAGCAGAGGCACTAAGGCAATAGACATAAGCAAACCTAGGGACCTGAAATATATGTAGAGAAAGACACAGTCATGTCTTGAACCAGATCATGCAGGATTCTGGAGAAAACAGCTGCAGACAGAACCTTGCTAAGAACAGAGACAGTTCCTGGGAAGTGTTTATTTATTCTCATATGACTCCATGAATCATTTCAATTTCCAAGGACGGGACCAGCAGGAGGTTATAAAGAGGATATGCTTACTTGCTTACTTCTGTATTGTTTTCCATTTCCTTTTCTGACATGTATGAAAAGGAACCTCTCAAAGACAAGCAAAAGCTAAGGTCTTTCGCTTTGACATAACCCTTTTAGTCTCTTGACTGTTCCTCCGTCCATCTCCTCAATACTTGTATCTCAAAATTTCTACAGTTCCTTCTCTTTCTGGCTCCTTTGTCTTTTCTTTCCATTTCCCCAGGTTATAAGCCACCATCTTCAGGCTCCTTTTGTCTCTCTGATTCTCTTTTCCAATATCTCCCTGTACCTAAAGTCATACTTGTCCCCATATCTTAGCCAGAAACTTTGCTTCTTCCAAATCCATTCTCTATTTTTGCCCATTAGCTGCATTCTTGGACCTCTCAATCTTTGGAGAAGATAACATCTAAAAAAAACAATAAGAAACAACAGTTTTCTAAATCTGAGAAGATTTTAATTTTGTTTTAAAGGCAATTTTTAGAAAAATTAAAATATATACATACATATATGCCGAGAGAGCCTACAAAATCGCACAGCACTCTGCTGAACAGTGCAGAGCCCCCCACGTTCCTGCCGTCGGCTTGATTACAATTCGGTCCATGGAGGGGACCGGAAAAGAAAGTGCTTAAGGAAGTCAAAGAATTGAGAGACTTTATTCATGTGGAAACAATCCAGAAAGGCTTCTGAAGTTAGAATCTTCCAGAAGTTAGAATTTGGAATAGCTCTTGAAAGATGGGTAAGACAAGAGGTAGGCAGAGATTAGAGAAGGGCATCTCAGGAAGATGGGATGGCCTGGGCAAAGGAATGGTGCTAGGAAGTCTGTGCAGAGGATTGGGGGAGAGTGCTTTGTCCAGTTTTGCTGAAGAGTAGGGTCCTTACAGGAATCTAGTAAGAGAGAACGCTTTTCTAAAAGCAAGTTCAGGCTCTGCTGCAGCAGTCTTTGAATACCGGACATGCTACTTTGAGTGTAAGCCTCTAGTTGAAGAATAAAGCAAAATCTTACTGCATTTTTTCCCTTTTTTACAGTACCGACATACCACTTGTACTCCAGAGACACCAAATGCGTCACTTTTATCTTACATGATTTGCCACAACTAAAATATAGTCTCCTCACTCTGTGCTTCTTCTAATTTCCCCTCTCCATTTCATCCCTCCACCCCAGCTCTGAACCCCAAACTCTGTTGCTTCATTTCATTATCCTATCCATTGTTTCAGTCAGAAGGCTTTCTGGATAGAAACCAACTTGGTACAGTGGCGGAAAGCGTTTTCTGCAAACAATCTTCTCTCACGTATATTTTTAGAACAATGACAAGGTTGAAAGTTAGAAGACCCAGGTAGCTGCTCAGACTATGGCATTAACTTGCTGTGCTATACACTATGCTAACAATTAGTTAAGTTGTTAAATCTGTGTCTCAATTCTCTAATCCTAAAAGGTAGTCTTAAGGCTGAAGGGGAAGGACTCCAGCTGATTTACTCTCTGCCATCTCAAACACACTGTCTATACAAGTACTTGGGGATTCATGCATGCAGAGCAATTATTACGCCGTGGAAGAAAGGAGATCAATTATGTAAATATTTTGACTACTAATTAGGTATGCACTCATCATTTCTTTCTCAAACACACACTCGAAATTTCCAAATGTTTAGAAGTTTCCCTGGTTCATTTTTGTGCCTGGTACATGTAGACATATTCAATAAATATCTGAATGAATGAATGAATCTCTAGCTCTAAAACACAAAGGTATTGGGGAAGGCTTATTTTTTGCCACCAGATTCTGAGTGCTATCACAGTTGTAATTTGAAAACTTAGAAGCATCTGAAGAGAGCTACCTAGTTGTTGTTTCTGGGTATATGGCTAAAGAAAGAATTTATTACTCCCCTTGCACTTCAGAATTTCCATCAGCCTTTGCTCCTTTCAGGTACCTTGAGAGTGAAGCTATTTACCCATCTCATTAGTTCCTCTTTGATCTTGACAGCTGCCATCAATACCAAGAAATAAAACGGCCCCAGGAAAAGACTGGAGCTGTTCCCAGCATGGAGCACATGCAGTAAAAAGCATTCCTCTTGGTCCCCACACCTCGGCCTCTAAGTACAGCCAGTGACAGGACAGTGACTCTGCCTCCGCCTATCTCACTAATAGCAAACTAGTGAACATGTCTGCACAGCCACGTCCCAGAATAGCCACATGCCTCATTGGGGCACCTGAAAGATAAGGAGAACAGAGCTTCTGGTTTAAGGTGTGCTGTATTTATCTAGTAGAAAAGCAGAATTGTTCCTCTTCTCAAGAAACATGACCTTACAGATGGAAAGAATGAGCAAAATGTGGGGAAGAGAAAGTAAAGGCCAGAAAGGTCAGTGAGATAAGTGAGAGCATGATTTTACTTCATTTATAATATTTATTTATTTATTTTGGCCACGCCTTGAGGCTTGTGGGATCTCGGTTCCCCGACCAGGGACTGAACCCGGGCCCTCGGCAGTGAAAGCACTGAATCCTAACCACTAGACCACCAGGGAACTCCCTGATTTTGCCTTAAATGAGAGTATATGAAAATAATGTCCAAATGTGATCACTGAACATTGTTAATATTCTAAAAAGGATGGAGACTGATAGTGGCGACAGAAAACTGGGGCTCTGGAAACATTTTCTTAGGTGAAAAAAAGTTGTACTTCAATATTGTCCCATTAAATGATAGAAAGATTATTAACAGATGGTTGGCATGAGATAAAGGCAGAGAGCAGTGATTAGTTGGAAGCAGAATTAATTCATTAAGTTTAAATTGTGTCGATTTTTTTCATATAGGTTTTATTAACCTTTTTTTTCAATGAGGTTAGTAAACAACATCAGGGAAATACCATGGTCCAGGGTTTGTAAATCTAGGTACTACTGGCATTTGGGGCCAGATAACTCATTGTTACTGGGGCTTGTCCTGTGCATTGTGGGATGTTTTGCAGCATCCCTGGACCCTACCCACTAGATGTAGGTAGCATTCTCTTTGCTACAAGTCATAGCAATGAAATAAGTCTGCAGAAATTGCCAAATGGCCCTGGGGAGCAAAATCACTGCTAGTTGAGAACCAGTGCCCTAGACTGAGAAAATCTCTAAGAAATCCTTTTGTAAAGGACTGAAATAACTTACCCATCTGGAAATCAACTATTTGAAAAACTCACTTATTTTGAATATAGATTAGAAAAACAAAGTAAGGAAAAAAAAAATTTCTCGCCAGAGTTCAAAGCTTTACTCACAGAATGGTTCAGGTGGCCCCTCCCAGAAAGCACATACTCTCTCTCCATTTTAAGTTATTATAAAATATTCCAAACATACAAAGCAAAATGTTAATATCTGATACAAAGCATAAGTTGGTTATTTGATTTTCAAATCAACAACAGATTAGGAGAAAATTAGAAGAAATGTCGTATGCCTCAGGCAGGGACCCTAACACATTAATGACAAGACAGAACACAGACAAATTATAAAAAGTGAACATATTTCTGAAAGAATAACAAATCAGAGGGAAAACAGTCCTACATTTTGGGTGTGTTATTCAGGTCACTTTAGTCCTTGGCATCCTACTTTAAAAAGGATATGACCAGGATGTTGAAGAATCTGGAAACGAGGTCCTGCAGAGCAGCTGGGGAAACTAGGATTATTAGCTTAGAGAATAAAAGACATTAGGAGAGAGCATGCTAATTTCCTTCAGACATTTGCTGTGTTTCCAAAAATATGTATTTTTCAGTAACCCCAGATGGAAATGGGCATCAAATTTATACTATACTTATAATCATCTCAATGTAATAGAAAGAACTTTCTGGTAATTAGAGCTATCCGATACATAATAGGCTACCTTGAAAGGTAGTAAGTTTCTCACTGCTGACTTACTTCCTGATTTCCAGAGTCATAGATTTATAGCCTGTCTGATATCTCCATTTGAGTGGCCAAAAGGCATCTCAAACCAAGCATAGCCAGAACAGAAGTACTGGTTTCTCTTCCAACCCCCCAAATTTTTCCTTCCTTAGTCTTGTCCATCTAGTAAACATTATTACTATTCACCCTTTTGCCAAAGCCAAAATGCTAGGAGCTATGCAGGATTTCTCTCCCACCCCCCACATCTCATCCAACAGCAAGAACTGTCAGCTTTACCTCCAGAGTCTACCCAGATTCCTTCCACTCTCCTATCTCCACTGCAGCACCCTTGTCAAAACCATCAAAATCTGTCATTTGATCTGCTACAGTAGTCTCTTAATCAGTCTTACCGATTTCATTCCGATTCTTCTAGAACTCATTCTTCACAGAAGTATCAAAACTGTGCCTGGCCTCTACCTCTTTTTCCTGCCTTACTATCTACCACTATTCCCCTGATTCATTAAGCTCTAGCCATAGGAGGGTCGTTTTGTTTTGTTTTGTTTTCCTGTCCCTCTATTATATCAAGTTCATTTCTGGCACAGGACTGCCTGGAGATGTCTTCACAAGGTCTTCAAATGTCTGACTCCGTCTTGTCATTTAAGTCTGAGCTCAAAGCCTCTTCCTCAAAGAGGTCTCCTTCACCAGGCTATCTATGTTGTCCTTCTACCCACTCACCATTTACCACATCTCTGTTTTAATTTTTTTCATAGGTCTTATCACTATCTGGAAATATTTCTTTGGTTATTATCTGACCCCATTACAACAGGGACCTTGTCTATCAACATTATTTGTCCCATATACTTAACATCTAGAAGGAGCCTGTATATACTAGACACTCAATTAGTATTTGTTGAAGAAATGAATAACCAAATAATAATATAGAGAAACTGGATGATTGCTCCTCAATTTGGTAAAAACTTGGATTAGATGATGACAGATTGTTGAACATTATTAATATCTCAGTGAGATGTGTGACTATGAATTTATAAAGGTACCATCCTCTTCCAGGTTGTGTTTATTTTTTTTAGCATCTGGGGGTAGTACCAAAGAAGGCTAAACCAATTCTGGGGATTTTTCAGGTGGGTAAAACACAAGGACTGTTAGGCAAGGGACTCATTCAGCCAAGCATCTACCTTTGGAGGGTTAAGTACAGGAAATGACATCTCTCTGCAGAAGCACTGCTCGAGGTGTTAGGGTCTGGAGAAAATATTGCATTCAGAGAAATAAACCTTTTCCCAGCCTCTTCAAACCCTCGTTTTCCCCATTTACCCAGATGACCAGACTCCATGCTTTTTCAGAAAATAGATTTTGTTAATTTTCATTCCTTACCCTCACCTCACCTTTAATCCATTCCTTCTAGAATCCTGCCTATTTTAGAGGTTTCCATCCTCCTCTCCATATTTTATCCCACCCATGCTTCAAGACACTGTTCTATCCATTATTCCTGTTTCTGCCTTAAATTTCTCACTTCCTGCTTATCTATCCCTGCTGCCAAGGGATTCTAAAGTACCACCATCCTGAAGCACTCTCATTCTTCCTATACCTCTACTTCCCATAAGGTACTCTGTCCTTCACTGTCAAAATCCTCCAAGGAGTGACCTACACTCTGTTTCTTTTTCTTTCCCTCCCATTCAACATCAAGTTATTTCAGAATGTCTACGGGTCTCACAGAAGTTCAGCCCTCTATATGAAATTACATACCTGACACTAACAATATTTTTGGTGTGACTGGAATTCTTATTTATTTTATTGAAGTAATGATTAATCCTATGGCCACACCTTTGTGAGAAGGTAGCTTCTCCCTGAAAAAAGTGGACATTCCCATATCTAGAGAAAAGAGGTGGGTCCACAAAAAGAAAACCAGAACTCTTACACATATTTATAAGGAAATTTGACCTTGCTCCCTTAGACTTTGAGTTTAGATGTGTTTGAGGACCCTCCCAAGAGGTACAAGGTAACGCTGGCCTCTGACAGATGGAACTAGGCCAGGAGCTTCTCAGGAAGATAGCTCTGTAATGAATCACCTCGCTAAAAGTAAAACATCTATTACTCATAACTCTTGTAGTATTCTTTTTCTCTTCTTTTATCTCCTAGTCTTTAGAAAGTTTTGCTACAACATTCCAGGCTTATCTCAGCTGTGTTAAGTACTGGAGTATGCAGCCACAATCAAAGGAAAAGAGAAGCATTCGGCCTTCTTCGTGCTCCTTCCTTTAGGCTACCAAGATGGTAGTTATAGTCTTTAGCAATAATTTCCAAGGGACATATGTATTTTTTGCTTGAAGGTTCAAGCACTCTTCCCCACATTCCATTGCAACATCTCTATTGAAGCTTCTTCAGCTGCAAAAAACAGGAATGACCTAACTGCAGAACCAGTGACCTCCTTGGCTATTATCCTAATCAAACTCTCTTCATCATTTAAATTGCCAGTGAGCTCCCCAACCTCTCTCAGCATCCACACCATTCTCTAGGTAGCCTTCTCAACGTCTCTCGTTCCTAATTCTACTTCTTTTTCATTGATTCTTCCCCCTCAGTGACTCTTAAATGTCAGGTTTATCTCTGACCAGATTCTCAGTTATCTCAACTTTTCCCACAGAAGAAGGGGACTTCCAAATCTATGGTTTTTCACTCCAAACATTCTTTTGAATTCCAAGCCAAATGTACAATGGCCTGTCATGAATCTCCACATGAACATCTTGTAAGTATCTCAAGCTCAACATGCCTCAAACCAATCTTCCAAGGCTGCTTCTGCTCTTCCTCCTCTAGTTGATTTGCCCACACTGGTTAATGGCATTACTAGTTATCTAGTTCCCAAACAAAAATTTTTCACTCTTGTATTTCCTTCACCTTCCAGTTGTCAAGTCCTTTCAAGTCTGATTTAAAAAAATGTCCCTCGGGCTTCCCTGGTGGCGCAGTGGTTGAGAGTCCGCCTGCCGATGCAGGAGACACTG
>NC_041219.1:58855777-58859728 GCF_002837175.3 Physeter macrocephalus | reverse complement strand
GCTGAGCCTGTGCGTCCAGAGCCTGTGCTCCGCAACGGGAGAGGCCACAATAGTGAGAGGCCCGCGTACGGCAAAAAAAAAAAAAAAAAAAAAATGGTCCCTCAATCCCTAAATAGTTATTGACAAAATCAAATCTTGTTTTGAAAAGATGCTGTTAACAATTGGCTATCCACAGGCATAAGAATGAAGTCAGATCCCTTCCTCACACCATAAATAAAAATTAACTCAAAATGGATAACAGATCTGAATGTAAACCTTTCCGACTTGAATTAGAAAGAGCTTTTGTGATATGACATCATAAGTACAAGTAACAAAAGGAAAATTAGATTAATTGGACTTCATCAACATAAAAATTTTTGTGCTTTGAAGAATACCACCAAAAAAGTGAAAAGACAACTTATACAACATGAGCAAATATAACTCATATACCCGATAAAGGGCACATCCAGCATATGTAAGAATTTACAACTGAACAAAAAGACAATACAATTAAAAAATGGACAAAGGACTTGAATAGACACGTCTCCAAAGAAGGTATACAAATGACCAATAAGCAAAGAACATGTTCAACATCTTTAGTCAATGAGGAAATGAAAATCAAACTCATGAGATAGCACTTTACAGCCACTAGAATGCTGTAATAAAAAAAGATATATAGTCCATCAACAGATGAATGGATAAAGAAGATGTGGCACATATATCAGGAACCATTAACTTGTATTTTCTGGTTATCTCCTTTAATTAACTATATTATAGTTTCTTAAGGGAACAGAGGACCTTACTACTAATCAATTAATTGGACACTACATTATACTTCTTGTTATGTTCATGAGTACTTAAGATATTCTTATTTATAGAATATTGAACTTTCTTATATCTAAATTTAAAAACCTGACCCCATATATGCACTACCAAATGTAAATTAGATAGCTAGTGGGAAGCTGCCGCATAGCACAGGGAGATCACCTCTGTGCTTTGTGACCATGAGAGGGGTGGGATAGGGAGGGTGGGAGGGAGGGAGACGCAAGAGGGAAGAGATATGGGAACATATGTATATGTATAACTGATTCACTTTGTTGTAAAGGAGAAACTAACACACTATTGTAAAACAGTTATACTCCAATAAAGATGTTAAAAAAAAAATACATAATAACAATTGTTGGTGAGGATATGAAGAAATTAGAACCCTCATACATTGCTTGTGGGTATGTAAGATGGTACAGTGCTTTGGAAAATAGTTTGGTAGTTCCTCATAAAGTTAAACATAGAGTTACCATATGACCCGGCAGTTTCATTCCAATATATATACCCAAGGGAACTGGAAGCCTATATCCACATAAAAACCTGAACAAGAATGTTCATAACAGCATTATTCATAATAGCCAAAAATGGAAAAAACCCAAATGTCCATCAACTGGTCAATGGATAAGCAAATGCAGTAATAATCATCATACAATGAAATATTATTTGTTCATAGAAAGAAATGAACTATTAATACATGCTACAACATGGATGAACCTTGAAACATCATGCTAAGTGACAGAAGCCATCACATTAGGTCACTTATTTTATGATTCCATCCATGAAATGTCCACAACAGGCAAATCTATAGACAGAAGTAGTTTACTGGTTACCAGAGGCTGGAAGCAGTTAAAGAGGAATGAAGAATGACTGCTAATGGTTATGGGGCTTCTCGTGGGGGTGATAAAATGTTTTAAAATTGATTAATGGTTGCACATGTCTGTGAATATACTTAAAAACCCTTGAACTGTAACACTTCAAGTAGGTGAACTGTATATGTAAACTATATCTCAGTAAAGGTGTTATATTAAAAAAAAATCCCTCAAATCTGTCTTCTATTCCCCATGCTCATAGCCACAGCCTCAGTTTACAGTGAATAACTAACTGGTCTCATTTTCTTAAATTTCCTCAACATCTCCTCCCCGCCCACCTATCATATACCTCCATATAACTATAGTTGCCTTTTTAATACAGATCTGTTTTAAGCAAAGTATATAATATGTGAATTATAAAGGATAAAACTTATACTTCTAACCACATAAAATTAAAACTTTCTATTGTGATAAAACATCATCAAAATTTTTTTAAAGAAAAACTGGCAAAAACGTGTGAAAGCCATGACAAAGGCTTCATTTTCATAATATACAAAAAGAAAGGAACAATAAAATAAGAACCATACAGGGCTTCGCAGTGGTTAAGAATCCGCCTGCCAGTGCAGGGGATACGGGTTAGAGCCCTGGCCTGGGAAAATCCCACATGCTGTGGAGCAGCTAAGCCCGTGCGCCACAACTACTGAGCCTGCACTCTAGGGTCCGTGAGCCACAACTACTGAAGCCCGCGCGCCTAGAGCCCGTGCTCTGCAACAAGAGAAGCCACCGGCAGTGAGAAGCCTGCGCACCGCAACGAAGAGTAGCCCCGCTCGCCGCAACTAGAGAAAGCCCGCGCAACAACGAAGACCCAACGCAGCCAAAAATAAATAAATATAACCCCCCCCAAAAAAACCATACAATAAGAAAACTGAACAATAATGGACGAAAATAGGCCAAGCACAGGAACAAGCATTCAGTTAGGAAGATCAGTAATGGTCAAAATGAAACGATATCCAAACTGACTAACAATAAAAGAAATGAAAAAAAAAAGATTTTTTTCTTCCTGCAGAGATGGGAAAAAATTATGAAGACTGACAATACCCAGGCCTGGCTAAAGCTTTAGAAAATAGACACTTGGAGTGAATGTTAAATTGTTAACCTTCTTAGAAGGCAGCTTGACAATATCTATTGAAATTTAAAATTTCATACTTTCTGATCCGTAATTTCCGCTTTGGAGGAATACGACAAAATACTGGTACAGCATATACAGATAAAAGTTGTACTTCTGGGGTTCCCTGGTGGCGCAGTGGTTGAGAATCTGCTTGCCAATGCAGGGGACACGGGTTCGATCCCTGGTCCGGGAAGATCCCACATACCGCAGTGCAACTAAGCCCGTGTGCCACAACTACTGAAGCCCGCGCGCCTAGAGCCCGTGCTTCGCAACAAAAGAAGCCACCGCAATGAGTAGTCCCCCGCACCGCAACTAGAGAAAGCCCGCACGCAGCAATGAAGACCCAACGCAGCCAAAAAAAAAAAAAAAGTTATACTTTTATCACTGTAGCATGTTCACTACTGAGAAAGGCCTTTCCTAGTCATCCTTCCTATGAAGCTCCTTCTCTTGCAGTTGCTGGGTTTTTTTTGGCCTCTTGCAGGACCTTAGTTTCCTGACCAGTGATTGAATCCACGACCTTGGCAGTGAGAGCTCAGAGTCCAGATGCCAGGGAATTCTCTGTTAATTTCTATATTAAGTGTTTGCTGCTTCCTTCAATGCCCAGCCTGAGATCTGCAGGACAGTGGACTCTCCATAACTGTAGAAGAAATCAATGGTGTAGCTATTGATGAAATACTATGTAGTTGTTAAAAAGAATGAAATATAACTATATATATTGACTCGAAAACATGTCTAGGTATATATTTTTAAAATAATACATATGTTCATTATTTAAAAAAATTTAAATACACAAATCTAAAAAGTAAAAAGTTAAAGACATACACTGTATTCCTATTAAATTTCAAGATTAACCATTATTAAAAACTTTGGGGGTGTGTATACACATATATGAACACACATGTTATATATGTACGCACATTATAGAATACATATGCATGCTCGGTATACATGTATAATTTTTTTTTGTATGTTTATGACATATGTGAGTGTAGGAATATATGACAACAGTAGCAAAAGGAACAGAGAGAGAAATTGGGTGTCTACTGGTACAATGTGTGTTTTTTTTTTTTTTTACATCTTTATTGGGGTATAACTGTTTTACAATAGTGTGTTAGTTTCTGCTGTATAACAAAGTGAATCAGCTATACATATACATATATCCCCATATCC
>NC_041219.1:58840696-58849954 GCF_002837175.3 Physeter macrocephalus | reverse complement strand
CCCGTCTCTGCTGTCCGCGCCGACAGCCGCGGCTCGCGCCTGTTTCTGGAGCTCCTTTACGCGGTTCCCTTAATCCCCTCTCCTCGCGCACCAGGAAGCAAAGAGGCAAGAAAAAGCCTCCTGTCTCTTCGGCAGCTCTGCGCCCGTTTCTAATTTTTTGTTTATTTATTTTTATAAGTCCTTGTCTACTTTAAAAAATTTTTTTTTAATTTATTTTTGGCTGCGTTGGGTCTTCGTTGCTACACGCGGGCTTTCTCTACTTGCGGTAAGCCGGGGTTACTCTTCGTTGAGGTGCGCGAGCTGTTCATCGCGGTGGCTTCTCTTGTTGCAGAGCACGGGCTCTAGGTGCGGGGGCTTCAGTGGTTGCAACACGCGGGCTTCAGTAGTTGCGGCGCGTGGGCTCAGTAGTTGCAGTGCATGGGCTGGGGCTCTAGGGTGCCTGGGCTTCAGTAGTTGTGGCTTGCAGGCTCTAGAGCGCAGGCTCAGTAGTTGTGGCGCACAGGCTTAGCTGCTCCGTGGCATGTGGGATTTTCCCAGACCAGGGATCAAACCTGTGTCCCCTGCATTGGCAGGCGGATTCTTAACCACTGCGCCACCAGGGAAGCCCCCAAAACAGAATATTGATCACCCTTTTTAATTTGTCCCATCTCCTAGGTAAAATAAGATATAATTTCTGTGTGCGTTATTACTGAAGTCATAAAAATATGAGTACACATGCTTCACATTTTTGTTGTAGTTGATAATGTTGTGTGATCTGCCACCCCATAGAATATACACAACATTACTTCAAAAAAGGCAGTGGTCAAAAGTATGGTTAGAATGATCTCATTCCTTATAAATAAATGAGTTATATATAAACACCACATGCACATGTGCACAGGAAAAAATATGGAGCATTACACCAAATGATTAACTCTAGTGAGTAAGATTATAGAGACCTTTCACTTTATCTGATATCTATTTTTCTGGAATAAACTTTAAAAAAAGAAGAAAGAATAAGTATACATTGTTTTCAGTGAAAAATACTTTTAAACACAGATCTGATTATATCACTGCTGTGCTCCAAACTCTTCAATGATTTGTTGCCTACAGAAGAAAATTCACATTGATACAGGAAGCACTCAAGGCCTTACACAATTTCATTCACTCCTATCTAATCTGATCACACAAACTACATCTATACTCTTTTTATTGTGATTTTCTCTGCCTGAAATATGGTTATTTACCTTTTCTGCCTGTTGCCATACCTCCGAGGCCTAGCTCAAATGTCCCTCCACTTGCGTTCTTTCCAATCCTCAGAAAAAATTAATTATGCTCTCCTGCGTGCTCACACAGTACCCCCCCTTTTTTTTACAGTTCTATTATAGGACTAACCATAATCTTATGTACTATAGTTGAGTGCACATATGAATTCCTTTAGAGTCCCTTTGTTTTTTCCAGCGCTCAGAACAGGGCCTAGATTACCAAGATTGCAGTTCCGAGGGGGAGAACAACAGGCAATGTCACTACAGAATATTAGACTTATGGGACTCATAAACTTCCATGGTGACACCACATAAGATTGCGCCAACTGTGTCTGCACACCCAGACTACCATTCACATCATGGTTTGTGCCAATAGCGCCTTCCTTCCCCCAGCCCAGCCGTGCCTGATTTCCGGTCTTGCATGGAGGACCTGAGGAAGAAATAAAAAGTGCAGACAGGAGGAAGGGGTGTGGTATTGTCCAGAAGGCTTCCCCTTTGAGAAGGTAGGTTGAGAAAGACCTGAAGGCTCTGTGGTAGTTGCCCTGACAAAGTAAGAGGGAGGGAGATAGGAGAAAATTGTGTTCTAGGTTGAGGGGACAGAGTGAGAAAGGGCTGGAAGGTTGGACTATGGTGTGCTTGTGATCCTGCAAAAATGTCCACATGGCTGACCTGTATGGGGCCAAGGGAAGAGAAGAAGCTGGGAAGTAAGCAGGGATCGTATCACAAATGGCCTGATATGCCAGGTGAAACGGTCTGGACTTTATTCTGAGGACCACAGAGAGCCAGTAGGTTAAGTACAGTAAAAACATGAACACAAATTTTAGAAAGATTACTGATTGTACTAAAACTAATTAGGAGCTTTCTATAATAGATGACAATGGCTTGAACTGAGGTACTGGCGAGGGGCTCAGAATATCAGGTATCAAAAGGACTTAAAAGTACATTTAATGCAAACCTCTGTTCTCAAGGAAATTTCCTTGAGAGGCAGATCTTATGATTTTCTGTTTGATTTTATTTTTCCGAAAATACAGATGGGAAAATAAGACATAGAAATAGTTGTGACAAAGCAGGAAAATAAATACAAAACCTGTCGGTGGGGTATTCGAGGAAGGAAGGAAGAAAGGAGGGAAGGAGGGAAGAAAGGAAGGAAGAAAGGAAGAAAGAAAGGGAGAAGACAAAATAAAGTAGGATAAAGTATAGTTATTAAAATAAAAAATAATTATTAAGAAGAAAAATCTCTATTAAAAAAAAGAAAGAAAAAACAAAAAAAACCCCAAAAAACAAAAAACAAAAAAATGGGTCGGACTAACCCTAGGACAAATGGTGGAAACAAAGCTATACAGACAAAATCTCACACAGCAGCACGCACATACACACTCACAAAAAGAAAAAAGGGGAAAATAATAGTATATCTTGCTCCCAAAGTCCACCTCCTCAACTTGGGATATTTCGCTGTCTATTCAGGTTTTCCACAGATGCAGGGCACTTCAAGTTGATTGTGGAGCTTTAATCCGCTGCTTCTGAGGCTGCTGGGAAAGACCTCCCCCTCTCCTCTTTGTTCGCACAGCTCCTGGGGTTCACCTTTGGACTTGGCGCCGTGATTCGGGGGCTCTGGCACAGGCCGGGGGGAGGGAGGGGCATGGATGCGAGGCGAACTTGCGGCGGCAGAGGCCAGCGTGACGCTGCACCGGCCCGAGGCACGCCACGCGTTGTCCCGGGGAAGCTGTCCCTGGATCCCGGGACCCCGGCAGTGGCGGGCTGCACGAGCTCCCGAGAGGGGCGGTGTGGAGAGTGGTGGCGGCAGCAGCAACCCTAGCGTCCCACGCCCGTCTCTGCTGTCCGCGCCGACAGCCGCGGCTCGCGCCCGTTTCTGCAGCTCCTTTACGCGGTGCCCTTAATCCCCTCTCCTCGCGCCCCAGGAAGCAAAGAGGCAAGAAAAAGCCTCCTGTCTCTTCGGCAGCTCTGCGCCCGTTTCTAATTTTTTGTTTATTTATTTTTATAAGTCCTTGTCTACTTTAAAAAATTTTTTTTTAATTTATTTTTGGCTGCGTTGGGTCTTCGTTGCTACACGCGGGCTTTCTCTACTTGCGGTAAGCCGGGGTTACTCTTCGTTGAGGTGCGCGAGCTGTTCATCGCGGTGGCTTCTCTTGTTGCAGAGCACGGGCTCTAGGTGCGGGGGCTTCAGTGGTTGCAACACGCGGGCTTCAGTAGTTGCGGCGCGTGGGCTCAGTAGTTGCAGTGCATGGGCTGGGGCTCTAGGGTGCCTGGGCTTCAGTAGTTGTGGCTTGCAGGCTCTAGAGCGCAGGCTCAGTAGTTGTGGCGCACAGGCTTAGCTGCTCCGTGGCATGTGGGATTTTCCCAGACCAGGGATCAAACCTGTGTCCCCTGCATTGGCAGGCGGATTCTTAACCACTGCGCCACCAGGGAAGCCCCCAAAACAGAATATTGATCACCCTTTTTAATTTGTCCCATCTCCTAGGTAAAATAAGATATAATTTCTGTGTGCGTTATTACTGAAGTCATAAAAATATGAGTACACATGCTTCACATTTTTGTTGTAGTTGATAATGTTGTGTGATCTGCCACCCCATAGAATATACACAACATTACTTCAAAAAAGGCAGTGGTCAAAAGTATGGTTAGAATGATCTCATTCCTTATAAATAAATGAGTTATATATAAACACCACATGCACATGTGCACAGGAAAAAATATGGAGCATTACACCAAATGATTAACTCTAGTGAGTAAGATTATAGAGACCTTTCACTTTATCTGATATCTATTTTTCTGGAATAAACTTTAAAAAAAGAAGAAAGAATAAGTATACATTGTTTTCAGTGAAAAATACTTTTAAACACAGATCTGATTATATCACTGCTGTGCTCCAAACTCTTCAATGATTTGTTGCCTACAGAAGAAAATTCACATTGATACAGGAAGCACTCAAGGCCTTACACAATTTCATTCACTCCTATCTAATCTGATCACACAAACTACATCTATACTCTTTTTATTGTGATTTTCTCTGCCTGAAATATGGTTATTTACCTTTTCTGCCTGTTGCCATACCTCCGAGGCCTAGCTCAAATGTCCCTCCACTTGCGTTCTTTCCAATCCTCAGAAAAAATTAATTATGCTCTCCTGCGTGCTCACACAGTACCCCCCCTTTTTTTTACAGTTCTATTATAGGACTAACCATAATCTTATGTACTATAGTTGAGTGCACATATGAATTCCTTTAGAGTCCCTTTGTTTTTTCCAGCGCTCAGAACAGGGCCTAGATTACCAAGATTGCAGTTCCGAGGGGGAGAACAACAGGCAATGTCACTACAGAATATTAGACTTATGGGACTCATAAACTTCCATGGTGACACCACATAAGATTGCGCCAACTGTGTCTGCACACCCAGACTACCATTCACATCATGGTTTGTGCCAATAGCGCCTTCCTTCCCCCAGCCCAGCCGTGCCTGATTTCCGGTCTTGCATGGAGGACCTGAGGAAGAAATAAAAAGTGCAGACAGGAGGAAGGGGTGTGGTATTGTCCAGAAGGCTTCCCCTTTGAGAAGGTAGGTTGAGAAAGACCTGAAGGCTCTGTGGTAGTTGCCCTGACAAAGTAAGAGGGAGGGAGATAGGAGAAAATTGTGTTCTAGGTTGAGGGGACAGAGTGAGAAAGGGCTGGAAGGTTGGACTATGGTGTGCTTGTGATCCTGCAAAAATGTCCACATGGCTGACCTGTATGGGGCCAAGGGAAGAGAAGAAGCTGGGAAGTAAGCAGGGATCGTATCACAAATGGCCTGATATGCCAGGTGAAACGGTCTGGACTTTATTCTGAGGACCACAGAGAGCCAGTAGGTTAAGTACAGTAAAAACATGAACACAAATTTTAGAAAGATTACTGATTGTACTAAAACTAATTAGGAGCTTTCTATAATAGATGACAATGGCTTGAACTGAGGTACTGGCGAGGGGCTCAGAATATCAGGTATCAAAAGGACTTAAAAGTACATTTAATGCAAACCTCTGTTCTCAAGGAAATTTCCTTGAGAGGCAGATCTTATGATTTTCTGTTTGATTTTATTTTTCCGAAAATACAGATGGGAAAATAAGACATAGAAATAGTTGTGACAAAGCAGGAAAATAAATACAAAACCTGTCGGTGGGGTATTCATTCAATAAATGTCTACTGATCAACTACTACATATTGGGTCCTAGGCACAATTCTCCGTATACCATAGAAAGACATATCACGGCTTAAAGCGACTGCTAAGCTTCAGGATATGTGCTATCTGATCATGGAGAAAGAGCATTTCTGAGTGCTGGGGGCCCTCCCTGTAGGATAAAATCTTTTAGAAAATATTTCAGCTATTTCTCAGTTTGTTCCTCTAGAACAGAGGCAAGGTTACATACTCATTAGACGATCAGGTGATCCTCTTTAGCATTCCTCACCTTGAATTGGGTTTGTAAGGATAACCTTAAGTTTATCCACGTAGGAAGGCTGTGCGCATTGACCTTCCCTTCTCTTTCTCCTATGTTGGAAAGAACTATTCCTCCTCCAACTTGCCGCAGTTTTTACCAAGGGGACTTCCCCACGTTGGGGGCACGTTTATTTTCATCTTGAACTGTTCCATACCACTTTCTCTCTCCTGCTTGGCTTTTATCACCAACCCGTGGAGCCATAGATAACACTTTATAATTTAAGAAAAAAAGATATTTGGAATGTTAGGTACTCAGACAAGGAGAGATGTCTGGGATGGAGCATAAGCAGGAAAAGGGGAAAGGTGAGGTAGGTTGACATCTCCTGGCAGTAGGTGCTGGAGTTCCCATCTCCAAAGACCTCTCATTGCCTGGAGACACTGGTTCTTGCTTAGGATTAAGTTAGGTTCTAGAAACTCTAAGAATTAGATCATCTCTAAGGTCCCTTCCAGTTTTAAAATTTTACAGTTCTCGCAAGATTTCCACAACATATCTTTTCACAAGGTCAGTTTGTAAAGAGAACTAGATAATTCTTAATTAAAATTAGGATTGAGGACCTGAGACTCATAGATAAATCTGGAAATAGAAGTTACATTTCTGGGATCTCCTACAGTTCCTTCAGTAGATTCCTATTAAAGTTATCCAAAACATTAACAACCTTTTGCCTTTAACTTTTGGCCCCTCTTACAATCCAAACACCAGTAAAATAAGGAGTATTCGCTAGGGAATTCGTTTAAGTTGTGCAATGTGTTTTGAAGAAAGTAATTTATTTTTAATATGTGGGATAAAAGAAACAGGTAGAGTTGCCAGCTCTGGCAAAAACAAAAAAATAAACTAATAGAATGCCATTAAATTTGAATTTCAGGTAAACAATGAATAATCCTTTTAGTATAAATATGTGCCATGAAATGTTTGGGACATACCTACACCACAGCACTATTTCATGCAGCACCTCTCAACAAAGAGAGCTAAAGTTCTGCTCCATCCCATGGGTTGTTAGGGGGAGTAAATCCGAAGAAGTGGAGGAAGTGCCTAACACAGTAAATGAAAGTTCTTTTTGCTTTCCCCTTAGGCTGAGGAATATGATATTGATAATTTTCAATCATCCATGTATAGACTGCAAAAAAGTTCAACCCCAGTCACCCTGCATACTTCTGGTTCATTTTTCCCTGCTGTCCATCTGTCTTAGCCACAGAAATGAAAAAAATGAAAAAATACTCAGTATTGGATGAAACATATTTAGAAAAGTAAATCTGCTAGTGGCGATTAAAAAGTCACAAATTATTGTGGTTTAGTCATACAATAGCTTCCATTAGCACAAAAAACTGGCTTTATATTGGGCAGCTTCAGGCGTTAGAAAAATTTATGGTATAAAGTGAAAGGCCTATTCCCAACTGCATGACCTTGGCTGACCAGTAGAATGGTGATAGGCATGGAGTTATTGGAAGGATTAAATAATATAAATTAAAGTTCTTTGGAAATTGTAAAGCACTAAGCTCTCACTGCGCTGAGTCCCACACAGTATAGGAAGTGAGGATTCCTTAACCAGAGGTCATGCAATGGCTCACCCCACAGGCAGACTTCCCTCAAAGGCATTTCTCTCTACATGCAGCTTGGGAAACCAGCGAGTATCATTTGCCTGGTACATACCATGACTTCATCACTATATCACTTCCCAGGATAACCCCTTAACTATCACTCTGGACCTATCCTTACATCCTCTTAAGACAGTTTTGTCAATTCCAGTTCCTACTTGCTTTCTGATGACCGCCCACCTCACCCTTGCTCCCCAAATGGTTGTATCAGCAATGTTGGGACGATAAGAAGAAATCTAAATAGGTCATGGGATATAACCCACAGCTTCATATTCTCCTTGATCTGGCTGTGATGCCTGCCTTACCCTAAACATTTACCACTGTTCCTTCCGGTCCACAAACGCTCCTCTTCTTAAGGCACCAGTCTAATAACATGAAGTAGAATTTTCTTAAGTTATAATTAATTAGCTGTATCATTTTGCACACAATTTTACTCCAGTAGCCTTCATACTGGGCTATCTTTTTTTTTTTTCAAGATGCATTAGCAACATCTCCCACCAGAATGGTACATTGGTTAGAGCTGATGAACCTACATAGGTTACATTAGAGTTTACTCCTGGTGCTGTACATTCTGTGTGTTTGGACAAAAGTATAATGACTTGCATCTAGCACTGTGGTATCGCAGAGCGCACTGTCACTGCCTCGGAAGTCCTCTGTGCTCCACCCACTTAGTCATCCCTCCTTTTCCTCTCCACCCATTTTCGATAAAATAATTTTCCAAATCTTCAACTTTCATGAGTTTTCTTTGCTAAAATTGTTTTTCTTAAGAATGTGCCTGGTTTGCTCTTTTTTCTTTCCCATCTTTCTTTTCACTACTTTCTCCTACTTTGTAAAAGAAAAGCTCGACTCTAACCCATCTTAAATTTTTACTATGGTGCAACGGGCACAACTTGAGAGCGCGTGGCTCCTGAAGGAGGGTGCTCTGGCAGCCAGTGTGGCATTGATGGGAACTGTTAAAGGGCGAAGCACACTCCCAGTGCTACTCAGAGGGTGCTCATCTGTGCATGGGTGACATCAGCATCTCCTGGGAGCTTGTCAGACATGCAAATTTGCAGCTCCACTCCAGACCTGCTGGGTCAGACTCTCTGAAGGGTAGGGCCAAGAAATCTGTCTTAACAATAACAAGCCTTCGAAGCGAATCTTAAACGTACTAAAGTTTTGGAAGCACCATCTGGTAAAGAAACCCTCAGCAAGTTCCAGAGCATCTGTTTGTCTTAGAAGTGAGAAGTAAGATGGTTGACGCGGGCACGGAAGTTAACATTTCTATCTGAAATAAGAAAGAAAGTCAGACTCCTTTCTGACAGAAAAGAGTCTGATTTGGCTTACTGGTGTGCCCATGAACAATGGCTTTGTCATTTAGTTGATAATTCCACATACTGCATGAGCTATGTCTATATTCAAAGGTTTTTACCAAGGGCAAAAAAAAAAAAAAAAGTCTACAAGGCCTGTGGGCTGGTTGTAGTTTAGGGGCAAGTGGAGCCTGAAATACAGCCGCTGCTCCTGTATCACTGGCCAGCCCTGTTCCTCAGCCAGAAGGAGGGGCACCTTTACTCTGCACAGTGGGACTGTCTCTAGAAAACTGTCCAGTCTGCTTATTCCCAAAGAGACCCCTTTTCCTAATTTGCACAAAGTTACCAGAAAAGCTAAAAATGGCCCCCAAAACATTCGAGACAGAAGAAATTAATCCCTGAAAGTTATTTAAACATTAAAATAAATTATTTTATTTATTTATTATTTATTTCTAAATGTTAGGTTCTATTACTTTATTTATTTATTTTTAATAAATTTCTTTATTTGTTTTTGGCTGCATTGGGTCTTTGTTGTTGCACGCGGACTTTCTCCAGCTGCGGCGAGCGGGGGCTACTCTTCGTTGCGGTGCGCGGGCTTCTCATTGCGGTGGCTTCTCTTGTTGCGGAGCACGGGCTCTAGGCGCGCAGGCT
>NC_041219.1:58803355-58840610 GCF_002837175.3 Physeter macrocephalus | reverse complement strand
TAGTTGTGGCGCACGGACTTAGTTGCTCCGTGGCATGTGGGATCTTCCCGGACCAGGGATCGAACCCGTGTCCCCTGCATTGGCAGGCGGATTCTTAACCACTGCGCCACCAGGGAAGCCCAAAATAAATTATTTTAGATGTCAACTTAAAAATGTGTGTGTGGGGGGCTTCCCTGGTGGCGCAGTGGTTGCGCGTCCGCCTGCCGATGCAGGGGAACCGGGTTCGCGCCCCGGTCTGGGAGGATCCCGCGTGCCCCGGAGCGGCTGGGCCCGTGAGCCATGGCTGCCGAGCCAGCGCGCCCAGAGCCTGTGCCCCGCAACGGGAGAGGCCACAACAGAGGGAGGCCCGCATACCACAAAAAAAAAAAAAAAAAAAAAAAAAATGTGTGTGAGGTGGGGGGTACATAGTTTTTCAAAATTATTTTCTGAGTAAACAAGCCAAAAGGGAGATCACTGCTTCTTTCTTTCTGTGTTGCTCTGGCACCACCTTCCACCCTAAATCTCTTCCTTTCTCTGTGGTTCTATTTCTTATACCCCATCAAAGCCTATCGTATGGGGACTTCCCTGGTGGCGCAGTGGTTAAGAATCCAGTTCTTCCTTGGGTCTTCCCTGGTGGCGCAGTGGTTAAGAATCCGCCTGCTAATTCAGGGGACACGGGTTCGAGCCCTGGTCTGGGAAGATCCCACATGCCACGGAGCAACTAAGTCCGTACACCACAACTACTGAGCATGCACTCTAGAGCCCGCGAGCCACAACTGCTGAGCCCTCGCAGCACAACCACTGAGCCTGCGCGTCTAGAGCCCATGCTCCGCAACAAGAGAAGCCACCGCAATGAGAAGCCCGCGCACCGCAACGAAGAGTAGCCCCCGCTCGCCGTAACTAGAAAAAGCCTGCTCTGCAGCTCTGCAACAAAGACCCAACGCAGCCAAAAAAAAAGGCTTATCATGAACAGCTTCCTTTCCTTCTACCTTCTGCCTGATCTTTAGCTTAAATGTTCTCAAGTTTATTCTCTTCTCTTGGGGGCTTTGCCGATTCATTGCTAGGACAGCACTCTCAGGCCTAACTAAATACACCAACCCTTCACTAGCTCACCTCATCTGGACTCAGCTGGATTCTCATTTCCAGCCCCTGTAAACCCACAGGACCAGGAAGGGAGCCCCAAAGGCACACATCGCCACCTGGCGGCCGATTGCTAACCAGACCTGGCGACACCAGGACGCTCTCAGTGACACGGGGACAGGCCTGAAAGCAGATTGGCAAGAAGCACCAGTCTCGGATGGAACTGCCAGGGTTAGCTCCCTCTGCTTGGGTAACAGCATCTTCTCTGGCTGGAAACATCCTTCCAAATCTGTTTCTCTCAAAATTCATTTCATCTTTCACAGTCCAGTGTAAATGCCATGATCCATTTTTCTGACCTTTCGAGTTAGAGGATCTCACTCCTCTACAAGTCCCAGAGTGGGGTCAGCATTTCATAAGTCAGGGAGCTCCACATTGCCTAATCCGAACTATTTCTCCTCCTCTAGTGCCTCAAAGACTCAGGTCCTTTGAAGTACATGCCATCAGGATATTGCAATATGCTGATCTCCTGGCCCACTTCCCCTCTTTCCCTGGAAATTTAAAAACCTGACTCATTCTCTTGGTTACACAACTCCTGCTGTCCTCATTTCTAGTGACTTCGTCATCCTTGGAAACAATTCCTCCCATGCACTGGCCTCAGTGTCTTATCCGCTCATTTCCAATCATCTCATTTTCCAGCCCACCTTAGTCACTTATTCTCATGGTGACACCCTAGCCCTGGTTATTAGTAATAAATGCACTCTTTCCGAAACTTCTGTTTCTTGCATCTCACTGATCGTTATCACCTCTTCAACAATTTCTGGACAGAAGTAGGATTTTTAAGCTATTGACTCTATCAAATTTTCACTGCCCATCACCCTTCTATTTTTACTTTCCATATCTCCCAACTTAAATTGTTTGATTCATCACTTTAAACACTCCTTTGTATAAACTTGCAACTCCCTAGCACTTCTTTTCCTCCTGCTGTAGTCCTTGGTAAAACCCCAGCCCTTGTTAAATCCAGCTCTAATTACTCTGCTTGCTTGCATTCACTAACTAAATAAACATAACTGCAGAAAAATCCACAACCTTGCTAACTGGTCTCACATTAAATTAGATGATAATCTCAAGTGGTCTCGATTCACTCCCTATTGTCCAAGAAAACAGTTTCACACCTTTTCCTCTCGACTCAAATTTCCAGGATCTCCTGGCCTTTTTCACACTTAGCTGATAATCTCATTTCTTATTTCTTTGAAAAACTAAAGAAATTTCTCATCTTCCTACTTCCCTACCAAATCGAATTTGACACTCACACTCAGCTTGCTTCTTGTTGAAACAGACTGATTGTCTAACATCTCCTAAGGCTAGCCCATCCACCACAGAACTGGATCCCTTTACCTCTGACCTTACTCAAGAATTTTGTCCTAAAAGCATTTCCCTTATATCATCAAATTTTCCCTTTCTACCAGATCCATATCATAAAGTCTCTTAACAACACTCTCCCTTAGATAAAGACAAACTTCAGAAAAGTAGACACTTCTGGCATGGTAAGAAGCTAGAGGAGAATCTTACAATACGTACAAGATTCGATTTCTTAAGCAGGGTGGGTATCAAGGTGTTCATTTGCGAAATTCTTGCCTTGTTCACAAAGACGATGCTGAAAGCGAAGGAAGCAGCGCTGAAAGGCATGCACACGCTGCGCCTCTGAAGGCAACCCAATATCCCTGCAAGAGCGCCCCCGGGAGAAACGAGCTTGACCACTACGCCATCATCAAGCCCCCCTGACCTGGGTCAACCATGAAGAAGACAGAAGACAACAACATACTTGTGTTCATTGTGGAGGTCAAGGCCAACAAGCACCAGATCAGACAGGCTGTGAAGAAGCTCTGTGACACCTACATGGCCCAAGGTCAACTCCCTGATCAGGCCTGATGGACAGAAGAAGGCATGTGTCCGACTGGCTCCTGATTATGATGCTTTAGAGGTTGCCAACAAAATTAGGATCATCTAACCTGAGTCCAGCTGATTAATTCTAAATATAAAATTTTTCATCATAAAAAATTCTTATAATACATCCATTCCTTCAGAGTAATGAAAGAAAGAATTCTTCTCTTGACCTCAAGTCCCTTCTCAAGGTAAGCACCCCTTTAATGTAAATTCCTCCAATTCCTCAAACCATTCTCTATTAAACCTACTCCAATTAGGCTTTTGTCCCTCCTGCTCTGTTTGAACGAATCCTATCAAGGTCATCAGCGAACTGCATCTTATCAAATCCAAGGGTCAATTCTCTATCCTTCTAACCTGACCACTCCAAAACATCTGACAAAACTCATCACGCTCTCCTTGTTCGAGTAAATTTCTTCCCTTGGCTTTTCATACACCAATTTGCTCTGGTTTCTCATTTATCTTACTGTCTCTTATCAGCATTTCTAAATGCTGGAATGTTCCCAAGGTTCAATCCTTAAGACACTTTTCTACACACACTCAATCCCTGGGTTCTCTCCTCCAGGCCCATGGCTTTAAATACAATTTACATCCAATCTCAGTCTCCAGTTGGACGTGGTCTTTAGGCTGTAGACTTGGACATCTCCATACGGAGGGCTAATGAGACTCAAAGCCAGGAGTGCCCCAGGCTCCTGCTCACTCCTCTCCTAACTTGTTCTTCCTCCAATTTCCTACCTCAGTTGCTTAAGCTAAAAATCAAGGAACTAATATTGACTTCCGTATTACGTTTGAACCCCACGCCCAATTCATTAGCAAGTCCTGCCTGTGGAATCTGGCAGTTTTTACTACCCGTTACTACCACCATTGCCCAAGTCACCGTTATCTCTACCAATAGAACAGCCAATAACTGATCTCTCTGCTTCTACGTTTGCCCCCTACAGTCCATTCTCCCACTCACAGAAACAGTGATCTCTTAAAAACATAAATCTGCACTTACTTGTCCCCTGGTCAGAATCCTTCCAGTGGCCTTCCAACATATTTAGGAAAAAAAAAAGGTAAGCATCTCATCATGGACTACCGGGCACTACGTGATCTGCTCTGGGCTGTCTCCCCACCTCACTTCCAGCCACTCTTCTCCAGGATGCACCACACTCCTTCCCTGCTGTTCTTTGAATGCATGGGCCAAATGCAGGCTACCCCGTTTTTGGCTGTCGTTAATTTTTTTTTCTTAACTTTTTGAGATAATTATAGATTCACAGGTAGCTAGAAATAACACAGAAATCCCGTATGTTCCTCGCCCAGTTCCCCCTAATGGCAACATCTTGCATAGCACAGTCACAATATCACAACCAGGGAACTGATATTGCTAAGTCTACTCACCTTATTCAGATTTTGCCAGTTTTACATACACTCACTTCTGTGTGTGTGTTTAGTTCTATGTAATTTTATCACTTGTGTAAATTCTTATGACCACCATCCCAGTCAAGATACAAAATATCAGTAGTTCTATCAGAAGGACACCTCCGAAAAGAAGGAGGAGAAGGCAAAGGAGGAGGAAGAGGAGGAGGGGGAGGAGGATCCCTCGTGCTTCTTTTTTATAGCCAGTCGTCTCCGGCCCCGAGTCCCAACCAGTGGCAACCATTAATCTGTCCTCCATCTCTACAATTTTGCCATTTAAAAATGTATATATAAAGAAAAACAAATAAAAGAAAAAAATGTATATAAATGGGACCGATTTTAGTTTGGGCTGCCATAACAGAGTAGTATAGACCGGGTGACTTAAACAACACTTATTGCTCACAGTTCTGAAGGCTGGAAGTCCAGGATCAAGATGCTAGCATGGTTGGGTTCTAGTTAAGATCCTTTTCCTGGTTTCCAGACAGGCATCTTCTCACTTTATTTATTTATTTATTTATGGCTGCCTTGGGTCTTCGTTGCTGCGCGCGGGCTTTCTCTAGTTGCGGCGAGCAGGGGCTACTCTTCGTTGTGGTGCGCGGGCTGCTCATTGCGGTGGCTGCTCTTCTTGCAGAGCACAGGCTCTAGGTGCATGGCCTTCAGTAGTTGTGGCTCGCGGGCTCTAGAGTGCAGGCTCAGTAGTTGTGGCACACGGGCTTAGTTGCTCCGTGGCATGTGGGATCTTCCCGGACCAGGGCTCGAACCCGTGTCCCCTGCATTGGCAGGCGGATTCTTAACCACTGTGTCACCAGGGAAGTCCGTCTGGCTTCTTTTTATAAAGACACTCATCCCATCCATAAAGGCTCCATTCTCATGACCTAATTACTTATCAAAGTCCCCATCTTCAAATACCATCTGGGATTAGATTTCAACTTATGAATTTTGAGGGAACACAAACATTCAGTCCATAACAAGATCACATAACATGTAACCTTTTGAGGTTGCTTCTTTTCACTTGGCATAATTTCCTTGAGACCCGTCCAAGTTGTTGTATGTATCAGTAGTTTGTTCCTTTTTATTGCTGAGTAGTGTTCTATGGTAGGAACGTACCACAGTTTGTTAACCTTTCATCAACCTAAGGACAATTAGGTTGTTTCTAGTTTTTGGCTCTGACAAATAAAGCTGCTATAAACCTTCAAGTGCAGGGTTTTTATGATTATGTTTTTATTTCTCTGGGATAAATGCCCAAGAGTGCAATTGCTGGGTGACATGGTAAATGCATGTTTAGTTTCGTAAGAAACTGTCATATTCTATACGAGTCCTTGCACCATTTTATACTTTCACCAGTAATGTATGAAGGATCCAGCTTTCTGCATGCTCGCCAGAAAATGGTGTTATTATTTTTCATTTTAGCCATTCTGAAAGGCACAAAGTTATACCTTATTGTGGCTTTAATTTGCATTTCCCTAGTGGCTAATGATGTTGAGCATCCTCTCATGTGCTTATTTGTCATCTGTATAATTTCTTCAGTGAAATGTCTGCTCAATGTCTTTTGCCCATTTTATTAACTGTTGATTTTTTTAATAACAGCTTTATTGAGATATAACTCACATATTATACAATTCACCATTTAAAGTGTACAATTCAGTGGTTTTTAGTATATTCACAGGGTTGTGCAACCACCATCATAATTAACTGTAGAACACTTTCATCACCCCCAAAAGAAAATCCTTACCCGTTAGCAGTCACTCTCCGATTTCCCCCAAACTCCCAGGCTTAGGCAACTACTAGTCTACTATTTATCTTTATGGATTTGCCTACTCTAGACATGTCATATAAATGAAATCAAATAATACGTGGTCTTTTGTGACTGGCTTCTTCTACTTAGTACAATATAATGTTTTCAAGATTCATCTATGTTGTAGCATGTATCAGTACTTTATTTCTTTTTATTGTTAAATAATATTCCATTTTAGGGAATTCCCTCGTGGTCCAGTGCTCAGGACTCGGCGCTTCCACTGCCGAGGGCTGGAGTTTGATCCCTGGTTGGTCAACTAAGATCCCACAAGCCATGCGGTGCAGCCAAAAAAAAAAAAAATTCCATTTTATTGGACATACCACATTTCATTTATCCGAGCATCAGTGGATAGACATTTGGGTTGTTTCCACTATTATGAATAATGCTGCTATGAGCACTCAAGTCAAGTTTTTGTGTGGACATATGTTTTCATTTCTCTTGGGTACACTTAGGAGTGGAATTTCTGGGTTGTAGGGTAATTCTATGTTTAACTTTTTGAGAAATTGCCAGCTGTACCATTTTACATTCCTACCAGCACTGTATCAGGGTTTTGATTTCTCCACACCCTTGCCAAAACATTCCAGTATCTGTATTTTCAATTATAGACAACCTAGTGAGTGTGAGGTAATATTTCATTGTGATTTCCGATGTGCATTTCTCTAATGGCTAATGATACTGGGCATCATTTCATGTGCTTATTGGCCATTTTTATATCTTCTTCTGAGAAATGTCTACGCAGATCCTTTGCCCATTTAAAAAATTGGGTTGTCTTTTTATTATTGAATTGTAATAGTCTTTATATATTCTAGATACAAGTCCCTTATCATATACATGATTTGCCAAAACTATCTCCCATTCTGTGGGTTGCCTTTCCATTTTTTAAAAAATTAATTAATTAATTAACTTATCTTTGGCTGTGTTGGGTCTTCGTTGCTGCGCGCAGGCTTTCTCTAGTTTCGGAGAGCAGGGGCTACTCTTCGTTGTGGTGCACGGGCTTCTCATTGCGGTGGCTTCTCTTGTTGCGGAGCACGGTCTCTGGAGCGCAGGCTCAGTAGTTGTGGGGCACGGGCTTAGTTGCTCCGCGGCAGGTGGGATCTTCCTGGACCAGGAATTGAACCCATGTCTCCTGCATTGGCAGGCAGATTCCCAACCACTGCGCCACCAGGGAAGCCCCTCTTTTCACTTTCTTGATGGTGTCCTTTGACGTCCAGAAGTTTTTAATCTTGATTATGTCCAACATATCTATTTTTTTCATTTGTTACTCATACTTTTGGTGTCATATCTAAGAAACAGCTGCCTAATCCAAGACCATAAATGTTTATATCTCTGTGTTCTTCTAAGAGTACTATGGTGTTAGCTCTTACACTTAGGTCTTTGATCCATTTTGAGTTCCTTTTTGTATATGGTATGAGGTAAGGGTCTAACTTCACTCTTCTGCATGTGGCTATCCAGTTGACCCTGTAACATTTGTTGAAAACACTATTCTTCCCCATTGAATGGTCTTGTCATCCTTGTTGAAAAATCAGTTGAACACGGATGCATGGGATTTATTTCAGTACTCTCAATTCTATTCCATTGATCTATATGTCTAATGTTATGCTAATACCACACTGTCTTGATTATATTTTACTGTTGAGTTTTGTTGAAAGGGCTTTTTATTTTCTAGATGCAAGTCCTTTGTCAATATGTGCTTTGCAAATATTTTTTCTGTGGCCTATCTTTTCACTATCTTTATAGGGTCTTTTGCAGAGCAAAAGCTTTTAATTTTAGTGAGGCCCTATCTATCTATCTATCTATCTGGGCCTGTGCTTTTGATGTCAAGCCTTTGTCTGTTTTTGTAAATAAAATTTCATTGTAACACACCATGCCTACCTCCTTACATAATGTCTGCGGCTGCTTCAGTAGCCATGTTGAATAGTTGCAACAGAGACCACATGGCCCACAAAGCCTAAAACAGTTACTATCTGGCTCTTTACAGAAGAGGTTCTTGACCCGCTTCTCTAATCTGCTAAACCTTTATACTCCAGGGTCCTTACATACTCCCTCTGTCTGAAACACTCTTTCTTTGGATCTCCTTCTCACGGCTGGCTCTATAGTGTTATTCTGGTTTCTGCTCAAATTTACCTTAGAGAGGCCTTCCATGACCATATTATTTAGAATACACAACCCTCCCCATCATTCCACCATCTACTCCCTTACTTTATTTTTCTTCGTAGAATTTATCACTTCCTTCACTAGAATAAGCTCCATGAGGGCAGTCTCGGGCACCAACAGTCACAGACAACTATGTGGAAACCACGTCTTTCCAGGAAAAATAATTCTATTGATATTTATTATCCCATAAACTATTTTGTCAGAGGAACAATACTTGAATGAAAGAACAATAGGTCTGATTCCCTTCATGAACTATACAATGATGTTTATGTGTCATTTTACCTCCATGGCATTCCCTAATATATCGAGCTAAAGAGTTACATACGGATGGAGAGCAAGGATGTTTGAAAGTCTTTACATTTGTTTTCTAACTCTGTATTCCTTCCTGATCTCCTCTTGAGCCTGAACTGAAATTCAATGGGTCGATAATAATGTAGGTTATCTTTTTCACACTACAATTGATTTCTCCTGATTGCTCTTGAATTCTGAACCTCTTGATCTGTCTGTAGGGGAACAATGTAGAACAGAGGAAAGGAAAGAGAGCTTTGGCATAAAGATACTGGTCACAGGCCAGCTCTAGCACTAGTTATGTGACCTTAATAACATATCTCAAGATCTTAAACCTTGTTTTCAGATAGTAACATCTGCCTCACGAATAAATGTATGTAAATAATAATTAATTCCCAATTATTTAACATCTTCTATATGCCAATGTGAGATTATATATATATCTGTCCCCGGTTCCTGGCATAGAGCTCTTAAAACCCTTGTAATTTCCTAAGTCATAAGAACACTGGGAACATCTCTCGTTCTAATAGTTGTCTTTGACCAGGTCCCTGACACAGGGCTCCTAAAACCCTTATAAATTCCTAAGTGATAAGAACACTAGGAGCATCTTTTGTTCCGATGAGGTGACTGTGGGTGGGCTCCTGGATGGCACAAGGATGGGGGCTGGTCACCAGCAAGACCAAGCCATGATTAGGAGCCTGGAATTATCAGCCCACCCCTCATCCTCCAGAGAGGGGAGAGGGGCTGGAAATGGAGTTAATAAATTGATCGTGTCTATGTGAGGAAGCCTCCATAAAATCCCAATAGTAGGAGGTTTGGAAAGTTTCCAGGTTGGTAAACACATCACACCGGGAGGGTGACGCACCTCAACTCCATGGGGATGGAAGCTCCTATGTTCAGGACCCTCCCAGACCCTGCCCTGTGTATTTCTTTATCTGGTTGTTCATCTGTATCCGTTATCATATCTTTTAATAAACTGGTAGACATAAGTGTTTCCCTGGGGTCTGTGATCCATTTTAGCAAATTAATGGAACCCAAGGAGGGGGTCATTGTAACCTCTGATCTACAGCTGGTTGGTCAGAAGCGCAGGTGATAACCTGGGCTTGCAACCAGCGTCTGAAGTATGTGTGTATGGGGGCCAGGACAGCAGCAGTCTTGTGGGACTGAGACCTTTACTTGTGGGACCTGGTTAGATAGTGTCAGAACTGAGTTAAATTTTAGGACATCCAGTTGGAGCCACAGAGAATTGCTTGGTGTGCAGAAAAACTGAGATTTTTTTCCTTTACAGCCAAATACTTTGCTAAGTGCTGAGAATATACTATCTAATCTAATTGTCACAATAATCAGCAAAGATTGATGTCATCCAAAGAGTTAATTATAGTGTCTGGCTAATAGGTAAGAAATAGGACAAACTTTCACAGCCATTTGCATCTGGCTATGTCAAAATGGCCTTGTCAAAAGTAAAATCACTGTTTTTTTGTTTTTTTTCTTCGTTGGGGTATAGTTGGTATAAAATCACTGTTTTTAATGCCAGTAACAACAGCAACAACTATCTTAAACCTTTGCTTATCCTTAATTCCCACTACAATTCTGGGGACTCTGTCGTTTAATTTCTCTATTATTGAGATGTTTCGCAGGCACGTACTTCTTTTTTAATAAAACAACCACCACAGCGACGATATATGATATCTTAATAATGATAAGGTTGGCATAATTAGGAAGTCCTCAGATAACAGAGGTAGACTACCCTATATGATTTTTGAAATGGAAAAACACAGTAGTATCCAATCTTAAATAGTCAAATCTAATTATTAAATAATTATGCAGCAGGGGGAGCTTGGTGGGAGCGGGGGTGGACGGGGGCACAGTGGCTTTGCTCACCATTGGTGAAGGGGTGAACACATTTTAAAAAAGGATCACTCCTTGACTTCTGTGCCTCACACCTTGTCCTCACAGTGTTTCCACCTGTGTCTTTCCAAAATAGCCTTAACAACTATCATGTAAACGTACCATCTTCAAAAATGTATTGACTTTTTAGATTTTCCAAAAGATGCGATGTATTGGAAAATGTGCTAAGGATGAGCAATTGCCCGCCCTGTTCTTCCCCCAGCTCTGCTTTCCTTAGTTTGACCAATAAAAAAATTGGGAAAGAATCTGGCAGTCTGATAAGACCGCCATTCAAGATTCCAGTGAATTCCCTGAGAACGAGCTTATTTAAAGTCTTTCTGGATACGATCACATGGGCTAAACCCTTGGCTTCAGGCAATACGTGATTTAGTCACCAGATGAAGCCTACCCTGTCCCCATCCCAGGCCAAAGGGTCATAAATTCTTTAATATCTTTTTGTGACTCTTCATCACAGTGCTTTGCAAGTAATATGACTCAGTAACACTTTAGTGTCTGCTCTATAAGAAGAGTTCTTATCATGGTGCAAATTTAGCTATGATTCTTCACACCTATATAGTCATGGCAGTTTTTAAGGACATTCCCTCTCGTCCAGTTGTGTATAATTTTACTGAGGCCTGTTTGCAATTACGATGCTGAAAACGGATATTTTATCATTTTTATTATTCTTGATGTTAAAGCACAAAATTCCACAAATGGAAAATACTAATTAATTGTGAATAAAAATAATATGGGAATGTACCAAGTCTATTGGCTGCAATAGTCTCCCCCACCACCACTTATGTAGGTCCACATTAATAAGACAACAAAAGTTTAGGGAAATGACAGGTATTGAGATTGCTAACATAACCATGACAAAACAAGCTGATACCAATCTGACATAAATTCTTAATACTCACATCCTGTTTGCTGCTCTCCATCTCTCTGCTATACTAAGAATTGACTCGCCCTCCAATTCTTCTTTAAGGTACTGCTTCCTGTAAATTGTAATTGGCTAGTTATTTATTTGCTTTATCTACTTAAGCTCCTTGAGAGATGACGCTGTGTCAGCCCCCCGACCCACTGGCACACCAATAAGTACTTGTGGAAGTAGGTGAAACCTCATATAATTCTAGTGTCTTAGATTAACTCAATTCTGGGGTCCTCAACAAAGCTCTTTCCACTTGTTCAGTAGCCAGTGGGAAGAATTTTATCAAGTAAAGGGAGAGAAAACGGAAAGAGCTGAATATGGTGCAAAATGGAACCTCTAAATTTTGAGTCATTGCTCTGTCACCAACTAGCACAGTTTCCCCATCAGCAAAAGGAGCAGGGATTAGGTGAACCTGCTGTCATAAAATTCTGTGATGTAATGTGGCTTATTTTGCCATATAAAATTAACAAAATATTTGAAATAAACCACCTCCTCACAGCCTCACCTGAGCCTAAACAGCATCAGTGAGCTGCAGTGGAGTCAGAAATCAGGACTCTGCTTAACCAGTTATCAAGGCCGAGTGTTTCCTCCTTGACCAGCTCTCCTGACTTGGATGCATAGTTGGAGATCAGCTGAGATGTATGGTGAAACACTAGTATTATCTCCTGAGTTTATTAGGAGGAAGGGGAGAATTAGGACAGACCATTCCCTTGACTATTCCACAGCCTCCTTATTACCCTTTCCTTTTCATTTCTCTCTGCAGCCCCTGCCCTCCAGTGTCTCTCCTTTCCTCTGTCTGCTAGTTCTTGGCTTCCAGGTCATCATCATTCGGGGAAAAAATAAAAACCAAAAACCTCTACAACTCTTCGAACTCAAATAAATTCACTTTTCTTTAAAAGTAAGGCGCTATACTTGCAGTGAATGAATGAATGAGCCATAATTTTCTAAGGAAATTCCAATTTTCATCTTCAAAACCCTACAGAGCTATCATTTGCATAGCACTTAAACTCCTGGTAGGTATCTTTCAAGGCCAGCACAGTTCCCTTTGCCTGGATGGTTTTTCTAGGGCTCTCACTTTCTTCAGGTCTTTGGTCAAAAGACACTTCCTCAGACCCATTCCTTCCCCCACCCGCAATTGAATAAGCCAGTCCCCTCCCCATTTCTTACTACATATTTTCTTCATAAGATTTATCACTGCCTGGCATTTTATTACACATCCACGCATTTTCTTGTCTATCCCTTCCCTAGAGTATAAACTCCAGGAGGGCAGGGCCATTGCCCACGTCGTTCACTGTGAGGTCTCCAGCACGTGGAGCAGGGCTCGGACACGGTAGGTGCTCAGGAAATAACAAATATTCTCTCAAGTACTCTGAGGCTACTTGCTAGTTTCTCCAGAGCCCCAGGACCCCCTTCGCCCTTAGTCCCGCCCAACCGTGAGTCACCACCCACCTCTACCCGAGCCCAGCTGGGAAGCTCGTCCTCCCGCCTGCCAGCCACAGGGACAGCGCTGCGCACCCACCACCCGGACCGGGCAACTGCGGTTGGGCCCGGCGGCTCCGCCCAACCGCCCATCTCCGGGCTCACCCACGCCGCTCCGCTGGTCCCAGGAAGCCACGCCCGCCCGGGGGTGACAGCGATGCCGCCACTACGCTTCCGCCCGGCCGGCTGCGCGGCCGTTAGGACCCCCGCGCAGCTACGAGATGCCCAGGATACTGTTTTGAACGATCCGTTGATGTGGGAGGAAAACGTGACTCGTGGGTCCGGCCGCCTCCGTTAAGCAGGACGCAGGCAGCCACCCGCGGCGTGAGCAGGGGTCGCGCTCTTGAGTCCCCCCAACCGCGGCCCCAGTCCTACTTCTCACCTTCGCGCCACACACACTGGCCGGGCCGCAGCCCACCCGGCTCACACCCGGCGCCCCGGCGTCTTCGAGGAGAGAGCGGGGAACCCTTTACGGGGAAACGACTCTGGGCCCCACCATCCTTAATGCCGCCGTTAAGAGGGTGTTAACATTTCTGCTTTAAGAGATACCGGTTCCCTCTCAGCGCCTCCGCGCCCCGGGGCTGTTGCCCTCAGACAACCTTGCGGGGTGGGCCGGGGTCGAGGCTGAGAAGGCAGGGGGCAATTTCTAGTGGTTCTTTTGGACCCGGTGGCTGTTTTCTAATGAAAAGCCCCAAATGTCTTTCCTTCCACCTCCTGGAAAGGACTCTTTAAAATTTGGGGTTAGGAGTAATAAAGGTCGTCCCGCGCTGCCTCGTGGGTGCTGTCCGGGGAGGGGTTGGCGGGCAAGAGAGGGACCGGTGCTTTGGAGATTGTTCTCCGCCTTGTCCCCTAGCTAACTTGGAATTATTTAGAGCCTCATAGAGATAGCATGGCCTTTAGCAAGGGCTGAGTCAGTAGTGACAAGGTTTTTTTTTTTTTAATGTCTTCATTACACTTTTCAAAAGGGAATATTCCCAGTGAGCAATAAACTCAGGAAAAAGGTGTGCAACTGAATTGGTCGTATCAGGGAACTCCAAATTAAAACCACAGGAGATGCTACCGTACACCCACCGGGATGGTTAAAATGAAGGAGGAGGAAAAGGAAAGAGAGAGAGAATGCCAAATACGGGAGGCCAGAACTTTCATACGCGGTTAATGGGGGTACAAGTTGATAAACTGCCGCACTTTGGAAAATATTTAGCAATATTTATTAAAACAGAACACACGTATATAATGGAATGTTACTCAGCCATAAAAAAGAATGAAACAATGCCATTTGCAGCAATATGGATGGACCTGGAGATTATCATATTAAGTGAAGTAAGTCAGAGAAGGATAAATATTATATGATATCACTTATATGTGGAATCTTAAAAAAATGATAGAAATGAACTTGTTTACGAAACAGAAATAGACTCACAGACATAGAAAACAAACTTATGGTTACCAAAGGGGGAAGTGGGGGGGATAAATTAGAGTTTAGGATTAACATATACACACTACTGTATATAAAATAGATAAACAACAAGGACCTACTGTATAGCACAGGGAACTATACTCAATATCTTGTAATAACCTATAATGGAAAAGAATCTAAAAAAAAATGTATGTATACTGAATCACTTTCCTCAACACCAGAAACACAACATTCTTCAATAAGAGACATACTTCAGTAAAAATTATTTTTAAAAAATCAAACAGAACATATGCCTTGCCTATGACCCAACAATTCCACCCCTAGATTTATACTCAATAGAAATGCATACACACGTTCATCAAAAAATAGGTATTAGAATATTCGTCTCAACAGTATTCATAACAATGCCAGACTGGAAATAATCCAAATGTCCTTTAAGAGAAGAATGGATAATTACATTGTGTTATATTCACACAGTGGAATATTATACAGCAATGAGAGTGAATGTGCTACAGCAACCTGCAATTATATGGATGAATCTCACGAAGTTGAGTGGAAGAAACCAGGTGCAAAAGAGGACAAATCAAATGATTCCATTTATATAAAGGTTCAAAAACAGGCAAAACTAAGCTGTGGTGTCATAAATATAAATCTGTGGTTACCCTTTGGGGGGTTGTGACTGGGAAGGGACACCAGGACTTCTGGGGTGTGTTCTGTGATTTTGTCGGGGTGCTGTTAACTTTGTAAAAACAATAATCGAACTGAGCATTTTTCCATATGTGTTTTACTTAAAAATGTTTTTAATTAAGAAAAAAAAATGGACTTCCCTGGTGGCGCAGTGGTTAAGAATCCGCCAGCCAATGCAGGGGACACAGGTTCGAGCCCTGGTCCAGAAAGATCCCACATGCGGGGGAGCAACGAAGCCCGTGTGCCACAACTACTGAGCCTGCGCTCTAGAGCCCGTGTGCCACAACTACTGAGCCTGCGTGCTGCAACTACTGAAGCCCACGCGCCTAGAGCCTGTGCTCTGCAACAAGAGAAACTACTGCAATGAGAAGCCTGCGCACCGCAACGAAGAGTAGCCCCCACTCTCTGCAACTAGAGGAAGCGCGCGCGCAGCAACAAAGACCCAACAGATCCAAAAATAAATAAAATAAATTTATTTAAAAAAAGAAAAAAAAGCCTTAACTATTATTAATTTGTCCAAGTTCTCCTCTATTCAATTCAACATACATTCATTTTATAGTCACTATATTAGTAAATAAGGCACTAGGAGGCACTGTGGAGTCCTGGAATGATGTCTCTGCCTCTCAGGAGTTCATCATCTAGGAGGCATTACAAATAAAAGTCACTGCTTGGGCGTAGTCTTTAATACTATACTAACTGTTAGGGAAGTCCAAAATAATTACCTTGGAAGAAAGTTGGGGAAAAGAATATGCATCTATGCAGAGTTTCTGAGTTAGAAGGGATCTTAAGAGCCTCATAATTTCTCGTGGGCAGGGACCAGGGTGATCCACTGTCTCACTTTCCCCAGGACTTGGGTTTCTCACAACGGGACTTCTAGCACTAAACCCAAGATAGTCTTGGGCAACCTGGTATGGATGCACACTCTAGCAGGGGCTGAGCCTGATTCATCTTTAGACTTGTTGAAGTTTCCGATATAAAGTCTGGGACGTAGAAGTTGATTAATAAGCTCAATGAATATTTGTTGAAATGGGGAAAAAATGTTAACAGAAATAAAGGCATCTGTTTAGGTGATGCCAGTTGTTTTTTGGGAGCAGGAATTGTGCAAAATATGGGTTAGGGACAGGTTGAGGAGGGCTTTGAATGCCAAGCTGAATAGTGTGTTTTATATTTTATTGGTAGCCATGGAATGCTTTTGAACAAATACAGTGACATAAAAAAAAATCTGTTTCTCCTCATCAAATCTGGGTCACTGAACAGGACTAGATGGCTTAAGTAGGGTTGGCATAAGTCTACAAGTTGAGGTCCATGTAGAATGTTATTAGGAGTCCAGAAAAAAAGTTAAATAATAGACTTTCAGACCCTTAAGGGAACTAAGAGTTACTAATCTAATGCCTTCCTTATTTTTTTAAAAAATTATTTATTTATTTATTTGGCTGTGTTGGGTCTTAGTTGTTGCATCCGGGATCTTTCATTGTGGCGCATGGGCTCCAGAGCATGTGGGCTCTCTAGTTGTGGAGCATGGGCTCTAGAATGTGCGGGCTAAGTAGTTGTGGCCCGTGGGCTTAGTTTCCCCACGGCATATGGATCTTAGCTCCCAGACCAGGGATCAAACCTGCATCCCCTGCATCAGAAGGTGGATTGTCAACCACTGGACCACCAGGGAAGTCCCCTTCCTTATTTTTAAAATATTTTTTTCTTATTACAGTAGTTCCCTCTTATCCACGGGGGATACTTTCCAAGACCCTCAACGGATGCCTGAAACCGCAGATTGTACCCAACCCTATATATACTATGTTTTTTCTTATACATACATACATACACATGATAAAAATTAATTTGTAAATTAGGCACAGTAAGAGATTAACAGCAGTAACTAACAATAAAATAGAACAGTTGTAACAACATACTGTAATAAAATTTATGTGCATGTAGATACCATGACAGTACATCTGATAAAGCAGCCAGCTGCCAAGTGAGTAATCAGCATCAATAAACTGGACCAAGGGATGATTCCCATCCCTGGCAGGACGAAATGGGATGGCTTGAGATTTCATGACGCTACTTAGAGTGGCGCACAATTTAAAACCTGTGGATTGTTTATTTCTGGAATTTTCCATTTAATATATTTTCAGACAGCGGTTGACCATGGATAACTGAAACCTCAGAAAGTGAAAGTGCTAAGAGGGTACTACTCTATATGTTCCTTTTACAAACTGTTTCTTCCATACCTTTTCCCCCCCTCCTTTCTTTTTTTGGAGTAGTTTTTGGGTTTTTTTGCGGTACGCGGGCCTCTCCCTTTTGTGGTCTCTCCCGTTGCGGAGCACAGGCTCTGGACGCGCAGGCTCAGCGGCCATGGCTCACGGGCCTAGCTGCTCCGCAGCATATGGGATCTTCCCGGACCGGGGCACGAACCCGTGTTCCCTGCATCGGCAGGCGGACTCTCAACCACTGCGCCACCAGGGAAGCACTCCCCCCTCCTTTCTTAAATGTTAATATTTATCTGTAATACCAATTTTAGTTCGCAATAAATGAAGGCCCAGTGGTAAGGTGACTTGTCCAAGTTCATTCGGCAGGTCCTAAGCAGGTCCTGGTGTTTTTCCTGATTTTCCTGATGCCCAAGAGGCTATCTGACTCAGTGTCTCATGTTCTCACTAATCAAGATGCCAGTGGTTTATCTCTACTCACTGGAGGGCTTGGGCCTGTGCTGAGGAACAGCAGCAGTTTTTCCCTTGAGATCTAGGGCTCTTCAGAGACAATTTCTGCTTTGCTTATTGGCCTCATCACAGGAAAAGTGACAGTGCTTTAAGTATATGAACTATTAACCTAAAAATAATTCTGCATGTTTCCACATATTCATTTAACATTACTAGGAACAAAATGCCCTTTTCTCTCATAAACACAATTTTTTTAAAGGTTCTAATGTGTTTTTATTGATTAGAATTGTAGTTGTAATCCTTCCGTCATACATATAATATGCAGTAATAATCAAATATCTGATACTAGAATAACTTACTGATAAATTCTAATACTGAACACAGAATAGTTCTAACTCTACTAACAATAAAAAACAAAACCACTTAGTTTATCTCGGAAAATTTAAATTCTGGCCATTATTTTACAAGTTAGGAATCTGAGTAATCCAACTTTGAGATGACTTTCTCATTGTAGAAGTTTGCTCTGTCGACGTACGTTTGTTTTGGGATTCCCTCTTTTTCAAACCATCCCCGCATATGACGCACTTTGGAGATGGGACCTTGAAATTGCCCTCATACTGTGCCCTGGTCAGCGTTCTGGACCCAGCCTTCAAATTCCAGCTTTTGCCCCTCAGGCTGAGTATATTTGCGGAAAAACACCCCGTGTGCCTTCCCCCCAGTTTCATAACCCACTGATATCAGGGTGTCCCCTTCTCCCGTGTTCATGCTCAAACCCTCCTCGTCCTCCTCTCACGCGGTGGGAACTACCCAGGCGACCACCACGCCAACGGTTCCCCCAGCCGAGCAACCGACGTGCCCGGAAGCCTAGACAATTCTTGAAAAAAATCTTAACATCCTCCCCCTCCCTTGCTCCACCCTCAATCCCACTTTGGCATAAGCAAGATATACCTTATTATGCTAGAATTATTTACAGCCTAGTAATAATTTTCCCATGGTACTTTTATTATTGCAAATACAGCTGCCTCTCGTACCTCCTCTTACTTCTAAACTATTGCCATAACGATACTGAAGGGCTCGTATGATATACTCTCTTGTAAACTATCTGGCCTAGGAGATCCTGGAAAATCATAAAAAGTTGGGATCACTTTGGATGAACAGAAGGTACCTGTTACTGAATCTTGACCCATAGCCCTTGCAGCTCTGCAGTGGGGACAGTTATAATACTAATGGGAAGTCCTTACTCTGGTCCCTCAATTTCAAAGCACAATTTTTAGACAGTGTTAAAGGTTTGCTGAAATGTAGCTATAAGAAAAAGTCTGGAAAAAAAAAAAGGTCCATTTGTGCTGGGAAGCAAGGGAATTCCATAATTTACAGTATAGATGGCATCTCTCAACACTCTCAAATAGTTCTTCCTACCCTGGAATTGCAGATTGTAGGTTAAACACCTTATTTTTCGTTCACTGGATGTAGAGGATATCTTTTCTCCAATTCCATCTATCTTTTCAATTTTTCTAGGAAGGTAGGTTGAGGGGAAATCTACTTTCAAATTTTAAATGCCTCAGGGTGTTAAGGAGAAAATGGTAGTATTTTCACAGTTAGGTAGCTTCCTAGGTAGATCTGTGGGAGCAGATTTATCTTTCAATTTATGGCTGGAAAAACCCAGGTGGTGAGTGTGAAATATTTTTCCAGGATCATAAAATTGGCATAGATACCTTTAAAAACATATTTTAAAGGTCTGGCATACTTTGTAAAAGTCTTCTAATTTTGGTTCGGTTCATAACCTGCTATGTATCAGACAATGCTAGACACTGGATACGCAACGATGAATAAAATACACTCCATATCCAAGCAGGTTTCTGTAATGTGATTAATGCCCTTCCTTCAGACAAACTTTTACAGTTTCCTTCACCTCCACGCAGCCTCTCCAATTATTTTGTGAATGGTTTCTTTAGGAACCCACCTGCTCGGATACTGTGATCCAGGGTCAGTCCTTAACTTTCTGTATGAGAACCTCGGTTTCCCCATCCTTCCCTAAACGCAAGGCTAAACCCCACGCTTTTCCTTTCTTCTGTCTCTTTCATCCTTTTAGTATAAGTAAATGGGAAGTCTGGGACCAAAGGCTCATACGAATTTCATTATCACGTATATTTTATAAAACCACGGTAGCCGCTAACTTCGCTGAGTAAACAGGAAACTATCGATCCCACGCAGGAAATGGCCTTGTTTGAGGGCAACGAAGGTTTCGCGGATTTCCCTTTCTCCTTCAGTTCCCTTCTAAACTCATTTCCGGGTTTCAATCCATTTGGTCCTTCACTACAATAGCCGACTCCGTCTCCCTCTTCCCAATCCCACCGTAGACATCGTCCCTGAGAGACTGGCCAATTGGCCCTTCCCTTTCGTGGACATCTTTACGCCTTGTTTTACATCACGGCAAATCCCAACCAATCAGTAGTTGGGGTGGGAGGTACTAAAATAATCTTCACTTCCTTCCCAAACATCCGCCTCTCGCTTGCGTCATCCTGATAGATTACATACGTAGCCAATCAACAAGCAACTTTGGGCCCGGCCTACCTTAAACCCAATCAATTAAAATGAAGACGGGGAATTGGGCGGAGAATGGAAAACTTGCCCCCTCTTTTGGAAATGGTTTGAAGAGGCGCGTCCGGATCTCTTGAACTTAACAATTTTCGACCAACGATCACTGCATACTGCGTGTCTCAAACGCCCCAGTTCTGTCCCCCTTCCACCTCACCCCAAGATGAGCCCCACCCCTCACATCCCTCCCCTCGCTCGCCCCCCCATTTCAGTAGAACACATTCCCATCCTGAATCATCAGGAAAGGAACCAAACCCCAAAGGCCCGTGCTTTACACGTTCCTCCCCGCGCCGGTAGAGTAGGGGGAAGGGGAGACCCTGCAGACTCCGGCGCCAGTCTTTCCATTCAGTGTGCCTCTCCTCCCTTCCCCACGTTCCCGGGTCGGAGCTGACACGGGAGTGGGAGGAGCCGAGGGCCTGCTCGGCTTGGGGAGAGGCTAACGCTTCTTAAGGTGGCGCAGAGCTGTTAGGTGGCTGGGCCTCTAAACAACTGGGATGTGACGTTCTCCTGCCTCCCAACTTCGCTTCCCACGCAGTTTCTCATCTCTGGTCCCCTAACCTTAGTCCTAGTCTTATTTTTAGAAAGAATAAACAGGTTAGGTAGGTAAACTAATGAAACTTACAATAATAAAGTTATGTAAAAGAAATACAAACCACGGAGAGAACTTTTCCTTTACGATGTAATCTCTTCTTCTGTGTTCTATTCTTTTCTTCCGAGATTACCTTTTAAAGTGGCCGCTAGAATTTTTCTGATGCGCAAATGTGGGCTCAGATTTTGCCTGATAAATATTTTTAAGTGAATCATTTGTATGTTTGTTTATTCTCTCCCCACTAGATCTGACGACAGCCTCTAAAGGAAGCAAGAATCCTTTGCTTAGAGGTTGCGGGTTACCTCCTAGTCCTTTGACCGAGGGTCCCCTGGAAGCTGGAAGAGCGGAGGTGGTATATCGGGCTGCCTTGCAGTCTTGCCTCTAGTTCAGTCTTCTCAGTTGTAAAATGGGGATACCTTCTAGGTTTAGTGTTAGTACTAAAAGACTTCGTGTAAATGAAAACATACTGTGATCTGAAAGGTGTAAACAAACATTAGATAATATTATAAATATAAAGCATGTAATAGTAGTAAACATTTACAGAGTCCTTACTATGTTCCAGTGCTTTTAAACAGTATTAAAAAAAAAACTATTTTGTAAAATTTCAAACATATGCAAAAGGAGAGAGAATAGTATTAAAAAAAGAGAAATGAAAAAAACCCGCGTTGTAATAAGAAACACTTGGCTAGTCATTTATTACCTATACCTCTCTTCCCCATCACTTGATTATTTTGAAGCAAATTTCAGGCTTTTCATGACTAAATACTTTAGTATGCATCTTTAAAAGATAAATATCCTTAAAAAATAATAACACAATTCTATTAACATATCTAAAATATAACAGTAATTCTCTTATATCACCGAAGTCCGGATTGAAATTTCACCAATTGCTTGATAATGTTTTTTCCAGTTGCTTTGTTCAAATCAGGATGCCCCCCAAATGTCCATATATTGTATTTGACAGATATGTCTCTTGATCCATATAGATTGCATTTGGTTGCCTTGTCTTTTAAGCCTCTTTCAATTTCTAGGTTACTCTTCCTTCATGCACTTATCTAAGTGCATTCCATGCATGAAATCACACAGTCCCTGCCCAGCACTATGAAGTAGGTAATATTATTATCCCCATTTTACTGATGAGGAAACTGACTACCAGATCAGTTAAATGACTTAAGTTCTCAGTTATTGAGTGTCAAAGCTGGGATGTGAACACACAAATTTTACCCACTATACCATGTTTCATATAACACACAGGTCTTTCATAAGTGCTTCCAAAATATGTATTGTGGCATATTGGTCACCAGTAGTATGAAGAAGCATTTCGCTCAAGGTAGACTAGCATTCATGAAGAATTATATAATATGTTCTATTATTGAGAAGGGTGAATCTTTTACCTTTTGATTCCTTGCACGTTTCAGTGACTATATTTTTATTCTGCTCCATATCACCCTCCTTAATAGAAAGTAAATGGAAAATGAATGCAAGTGCTTCTCCCTGTCTCAGGGCAAAAGCAAAACAAAACTAGCTTATCGGTTTCTTTCTTTGATTTAAAAAAATCACATAAGCAAAAACCATACAAACGCTAATTATAGATATAGCTGAAAATGAGGTAAATTAAAATAATCTTTAAGCTTACATCTTTGGTATATATCCATCCATGTGTTTGTGTGTATGTACATACACAAATATATACATACACGTACATATATATTTTAAAAAGCAACCATATAATCATATTATACAAATTGTTTTTTCTTTTTTTTTTTAAGCATGTTAAACACGAGGTTTATTTTAACTATGAGTCCACTATGTGCTGTACTGACAGTAGATACAGGGCCAGAGTAAGGTTGTAAATATTCATACACGTGTAAAAAAACTACAACTTACACATACTTTATTTACTTGATTGAAAGCCTTGTGGTACATAAAATGCTTTCTATACTTGATCTCAGCTTTGTTCCCACCGAAGTGGGTTGCATCTGGGTTTTCTGTGCTCAAGACTGCTCAACTGCTGCTGTTGGTTTGTTTTCTTTCACGATCAAGGTGGGTACTTTCATATAAACTCTTGTTTTTAATTCCTTCTCTGTCAAGTCTTTCCTGGATTCTTAGCTTTGCATAATTATACCTGCAGTGGAACCAGCATCCTAGTCACCAAGATAAATCCTCACACTCCAGCGTCACATGTTCTTCTAATTCTACCTTCCCCTTCCCGGGCTCCCCAGCGCATCTGCCAAATTGACAGTCAGGCACCTCCCTACAAACTTTTTTAACATGATTTTCTCACTGGAATATATTTAGATACATGAAAAAAAAAATTCGTTCTTTAAAATAATACGTGACTATTGCAAATATCTAAATGGTAAAGAAGACATAAAAAGAAAAACAATTCCTCACTAATTCTACTTCCCAGAGTTAAATAAAATTACTCATTTAAAAGCTAAGTAGTATCCTATTATGTAACTGTACCATAGTATATTTAACAGTTACCTTATTATGGATATTTATCTGATTTCCTACAGTTATAAATAATGCTGCAGCAAATGTCTTGTATATGTCAAATACGTTCTTGAGCTTTTTATTTTTCTCAATTTCCAGGAAAAGAGAGTCTAATCCTTCCCTAACTTTCCCATTTTTAGTACTTTGACCTCTCTCTCTACCCCTGCTCCTCAAATTTCATATACATAAAAAATGTCAAAAAAGGGTTGGAAAAAGAAACATAACAAAACATGTAACACATAGCAAGAAACATTTGATGCCAAATTATCTGTGTATGGGAGAATGAGTTAATGTTTCAAAGAGGAAGGGAAAATACAGTTTTAATCCTGGATATTGCAAGGGTCGAAAGAAAGAAAAGGCTCAATTGGAATTTTCTGCCTTTAATTACATTTAAAGGAATGACTTTTAATTCTGACAGCTCAGGAAAATGGAATATAAGTTAAGAGTCATTTGGATTTTGGATATGTTAATTTAAGTCCTGACTTTGCTTCTTACTAATCATCTGTACTCAGAAATAGTCAATGCCTCTGAGTCAGTTTTCTCATCTGTAAAATAGGTTTAATAATAGTGCCTTATGGGACTGGGAAAAAATTAAATGTGATAATGCACGCATAGCTGAATTCCTAGCACATTGTAAATATAATGTAATTTATATATATAGTATTATATATTTAGCTAGAAGACAAAAAAAACCCTTTAATATCCAAATGTGAAATGTAGTGATCAAGCTGTAATCCTGAGTATGCATTCTTTTTTTTTAGCAATTAAAATATTTCATGGATAATATTTTTGCTTTCTTATTATTTTATGTGACAGAAAGTAGAGTACTTTGAGAAAAGTTTAATAGGCCAGAGGCTGAAATATATAAGAATTTGCAGAGGAATAATATGATTCCAGGAGGAAAAATGGAGCTGGTCTGCCTGATGGTGTTTTTTGTCTTTGGATGAGGATTATTCTATAAGGGGCAGAGAATGTGAACATTCTATACTGTGACCTGGAAAAGATTTGTTATAGAATTGTCAGGTGAACTGAACAATATTTTTTTGAACAATATCCTTTATCCTTTATATACTGTACAGTTTAAAAAGCATTTGCACATAAATGGGCTCATTTGATTCTTGCAGCGGCCTTATTGGGTGGGCAGGGCGAGCATCAAGATCCCCTCTTCGCTAACCAAGATTCCATAGAACGAGGGCCTTGCACAAATTTATAAAGCTAGATTTTCTGATGTTTAGTCCAGAGTTTTCTCCGTTGCACGCTCGTTTTTCCCTTTCTACACTCAGTCATTCCACAAGCATTTATTGAACTCCGGGACGATATCAAGGTAACAGACTAAGTTCGGCCCCGCCCCATACCCCTTTAAAAGCTATCCCAGGGGAAAAAGAAGCCCATCAAAGACATTCCTGAGAAAACCGATGTTCATCTGCATATAGAAGACAATGAAAAAAGGTCAGTGTCGCAGAATTAGCGTTGAACTGAAATTGACAGTTCCTGCGGCGCGAAACAGGGACTCTCCCGACAGACAGCAGGGGGGATGTCATCTCGGGTGGATGGCAAGCTGCACGGGGCCAAGTGGCGGGGTGGCGGCCGGAGGGGAGCGAGCGCGGCGTGCGTCCCCGGGGCCGCGGGAGGCGCGCGGCGTGTCCCCAGGGAGCGCGGGGTCGGTGGCGCGGCTCCTCCGGCGCAGCTCATCCCCGGCGGCGCGGCCCGCGGCTCGGCTCCGCCCGCTCCTCCTTAAGCCGCGCGGGGAGGCGGCGGCGGCGGCGGCCGGGCGGGCGGAGGCGGGGGAGGAGCGCCGAGCGCGGCGCGGAGGCCGGGGAGGAGCCGGGGCCTGCAGCGGAGCAGAGCGGAGCCCGAGCCCCGGCCGAGCCTTGACACCGTCCGTCCGCCTCCTGGTTCCCCGGGAGCCCGGACTGGCCGGAGCCCGAGCGGTGGCGGCGCGGGGGAGCGGAGCGGACGGGACGGGACCAGAGAGGAGGCGCGGCCGCCGCCGCAGCAGTGACGGGCGTCGGGAGCCGCGGCCTCCCGGCCCCAGCTGCCCAGGCCAGCTCCGGGAGAGCGGGGAGTACGAGAACCCCACCCTCGGGGGCGCCCCAGCAGCGGAGGCGGGAGCGGGGACGGGAGCCACCTCTCCCCCGGCCGGAGAGATGACCCTTCGCGTTCGGGCGAGGGAAAGAAGAGACCTCTCTAGGGGACGAGTCTCTTCTTCCTAGAGGCGAGGAAGATCCCCGTACCGGCCCGGGGATGGAGCTCCCGAAGTAGAGAGGGGTGATCCTTACCAAAGGCGGCGAGTGAGACCGCCCCGGCGAGCCTCCACTCCTCCAAACCCTCTCTCCTCAGTTCTGGACTTTTGAGGCATAAAGGAAGGGGGCTATGCCTATGGAGTAGACACCCTCCATCCCGTCCACAGGGGAGAGGACTCCTTACCCTCAGCGGCAGAGGACACTCCAGGGAGAGAAGAGGACTCGGCTCCCAGCCTTTCAGGAGAGGGGAAGAACTCCCCCCAACTTCCCTGTACCTAGACAGTGGAACAGGGCAGAGCCCCTCCGCTCAGATCTCCAGCGGACAGAAAGAGCCCTCCACTCCCGACAGATTCAGTTTGGGGGGGAGGGGGACTCCCCCAAGGGGGAGGAGACAACTCCCGGTTGGGAGAGGCTCCTCCCCTCGTCCCCAGGGTCACCGGCCGAGTGTGGGGACTGTGCCACCTTCCCCAGGTGGGACCTCCTTCTCCTCCCCCTCCCCCGCCCCCCGCTCCTCCTCAGGGGACCCGGTTCCCCTCCCCAGCTTGGGAGGCTCAGCCAAGTACAGGAAGAGCCACTGAGGATGGGACTCCTCATCTGCCTCTGAAGAGGGGAGTTCCTCCAACCCCAAACTCCAGTACCAAGTGGTCCTCTCCCTCTGCTGGGAGAGACTTGGAGACAGGTCAGTGCTTTCTTTCTTTCTTTCATCTTCTCTCTGTCATCTTTAGGCACTAGTGGGTGTAGGGGGCTGAGATGGTGACTCTTGGGTTTCATTACTGGGGAAGGTAGAGTTAACTCAGAACCTTCTGGGAAATGTGTTCTGAAGCTACTGGATTCAAGCCCTCATCTTGCTGCAGAGGCTCTGAGAAATGGGTTTCTTAGTGTTGGGGGTCTAAAGGGATGGGCTTCATCTGAGGTCCCTAGGGAAGTGTATGTTTTCATGCTGAGGGCAAAGGGCCATCAGAGAACACCTGCACATTCAGCACTCCATCCGCACAGTGTAATAATAATGGCAAGCCACGTTCCAGCCAGACTCCTGTGCCACTCTCCATCCTTGGGCCTTTTCATGCAGAGAGTGGGCTCCCACTAAAGTCGTGGTGGCATTTGGTGGCCTGGCCTTGTCTGGGCCTTCCGTTGGTGTTACATTTTCTTACCTGTAACCCTAGGTCACTTAATGTCCACCAGAGCTGTTCTCTGCAGCCCGCTGTGATTACTGCTCCCTTGACAAGAAAACCAGTCTGTCTCCACTCACGCTGCCTCCAGCACCAAGAGGCCTCCTCTCATGACATCTCCATTCCTGGCCGGAAGCACAAAGTCCACAGGGAAAATGGGGATCCCATGTCCCGAGGCAAGAAGAAAGGGTGCAGGGGAATGCCAGCTCCTGGGTTGAAGTTCTTCCCTAATGTTGGCCAGGTACCACTGCCCCAGTGCCCTACACCGCTCCTGTCTTGCTGACAGTTCCCCGGAAAAAAGCAGATCCTGGAGTGGAGGAGAGGAGGGTTGCTGCTTAGCCTCCTTCCAGTCTTCCATCAAAATCAGTTGACTGCCAGGGAGATTTGACCCCCCAAGGAGTTTCCTTTCAGAAAAGCACCTAATAGTCTCACTCTCTGCCTTCCTGTTTCTTGTTGAATTCTGGGTCTCTGGAACCTTGTATGTAAGTTTTCTTTCATAAGATAATAGCAGGAATCATCAAAGCCCAGACTGTTCAGAAAAGGCAAGAAAAAGGTGCCAGGAACTCCTGGCTGAGCCTGGGCTATGGGTTTAGTAGGGCTCTGCCCTTCAACCTGGGATCCCTAGCTGGGTGCCTGCTTTCCTGCCTTACCTTTAGGAAATACCTCGTCTCCTGTAAGGGGCATTAGACCCCACAGAGAGTCCAAGTGGGAGGCTTCATCTTATTTGGGTTTTTATGTTTGCTCCTTTCTCTGTCTGGGCTTTGGGTGGACTGTCTGAGTCTCTAAGTACATCCACTGGGTCCTGGAAGTTACCTGTTAGTCATGGTCAGTGAGACAGGGCTCTAATTCAGGTTTGTATGGCTGTGCTGTAGAATGATGTGCGTCTGTTTCTTACTTCAGGTGGATGTGGCTCTGTCCACATCCGTGCAAGGTGCGGGGACAGGTACACGTGTGCTTTTCAGACTAAGCCTCCAGTTACCTAGAACTGTGCGTTTCTGGTAGGCCTCTAAGAGCAGGTGCCCCTGTGCGGGAACGTGGAGAGGGTGCTGGTGAGAATGCCCAGCTGGGAGGAAAGGCTTGGCCTGCGCTGTCCTGTGGGAGCCCTCATGAATGGCTGCATGAGAGTCATCCACGCAGCAAGGCAGCCCAGTCTCAGGCCAGGACCACTTCTTCTAGGACTGATGGGAGAGCTTCATTTCTGATGTTTCTGGTCTAAAAAGCATGAGGATCCTTGGCTCTTAACTCTAGAACTCCCTCCCCCATTTTTTGAAAAGAGCCAGCTCTGTGGAACAGCAGACTGTTTCTCACAAAGTACTTTACCAGATGCTGGAATGCTGCTTGTTGAGTGGCTCAGAGTGAGCTGGACCACAACACCTGCAGGTGTCTCACTGCCACACAGTGTAACTGGCCCTGCTGGGACTGAGTTTCCCTAGCTCTCCTTGCCTCCGTGGAATCAGTTAGAAGCATATGGCTATTGAGGTGGAGTAACGATGACTTAGAGGGTGCTATTTTCCAGATCATGTCTTATGACTAGACCTAGTTCCCCCTGAAAAATAAGGGATGATATTCCCCCATTTCTTCATCCTGGGGACTAGTCCTGGCATTGGTCAGTCCTGGGGCGACACTCCCCCCAAAGGAAAAGTTTGAGATTCTGACATCCTGAAAACTATTGAGAACTCAGTGCAGGTGTAAACCACTGCAAGTTTGCTACTTCCAGGCTTACCTGTATGGTCTGTCCATTTTCTAATTTTCAATTTCTAATATTATCCTTTTTTTCTCATTTAAAAATGGTAATTGCTATACTTACATAACACTAGTGCTTTAAAAATTTTAACTCAAGGTAATCCTCCCAACAACCATGTGTAGGTACGGTTATCACCTCTGTTTTCCAATGAAGAAACTACAACACAGAGAGGTTAAGTAACTTGCCTGAGGTTGCACAGCCAGTAGGTAGTGAAGCCAGGATTGAAACCCAGGCAGCCTGGCTGGTGATCGGTAATGTGGCAGACTTAGCCACTGCTCTATTAGTTTCTGCGTTATGTACAGAGCAGGAAATTATCATTCCTTAATGTCTGACCTTGGCACCATACAGAGAACAATTACTGACCTTTCAGAGAAAATGGGAAGAAAACTGTGCCAATTATTTTGGGTCTTACATGTCTCACCCAGGATCAGCGCCCCCCCCCGCCCCCCCGCCCCCCGCCACCATAGAATGTCTTTCTGTTCTTCTCTGCCTTTCTCCCAGTAGTGTGGTGTTCATTAGACGTTCCATGGATGTGATGGAGCCTGCCCTTTGGCTGCCTTTCCCAGTTTCTATGGGTATTTCCTTTCAGTCTTCCAGCTCGCAGAGAAGAATGTAGCCTGACTCAGGTTCTGCCCCAGCCCAGTGGCACGAGGCCCACCTGGAGAGAGAGGTCTGGGTAACTAGGTTGGTTGGACTGAGAAATGGAAGTACCTTTTGTGTGCCTTTCTAATAATAGCCCTGAACATTAGCCTGGTGCCATTATTTTGGGGAGTGTGGAATGTGTGGCAGCCACTGGCTCTTTAAGCTTCCTTCACGTCCCTCCAGGAATACAGCTTGGCCAGTGTTTATGACTGCATCCCTTTTATTGAAAGGGGGAAACTGAGGCAGGAAGACTTCAGGGAGCAAGGGGCGGTTAGGGACATTTAGTGAGTTAACGTCAAGGTTTGGAATAGAATCAAGGAACCTCATTCTCTGAGGTTCCACACACTGGGCTGCCCTTCAAGAATGGGGAAGTGATGGGGGTGAGTAAGTGGGATGGGCTTAGGGAGAATGCTGCTGAAAGATCAGAAGGATCTTTTGCTGCGTGTCTGTCGGAAGATATTTGGAGTGCTGGGGCCGTATCTGGAGGGCTGGCTGGGAGGGTGCTGGAGAAAGGTTAAATTTAACCTCAGTGTCCTAACCTGGTACTGGGGAAGCGCTAGGGAAGGGCATAGAACAAGTAGCAAAAGGCCAAGCGTGCTTCGCTTTCCGGAATTCACAGTGATTGGCACTGCCAAATGGGTTCTGTAAACCACTTTGACTATACTCTCATGTCCTTCTCTGTCCAGTGTCTGGAGAGTTTCAAATGAAATGTCCCCTGAAGGCTTCTGTGTACTTAAGGTGAGACTTCCCAAGGATCTTTAGCAGGAGACAATAGGGAATAGGGTAAAACTTCCTTACAGACCCAGGAGAACCCTGGTCATCGTGAACCCGCTCATTGCCATGTTCCCGTTCAGCTGGGATAACCCAGCTACAGGACCAGGTGGCTGCCCTTCGCACCCTGCTTTACCCCAGAAGCTGCGCTGCTTTGACTTAGTAAACTGCTAGGAGGTCTGAGGCTTCCTGGAATGCTTCAATGTCCCTATTAGTTTCCAAGTTTCCGTGGTTTTAGGGCAAGATGGTGGTGGTGGAATGGCAAGGAGAGTGGTGAGGAGAGGAGCTAAGGGTAAAGGGGAAACCCCATCGTGGTGCTGTTTCTGAACAGGGCCTTTAAAGTTTTTTCTCCTGTCAAGCAATTCTTGGGTTGCAGTTGGGTCTCATGCTGCCCAAGCCTCCGAGGCGCTAAGGTGTTTCCTTGAGCCTTCGGGGGTGGGCGTGTTGCTGGCGAGGAGTGCAGGGCAGGGGACATGGGTGTGCTTGCAGAGACCGCGTGGGTGGGGAACTTGGGGAATTGGGAGATGAGTGAGAATGCTGACCCTTCGGAGAATGTCTCCAGGGGAGAAGAGTCTGTAACAAGAAGAGTGAGCCAATAGCCTGAAAGATGTGTTGGAGGCGGAGACTGGGGTAGGCAGGCATATCTGCGATTGAGCTTCTAACTACAAAGTGTGTGGATGTGTGTGTAGTTGTATGTAACGCTGGTGCGTATTATCTGGGTGTGGATTTAGAGGTTATATACAGAATAGGTTTTCTGTCCAGGATTCTGAGGCATGTTAGTCTTGGACGCCTCGATGGACCCTCAGCAGGGGTCCGAGGAAGAAATCCTAGCTGGAATCTGGCCGGCTGCGCAGGCACGAGCCGGTCAGGCAGCAAGCGCCTGGGGGTGGGGGTGGTGGTGGTGGTGGCTGGCATCGACCCCAGGGGAGAGCCAAATGGCTACCAAGAGGTTCCTGCCAGCCTTTCCAGATTCTGCGATACAGATCTCACCCACCGGTCTTCACCTTCCCCCACCGAGACGTCACTCTAGCTGCACCTCTCCGCCTGCAAGAGCGCCCAGGCTGCGTGGGTGGCAGCCGGGCGTGCAGACAGCAGGCGTGGGCGGGTTGGCAGCGTCAGGAGTTTGCATGGAGGTGCAGCGAGCGTGCGTGCCAGGCCGGGAAGGAAGGAGAGAGGAGGAGGGCGGGAGAAGGGGAGCTAGCCCTTAGCCCCAGAGTGGTTATTTTTAGCCCGGCGATCTGATTGTTACCGGTGAGCGCGCAGCTGGGTGTCTCCCTGGCTCAGTGCAGCAGGGCCAGCCGAGAGGTGGGAGGGCCTTGCCAATGACTTCTTCCTGGTGTCGGTGTCTGTGGGCGGGAGCTCGCCAGGGGGAGCTTTAAAGGTGCCAGGGCAGCTGTGCTCGGGCTCCGTTCGCTCTGTGTGTGACTTTGTGCCCTATGGGTAACGTCATACTGTGTATCTCATTGTGATCTCTGGTCGTGAGCCACTGTTGATGTGTCTGTCTTGCATCTGTGCTTGGCTGGTTGTCACATGTAACTTATGTTGGGAAGTATGTAATATGCCTCATGTGCACGCGTATGTGGGATAAAACGGGTGGGCACTGGAATGGAACTAGCGTGAAACATCTTTCAAAGTGTTGGGGCGTGCTTCATTGGTGTACACTTGTGTTTACTCTGGTGGTTTTTCTTTGCACATTCACCCGTGCTATCTATCTGTGGATGTTGAATGTAAATATAACAAGCATCACATAATCGGAGAATAGACTTTGGCTGATTTTACCTGCTATTTATTTTATTTTATTTTTAAAATTTATTTCTACATCGTTTAAAAAAATTATGTTATAGGGCTTTAAGTGAGAAGAATTGAGGGAATAGCTCAGTTTGGTGGGCGGTTTGATCTCCTTTTTAGTCCTGTGCGAAGGGAGAGGCCTCTTGGCCATGTTCCACGTGAAGATGTAGAATAAGTACCAGTCTCTCACCTGGTAGGTAATTGGTGACATATCCGTTTGGGGGTTCTGGTAACACCTGGTCGAGGGCTATCCCAGGAGAGGAGTCTTCTACAGGAATTAGAGTGGGAAGAACCTCTCCTTCCCTTAAAGCCCTAGGATTTGTGTATTACTTGGCCACCAGTAGCCACAGGTAATATTTGTCTATTCTGTTTTCCTCTTTTTCCTCTTCTCTGCAGAACCCAGAAGTACCATGGCTTCTGACCTAGAGAGTAGCCTCACCTCCATAGACTGGCTCCCCCAGCTGACCCTCCGGGCTACCATCGAGAAGCTTGGGAGTGCCTCCCAGGCTGGGCCTCCAGGCGGCAGCCGCAAATGTCCACCAGGCTCACCCACAGATCCTAACGCCACCCTGAGCAAAGATGAGGCAGCCGTCCACCAGGATGGCAAACCCCGATACAGCTATGCCACCCTCATCACCTATGCCATCAACTCCTCTCCAGCCAAGAAGATGACCCTCAGTGAGATTTACCGCTGGATCTGTGATAACTTCCCCTATTACAAGAATGCTGGCATTGGTTGGAAGGTGGGACGGCTTCTATACCCTGAGATGATTCTTAGCCTTGACAACCTTTTCCTCTACTTTTATCTCTTCCTATAACCTGGTCCAGTTCACTCTGAGCGTCTCAGAGATGTGTGAACTTAAAAATCTCAAATCTCCCATCCGTTACTTTTTTTCCAGAGTTGAACAACTTCCGTAAGGTGTATCGGGGAAACGCCAGTGATACCGAGCCACTAAGTGTAGTTATGGGGGCAACAGGATGCTGACGCTTATCAGACCCTCTTATCCTCTGGTTCATTTCACAGATATTTATTGCCACTCTACTCTGTTGAAGTCACGTGCAAAGTGTGGCATTGCTCCATCCTACCTAGAGGTAGCATCTCATCAGGTTTGCAGAGCTTCATTCCACATAGTCATCATCTTTTAAAAAATTGTGTACGAAGAAAAAGAATAATATAATTAGGTTCTTCCCCAACAGCTCATCCACCATGCAAGGAAGGAGAGGATAAGTTGTTTGGCTGGAGATAAAGGAAAAAGGGGCCTCCTCTTCCAAGCAAAGAAGGAAGACTGATGTTCTCAGTCCTTTGGAGCAATCACTCGCTTGCCAGTAGTTGAGTAGGAATGGGGATTTAATGTAGGTCTGTCACTCTGTAAATCACCGGCTGACATACAAACCAGATGATGAGCTGGAGACTGTTGAAAGCATTTAGTGTTTCCTTTAGAAATATGTTCCTGCTAGCTGCCACAGCCTCCAAGCCACCTCATCCAAGACATGTAGCAACAATATTTCTTTCCTCCAAGTGTGACCATTCCATGGGCTGTTGAGAAGACAAAGGCGAAGTGTGCCTTGTTTCACTCATAATTTATATTTTGTTATCATTTACATCATCAGTTTTTGCTTTTTTTTTTTTTTTCCTTGGCCATACCACTCGACTTGTGTGATCTTAGTTCCCCGAGTAGGGATCAAACCCACGCCCTTGGCAGTGAAAGCTCGAGTCCTAACCACTGGACCGCTGGGGAATTCCCACATCATCAGTTTTTAAAACATTGTTCTTTCGCTCCTGATAGAATGAATTAAGGAACTGGGCAGATGTGATTTTTTTTTAATTGAAGCATAGTTGCTGTACAATATTATGTAAGTTATAGGTGTACAATATAGTGACTCACAATTTTTAAAGGTTATACTTCATTTATAGTTATTATGAAATATTGGCTATATTTCCCATATTGTACAATATAGCCTTGCAGCTTATTTTATACACAGTAGTTTGTACCTCTTACTCGTCTGTTCCTATATTGCCCCTACTCCCCTCTCCCCACTAATAACCACTAGTTTGTCCTGTATATCTGTGAATTTGCTTCTTTGTTATTATATTCCCTAGTTCGTTGTATCTTTCAGATTCCACATGTTAGCAATATCGTACAGTATTTGTCTTTCTCTGTCTGATTATTCCACTCAGCATAATGCTCTCCAAGTCCATCCATGTTGCTGCAGATGCAAAGTTTCATTCTTTATTATGGCTGAGTAGTATTCTGGGGTGTGTGTGTGTGTGTGTGTGTGTGTGTGTGTGTGTGTGTGTGTGTGTGTGTGCGCACACACCCCACATCTTCTTTATCCATTCATCTATTGATGAACACTTAGGTTTGGGCAGATGTGATTTTGAGGCATTTATATACCTGTTGTTAGTTGGGTGGAAAGATTGAAAAACTCCATGATCCGCTTTCTAGAGAAGCACCTGGTAGTCAAATTTACAGCCATTACCTCTCATCAATTTAATTGCTTCCTTTTTCTTATCTCATTGCTCTTGCTATCTGATAGGTCATTTCCTCCATCAGTATAGTCAAGAGGTGCTTTGTTTACCCTGATACTTGAACTTCAGTGTGTGTTATATCCCTTTGTGTCCCTCTGTGCACTACTGGAAAATTTTCTGCTTTGCACAATGCTCAAATCTAACTTGCTTCTCTGCTTCCCCAGAATTCAATTCGGCACAACCTTTCTCTCAACAAGTGTTTCCGGAAGGTGCCCAGACCTCGGGATGACCCTGGGAAGGTGAGAGTCTTCTGTAAGCGGTGAAGGGAGGAGCAGGAAGGAGCGAGAAGTAGTTGACAGCCTAGAGTCCTATGGCTGTTTTAATTACCCAGAAGAGGAAATCATGTTAATTAGAGAAGCAGCTTTATTTTTTTCCTCAGAGGAAGAGCTTGGTTATCAAGCTAGTGGGTCCCCATGAAAGTGAATGACTAAGGAAGACTGAAATTTTTTTTAAATAGAAATATTTATTTTTAAAATGGACTTTGATGCCCCCTTTTTTGTGCATGGTGCTCTTTCTAGGTGTGAAAGGTGGGCTTAATAACCTTGGTAGGAGTTTTTCTATATAAAAATCCCATGGTTTTACCTTCAAAAGAGAGAAGGGATAGATCATCCTCTTTGTTAGACAGCTGTGGATGCTGAAGTCCAAGAGAGTTTTGCCTCAGATCACATGGAAGGGAAGGGTTGGTCTGGACATTTCCAGCTCTTTGAACTAGGTGCTGTGTTCTGTCCCTCTAGAATGATCGAGGCCTCAGTGAGCTGTTAGGACAAATTTAGTCCTCAAAAATAGCTGGTACCCTCAGGATTCTATGTGAATTTCCAGTCATTTTTCTTTTCTTTCTTTTTTTCAAGGTTCCAGATAGATGATCTTCTTTAATGTTAATGTTATTTATTTTTTTAAATTGAAGTATAGTTGAATTTCAGTCCAGTCATTTTAAAAAATATAACTCTTATTTTATGTGAAAATCCCTTCAAATGTCTACTTTTCCAAAGGTGGGAATGTCCGTATATAATGATTTTTTTTTCTTTATGGGGATGGGTTCTCCTTCTAGGGCTCTTACTGGACAATCGATACCTGCCCTGACATCTCCCGAAAGAGAAGACACCCTCCCGATGATGATGTAAGTCTCCGCCTCAATGAGATGCCATTTATGAGCCAGCTGCTCCTTCCACATCTTTGCCTGCTTTTTCGGTCATTTCCTAAATTTGGGGCCAAGGTCAAATACCAGCAGGTGTGGAACCATCGGTCTTAGGAGGATGTTTAGCATCTGCTTATAGATTTCTCTTCTTTCACAACCCTCAGCTATCCCAGGACTCACCAGAACAGGAGGCAAGCAAGAGCCCACGGGGAGGCGTTCCAGGGAGTGGAGAAGCCTCCCTGCCTCCCGAGGGGAATCCTCAGATGCCACTTCAGAGCCCCACATCTATCGCCAGCTACAGCCAGGTAGGAGGTGGAGGTGGCCAGGGATATAGGGATGGATGGGTGGATGGATGGATGGTTGAATAGATTCATATATCTGTTGGTTCAAAATTATGTGTTGAGTATCTGTGCTGTAGTAGGCAGATAAATTGGGAAAGAAGGAGAAAGGGAAAGAGGGAAGCTGAGAGAGAGATGGAGAGAGAGAGAGAGAGAGAGACAACAAAATTTTAAGAAAGATCAGAAAGAAAGTGGTGAGAAGACGAGAAAGAGAGCCAAAAAGTTTATGAGAAAGGAAGGAGGACTATGGATGTAGCACAGGAGAAGGGCAAGAAGCTCCATCAAGATAGGAACGAATGAGAAAAGAAGGAGAAAATGACGCTCATTCATTGAAAAGGTGGGAGAGGATGTAGAGGACAGGCAGGCGAACTTGGTGTCCACTACAGGGTTGTATTGGTCCCTCCCGTAGGACATGGATCGAGTCTTTCTTACCTCTCTCTGCAGGGCGCAGGGTCTGTGGATGGCGGAGCAGTGGCAGCAAGGCCTCCAGGCCGAGAGAGCACCGAGGGTCCCCCTCCCCTGTACAACACCAACCATGACTTCAAATTCTCCTACTCAGAGATCAATTTTCAGGATCTAAGCTGGTCCTTCCGCAACCTCTACAAATCCATGCTGGAGAAGTCCTCTTCCTCCTCTCAGCACGGTGAGTCTGGAGTGGGGAGGGGAGCAGAGACGTCCTTGGGTTTTTGAACAGATGGGGACATTCTCTTCTTTCCCTCTTTCTTACTTGTAACACAAGGAGAGGTTGATCACTGGTCAGGGAAAGCATGTCATGAGCCAAAACTGCTTGGAGGCAGAGCTCTTCTGGCTTAGTTCTGGAGGACAGCTGTTTCAAGAGGCGGGCTGGGTCATTAGTTTCAGTAAGTGAGTTGGAGGAATCCCCCTGTCTATTAGAACTAAGGGCCATGATTTTGTGGCTGCCAGCAAGTCATTCTGAGGATGGCCACTAGGGGACAGCAGTAGTTTCCTTTTACTAAGAATCCCTGAATTTCACTGTGAGAACAATTTTATTTTATTTTTTAGCGTATTTATGTTAATTTTTATTAGGAACAATTTCAAACAGATGCAAAAATAGAGAAAATAGTATAGTAAACCCTCATATTTTCATTGCCCAACTTTACCAGTTACCGATATGTTAAGCTTGTTTTATTTACCACCCAGCTTTTCTCTTATTTTTTTTTTTTTTTTTTTTTTTTTTTTTTTTTTTTGTGGTACGCGGGCCTCCCTCTGCTGCGGCCTCTCCCGTTGCGGAGCACAGGCTCCGGACGCGCAGGCCCAGGGGCCATGGCTCACGGGCCCAGCCGCTCCGCGGCATGTGGGATCCTCCCAGACCGGGGCGCGAACCCGGTTCCCCTGCATCGGCAGGCGGACACGCAACCACTGCACCACCAGGGAAGCCCTTTTCTCTTATTTTTTAATATTTTTTTATTTTTTGTGGTACGTGGGCCTCTCACTGTTGGGGCCTCTCACTGTTGGGGCTTCTCCCGTTGCGGAGCACAGGCTCCGGACGCGCAGGCTCAGTGGCTAT
>NC_041219.1:58798216-58800186 GCF_002837175.3 Physeter macrocephalus | reverse complement strand
CGCAACAGAGGGAGGCCCGCGTACCACAAAAAAAAAAAAAAAAAAAAAAAAGGATGGTGCCTGGAGGGAAGAGGAATATAGCGGAAGTGGAAAAACCCAATGGAAACCGGAACCAGGAGGGGATGGTTAAGTGAAGCTTGAGGACGGAGGATTTCATGTTACACAAGGTGGATAATACTGATGCTCTCTTCAAGTTAGTTTTAATTAATTTTTGCCTTAATGCAAAATATGACGGTGGTTTATTTCACTGAGTTTTATCTTCAGGAAAACAAGACTCTCAGGAATTCAGCACCCTGGACCACTATTTTGTAGTTTTGTCACCATTTACTGACATTGTGACCACGGCTAATTCACTCAGTCACTTTGAAACTTATTCATCAGAAAGATGGAAATTATAATAGGAATTTACTAAGGAACCAAATGTAAAATAGATAGCTAGTGGGAAGCAGCTGCATAGCACAGGGAGATCAGCTCAGTGCTTTGTTACCACCTAGAGGGATGGGATAGGGAGGGTGGGAGGGAGACGCAAGAGGGAGGGGATATGGGGATGTATGTATACGTATGGCTGATTCACTTTGTTATACAGCAGAAACTAACACACCATTGTAAAGCAATTATACTCCAACAAAGATGTTAAAAAAAATTTAAAAAAAGAAAAGAATTTAGTAAGGAAGAAATAGAATGAGAGTTTGAAAATGTAGGACTCTAACAGATGTCAATTATTGGTAGCGCGTATAATCAGTGGTGTTGACTGGCCATGTAGTTGGAGCAGTGAGTTGGGCATAGAACCGCTAGGGGCATTGGGGCGTCTGCAAGGCTAGCCTTTCTTGCTGCTCTGTTTGCAGAGCTGATGGAGAGTCTGCGGCAGGCAGAGCAGAAGAACTGGAGCCTGGACCAGCATCACATTGCCAATCTGTGTGACTCCCTCAACCACTTCCTCACTCAGACTGGTCACGTGCCCCCTCAGGGGGGCTCCCACCGGCCACCCGCCCCCGCCCGCATTGCCGATTCCTGTGCCCTCACTAGTGGCAAACAGGAGCCAGCCATGAACCAAGGTACCGCACAAAGCAAGCTGCCAAGGAGGTGGAGACTGGATGATGAAAAGGAAGGGGGACGAGAAGGGCAGAAGAGAACTGAGAAACATCAGCTTATGAGCAGTGATGCAAATGCCAAGGAAACAGACCGTATGATTCCTTTCAGATCTTGATCTGGGAAGTCAGGGTTACTGAAGAAAAGGGAGGAGAAAGTCCCTGTTCCAAATTTGTGTCTCAGTAAGCCCTCCCTGGATCGTAATTAGGTGGAGTTGTGATTCTCTACAGTTATGTGGTCTTCAAACTGGTGAAGTAAGAGTCAATGATCACGGTTCTATATTTGTCATCCTTCTGATAGCTGTGATATTGAAGTCCACTAGTATCGGGTCCCTTTGTGCCCTAAGTGGTGAGGACTGATAGCTTCTGCAGAAAGCCTTGATGCCCACAGGAGCTACAGAACAGAGCAGGGAAGGGAGAAGAGGTGAAGGGGAGGAAGAGTACTTTTTTCTGCCTCTCTATCTGACTCTGCTTCCTTGAATATGATGGTCCCACTCACTTAACTCTTGTCTTGCTTTGGCAGTGAACTCTTATGTGCACCCTCAAGCCCCCCACCTCTACCCGGGTCCATCACCAATGTACCCACTTGCCACCCAGGACTCAGCAGGATACAATCGCCCAGGTAAGAGCCAGGAAGCTTGTTTCACCACCAGCGAGTCGTTTGGCTTTCCTATGGCTCCGAGCCTGCATTCCTGGCTCTTTGGCCTGCACCTGCTGGGAGGGGGTGAGCCTTCCTGATTCTCAAGGCTGGAGGGTGGTCCACCTGCTAGGGGGGTGTATGTCATGGGAAACTAAAGAAGACCAACTTACTTTAAAATGAGCTCATAGGGCTTCCCTGGTGGCGCAGTGGTTGAGAGTCCGCCTGCCGATGCAGGGGACGCG
>NC_041219.1:58745358-58798206 GCF_002837175.3 Physeter macrocephalus | reverse complement strand
CCCCAGTCCGGGAAGATCCCACATGCCACGGAGCGGCTGGGCCCGTGAGCCATGGCCGCTGAGCCTGTGCTCCGCAACGGGAGAGGCCACGACAGTGAGAGGCCAGCATACCACAAAAAAAAAAAAAAAAAATGAGCTCGTGCCTGCAGTGATGAAAGGAAGTAGAAGCATGGCTATAAACAAAAGGTAGACGTGTAGAACATTTATGCCTAGCTTTGGAATCTAGGTGGGAGATACACTCAGACAAATGATGGGAACATGTTATGCAAATGTACCTGCTCTGTGCTCACGTCTGCTTTCTTGTCTTCCTGACCTCTAGTATCAGGGTTCTGGGATTGAACTACCTCTGATGGTGAGAGTAGGTGGGGAGACCGTAAATTGCCATAAATACTACAAAACGAACAGATCCTTCACCTTTAAATGCATTTGAGAAAAATCAGTTATCATGCTGCCTAACCACAGTGTTTTCAATTTGGGAGGTGATGTTCAGCTCTTTGTCCGTGTATTCCTTCTCCGTGTGATTTATATATAAATTTCTGTATTGCTATTTCATGTAATAGTATATTCTGTATGTTTTTTTGTCATTATTACGTAGTCTTCATAAGTATAGTTTTGTTTTTCTTTTTTTGTTTGTTTTTTGGCCGCGCATCGTGGCTTGCAGGATCTTAGTTCCCCGACCAGGTATCACACCTGGGCCCTCGGCAGTGAAAGCACAGAGTCCTAACCACTGGACCTCCAGGGAAGTCCCCATGAGTATAATTTTTAATGGCTGCGTACTGTGACATTGCCACGTGGCCTAGTTTACTCTGAGTCTTTCCTGAGATCTCACTGAAGTGGTGGCCGGAAACAAAAATAACTCTGGGCCGATAAGGACCATAGTTTCCCCAGACCTTCCCCATGGTGGTGTTTGGGGTTGAACACCGTCCATCGAGATGGATAGAACGGCTTCGCATCCACTCTCCTTTTAATCTCCTTCTCTCTTCCCACAGCACACCACATGGTCCCTCGGCCACCAGTTCCACCTCCTGGGGCCAATGAGGAGATCCCCGATGACTTCGACTGGGACTTGATTACCTAGTGCATCTGAGAGCCCGGCCATCAGCCCGGGGCTGGGTGGTGAAGTCTGGCAGTGGGGAGAGCACAGCCCCAGCCCATCCCTTCCGCCCTTGCCTATATATAGATATATATCCTCTTTTTTTTTTTTTTTTTTTCTTTCTCTGCCAGAGAAGCCACCGCAAGATGCTGCCGAAGATAACCCCCTCTTTTCTGCCTCATTCTTCCTCTTCCTTCTTGTTTTTTTCCTAATTCTTTTATTATTATTCTTATTATATTATTATTCTTATTATTGGTTATATGCTGTCTCCGGTCTCCTGTCCCTCCACCATGGACCACGTCCACCTCTTGCTAATTTAAAATCATCTGGCTGGAAGGTGAGGCCATGAGCGCCGCAGAGAAAGGTCTCAAACTTTGATTTCCCTTTCGTTTTGGGAAAGTCAGCGCTAGTCCTGCCTTTCAGCCCCACATTGTTTTCTGTGGATATCCGTTCGATCCAGGACTGGAGAAGCCACATTATCAAGTAGAAGGGATCTAAAACACTGCTTGGCAACCATGAATTTGCAGGTTTACTCAATGGTGCTAATTTTGTCCTCTGAGCTCTTCCGTGTCCCTTTATTTCTCCAATCCTACTTCTGATCCTCTTACCCCATCAAGGGTAAGAGTGATGGTGACGGCAATAAAATCCTAGTGGAATAAGAGGTCTGGGTTGGGTCGGGTAGAATATCGTAGAGGGGTGATGGAATATAAAACAGTCAGAAACTGCGTCTGTGCTACTCTGTCAGATAAACTGCCATTGGCTTATTCCTGGCCTGTTCTCTGTAGGAGATAGAGTCGGGCTTAGCCAGATCTCTGCTTCTCTGGTGGAAATGAGGACAGCTCTTCAGCATAGGTTCAGCTTTTTGGAGATGGTTTCAATTGAACCATTTTGACTTTTTAAACATCATTTTCTCTGGAAATTAACTGTGGCTTTTATTTGCATTTACCAATTATCCTTTCACCCCCTTATCTCATTCAGCAAATATTATTTTGTCCTCCTTCAGTTGTCTGCTCAACTCTGCCACCCATGGTATTTTCTTCCCCCATTTTCTGGCATTCTCAAGAAAGGAGAGTAACCCATTATTCCTTGTAGTCTCACCATGTCCTAGGGCAAGATGGGAATCTCTTGCCCACCCATCATGGCAGAACCAAACCTACAGTACTGGTGGCAGGAGGGTGCAGGGAGGAGAGGGGAGCTGGCATAGACATGGGTGGAGAATATTTCAGTTATTTCACAATGTAGGCAAATGCTTCTCTTGGAATCCGGATCATTGGGGCTGAAGCTTTTGCAATTAGGCTTTTGAGGGGTGAAGGGAAATTGGTAGAGGGGAATAAGTAACCTAAAGCAAAGAGTTCCATGAGGGCCAAGGGAGACCCCCCCCCCCCCCAGAGAAAGGTACAGGGATAACTTACCTCCTTTAACAAGAAGTGGCCATGATTTATTGCTGCAGAGTACTTAGTGTATATTTGATATTAATCATTGAATTTTAGTTATGAGAGGGAAGAACAGTTTTACTTCCGTTTTTATTTTGCTGAATGTTCACTTTCTCAAAGCTGCAGGACACAATGTACGGAATGGACAAGGCCGCTCTCTCTGTGATTTCTGCTCTGTGTTCATATTCTTTTATTTACCCATGCTTTCTGCTCTCCTGCTTTCCCCCCTCATCCGCCCCTTCCTTTCTTTGTAAGGGATTCTATATGAGAGCTTGTTGGAGACGTCCAGTGAGGCTGAAGTCAGGGGGCAAGAAAGGGCAGTTAACTAAACAGCACTTTATTTCTTTGAAGTTCTTTGTAAGAAGTAGGGGTGCGAGCGGTGTGAGTCCCCCACGGTGGCGGAGCGCAGTTAGCGGGGTTGATGTATGCCGTAAGATTTCCCCTTGGGAAAAGGAGAATTTCTCTTGAGGGTGGTGACACGCCTTTGCCCGGTGTCCTTATCTGAGGCGTGTCTTCCTTATCCTTCCAGTCAAGGTGCCTCCTACATACAACTTCCCATCTGTTCTCCCTAAGATTCCCCCTTGACAAATCATCACTCTTTTCTAAACCCCTTTTCTACCCAGATCCATACAGGATTTGCAAGGGTAGACTAAATCAGACATGTAAATGTCTCTTGTTTATATTTCATCTGTGTCTTCTGAAAACGAGGGTCATTAAGAACTCTGGCAGGCAGCCAGAGTAACCGAAGTCTGGGGCTAGGGCTGGAGATTGGCCGTCAGGCCTTCTGGGATTTTAGCTCCTCTCCACTAAACCCAGCCTTGCTAAATGGCACAGGACAAACCTGACCCTCTTTGGGCCTTGGTTTCCCCTCCCCTCCATGAAATGGAAAGAATCCTACTTTGTCTTGTTGGTCCAGCGTTGCTGGCCGTGAAAGTTTTGTCGTTGTTGTCTTGGGTGATGTGTGCAAAACTGCAGGAGCTCACTGCCTAAAAGAGGAAGTAAGAGAGGAAGTGGAGGAGAGGGACGGAAGGAGCAATTCTTTGGTATTGATCCACCCATCCCTGCCTTTCTCTCTTCAACCCCCATGTTTCTGGTTTGGTGAGTCCTTCATACCACCCATAATGCTTTGCATTGGTGCAGGCTGGGGCGGGGCATGTATGGTCTCACAAGTTGTTGTTGTTTGCATGCTTTCTTAATAAAAAAAAAAAAAAAGAATGTTCATGGTTTTATCTTCCTGGCGCTGGTCTTAAATTTGTTTTTGCCAGGGTAGGAAAAGAGAAATGTGAAAGCATTTGTCTTCTAGTGCCCCTCCTCACCACCCCTCACTGGGTTTGATTAGTTGACCCTGACATTTTTGGTAAGATTGATGGGAAAAAAGAATTAAAAGCATGCCTTTAACATTCTTTTTTTCAAATGCTATTAAATATAGTGAAATATTGTTGGGAGAGGCAGTCCCCCCCCTTGCGGCTTGATGTGTGGGCTAAGCCATCTTGCTTGCATTCTGGGATATTTTAAAGATTAAAGATGATACTACAATTTGAGGAGGACTTGGGTCCCCCTCTGGGACTTCCAGTGAACACTTACAGGTACTCGCCAGGGTTTTTCATTGGAAATGAGGGAATTCCAATTGTAGAGATTTCTTCAGAATACATTTCCAGGGTAAATAGAACTCTCAAAAGGAGTCCAGAAATGTCAACTATTGAACTATTGAATCTTTATAACTATGCCAGAATCATTCACCCTGGTATCCTATACAGTAACCCTAGAAGTTAAGGACTTATACCCAGGGTCCCGTGAGAAATGTTGGGATTTCCAGAAGCCCAGCTAATCATCATTATAGCAAGCCTACAGCTACCCACTATGAGATTTATATTTGCCATATGTTTAGAGATTATGATATATTCTGAGGGTCAAACAAAAGGATCCATGAATCTCTCAGCCTTGCAAGGAAACATTCAGAAAGAAAGCATTTATTCACATCAAATATATGATCAGATTAAATTGGAAGGTAGCATGGCAAATCTCCCATCATGTCAGATATCATTACTGCACAACTGAAAGCATGCCTAGTGATTTGAAATTTTTCCACATAATACTTACTTTATAACTTATTTGTAGTCCAGACCCGCCCTTCAACCACTGAACAAAGGATAGTGCCTTGTAAAGTCTAAGACATCTCATTTTCTAGTTTTCAGATTAAATCGCTGTATGCAGATGAGGCTATGTTGTAGTACAAACAAAACCTGAGCATTTATTAGAGGTTTAACACATAAAACTTTATATACAGAGAAAAATGAAAGAAAAAGAGAAGGGGGTTGGAATGGGTCGACAAAGTAGAAGAAAATGTGTGATGATGAACAAATTAAAGGGTGATGAGTGATGAATATTGGGATGCTGAATAAACAAAAAATATGAATGTGTTTGGATAAAAATCGTCATCTTTCAAAAGGAGAAGTCATTTTATCACGTCTACAAAAACTAGCAGCATAAGGTCATGACTTTGAAATATCATGGTGAATGGGCAGAGTGGGGCAGGAAACCCGTTAGATTTCATTATAAGCCTTAGGTTCTCTTTCAGTTATGTGCGTGTATTACTTTGGTAAAGATAAAGGTTACTTTAAAAAAAACCCGAAGATATATCTGGTAATTTTGGCATGAAAGATACACACCTACAGTCATGTTTTCTTTTAAAGTTGGATAACGTGCCCAGAGGGTACTCAGTTATATTGCAGTGAATTCAAGAATAGCTGCCCTATCCTCCACCGTCTTTCTCCTTTCATTTGAAATGAGTTTCTTGGAAAGTACTATGTGGAGCTAGAGGAGGGGAGTAATTTGCATCTAGTGAAACTATTGGTTATTAGAGGCATAAAGTCTGTTAGAAGATTTAGAGGCAGGGGAGGAATAAGGGAATTAAGGAGCTTAAGAAAAGGAATGAAAGATAGATGATCCTATCAATAGGCAGATAGAGCAAACAGAGGGAAGAGAGAACTCCCCGAACTGAACTGCGGCTCACGTACTGTTTCATGAGAAAGTCTTTAGATGCCTAAGTAGTCTCTTTACACAATAGATGCTTATTTAGTTGTAATAATGGAAACTCAGAATTCCTACGTCCTGTATCCAGGAGTATTCCAAGTTGCAGGCATCTGGCATTGTACTCTGCTCCAGACTCAGACTCATAACTCCTTGTTTTTATAGACTTTCTTCTTGCACCTTTTTCTTTTTTTTTCATTTAAAACTATCACTACCACCATCACCACAACAAAGCCATAGAATAAATGATCACCTTTCACTCAGGTAGGACTAGGAGAAATGGTTTTAACTTGAATCTGGAAGGAAATTAGAAAGAAATTTAATGATGGAAACATTTTAAAGGAGATTGCCTTCGCATTTATTTCACGTGGCTTTGTTTGAGATAGAAATAGACTAATTTTTACAATGCTTCCCAAATTTAGCATTCATCCGAAACAAGGGAGCTTGTGAAAACACTGTCTGAGCCCCACCCTCAGAGACTGATTCAGCAAGTCTCTGGTGGGGCTGGAGAATTTGTATTTCTATCAACTTTCCAGGTGATACCGATGCCACTAGTCTGGGACCACACTTTAAGACCCTCTGGATTCATTTTCTGACCGTTTCTGAAATCCCCTGCTGCCCACCTGTCGTCTTTGTAGAAATATGATGCACTGGGTAAATGCCTGAGAACCTCTGCTTGGGTCAACTGCTCCATATTTTCACACAACTGTACCGATACTGTTTTTTTCCAAAGAGACTTTGTTTGGGGGGCAGCTGGTAGAGTGTGTCAAGTCCTCACTGAAAGCTGCCTCCAGAATTCCCTGCACGGACTGTTTTGCTTTTTCCCTAAAATCTTTCCCCAGAAGGGCATAGAGGAAGGGATTGAAGCAACTATTGGCAGATGCTAAAGCAAGAGACACATGGTCCCAGGACAACAGAGCTTCCCCAAAGGGAGTTTCTGGGTCAACAAACAGTAAGAGGACTCCAACAACGTGGTACGGAGCCCAGCAGACAAGGAAGACAGCCACCACCACCATAGCCACTCTCAAGGTTTTGCTCCGAGACTTGGTGAAGCGGCTCCGACGCATTCGGAAGATAATGAGGCTGTAACAGGCCACCATGAGGATAAAGGGTAACAGGAAACCCAGCACTAGCCTAGTGATGGTTATTGCTACCTGGGGTGTTGGCACTTGATGGCCATATGCAAATTGGCCTAAATCATCATCCTGGAACTCTTCCAATAGCTCCGATGTGTATAAGGAGTTGCCGGAGGCACTAGAGAAAAGGTCTAAATCAGCAGGAAGAAAAGCATCAGAGTTCTCCAGTGGGTTAGTTCTGTGATCTTCAATGGGAAAATCACTGGGGATTGTAGCTGAGAACTCATCAGCTGGTTTAAATACATTATAATATGGATGTTGAACAGATAATCTAGCTGAATCCGTAGGGAGTGAATGTCCAGAAGTTCTTTGAAATATTTGAGAACGGAGGCCAGCGGTGGCTGCCGAGGGACAATCATTTGTTTGTTGAGAGAAAGAATCTAACCTATCATCCATTTCTTCAGGCAGCTCAACAATGGAGTTGTCAAGAGACCCATTTTCCAGTAGATCAAAGTTGAAGTCTGAATAATCTATTGATCTGTAGAGACCAAAATTGTAGCCACACATACTATGGTTGTCTATAGTGAACGTTTCCCGGTATATGAACACAGGTATGCACATTACAAAAGCCACCACCCAGATACATCCACAGATAGTGAAGGCCGTCCCCACGTTGCGATGATTCTGGCACCAGATTGGCTTGAGTACCAAAAGACAGCGGTCCAGGCTAATGGCGGTCAGCAGGAAGACGCTGGCAAACATGTTGAGGACGATGATGGAGGAGATGAGCTTGCATAGGAACCAGCCGTAGGGCCAGTGTCCTTGGAGAGCCAAGTGAGCCAGGGAGAAGGGCAGGGAGAGGCAGCAGAGAAAGTCAGCCAAGGTGAGATGGAGAAACCAAACTGTGCTCACACTTCGTTGCATCTTTAGGCCAGCCACCCACAGCACCAGCCCGTTGCCTGGCAATCCCAGTAGGAAAGTGAAACTGAGAATGACCATGGAGAGAATTACCTGGGGTTCATCCCAGGGCTGTGATGGTAGGTCAGTTGAATTGGTCTCAGCAGAGAAAGACTCCATTGCTAAACTTTTATAAAAAGATAAACAAAATTGTTAAAACTATCTTTAAAAAAATGCATAGTCTTAGAATTCTAACCTCCCCACATAAAGATGTAGAGTCACAAAGACCCTCACACTGTTTTAGTTTTATTTTCTGACTTCACATTGGATTACACAAAAACATTCTCTGAAAGACAATTTAAAATCTACTGTATTGACACAGAGAACAGACTTGTGGTTGCCAAAGGGGGTGGTGGGGGAGGGGAGTATTGGGAGTTTGGGATTAGCAGATGCAAACTAATATATATAAGATGGATAAACAAGGTCCTACTGTAGAGCACAGGGAACTATATTCAATATCTGTGATAAACCATAATGGAAAAGAATATATATATATATTTATAGCTGAGTTATTTTGCTATACAGTAGAAATGAACACAACATGGTAAATCAACTATACGTCAATAAAATTAAAAAAATTTTTTTCTTTTTTGGCCGTGCCCTGCACCCCCTGTGGGATCCTAGTTCCCCGACTAGGGGTCAAACCCAGGCCCTTGTCAGTGAAAGCTCAGAATCCTAACCCCTGGACCACCAGGGAATTCCCTCCGTTATGTCTTTTAGATACAACCTCATTTTTTCCTTTTGCTGTCAAATTTATCAGGAGTTGTTTTCCCTCTTTGCGTTGATTTCCTTACCACTCATCATTTCTTTCTTATTTGTTTTTTATGAGTATAACTTGAGAAAAATAGCTTGATTATTGCAGAAACAGAAATCATTCATGGAGATAGGGAATTCCCTGGCGGTCAAGGGGTTACGACCCCATGCTTCCACTGCAAGGGGTGCAGGTTCCACCCCTGGTCGGGGAACTAAGATCTCGCAAGCCACTTGGCATGGCCAACAAAACAAAACAAAACAAAAAAAGAAACCATTCATGAAGAAACTTAGAAAACTTAAGCAAGTAAAAATAAGAAAATAAAAATGTCATATACCACTAGTCAGGGATTACTATTTTAGTATCTTAATTTACATCCTTCTGGATCTTTTTTCACATACATACATGTATACTATATGTATGTATATTTTTTGTTAAGCAAAATTTAACAAAATTAGATTATACTGTGCATATTGGTTTAAATTTTTTTTTAATTGTGGTGAAATACATATAACGTAAAACTTACCATCTTAACTATTTTTAAGTGTACAGTTCAGTAGTGTTAGGAATATTTACATTATTGTGCAGCCAATTTTGAAACTTTCTCATCTTGTAAACCCGAAACTCTATACCTATTAGAAAACAACTCCTCACTTCCCTTTCCCCGCAACCCCTGGCAATCACCATCCTACTTTCAGTTTCTATGCATTTGACTCCTCTAGATACCTCATATAAATGTAACCCTACAGCATTTGTCTTTTTGTAACTGGCTTATTTCACTTGGCAAAATGTCCTCAAGTTTCATCCATGTTGTAGTGTGTGTCAGAATTTTCTTCCTTTTTAAGACTGAATAATATTCCACTGTATGGATGTACCACATTTTGTTTATCCATTCATCTGTCGATGGATATTTGAGTTGCTTCCACATTGTAGCTATTGTGGATAATGCTGCTATGAACATGGGTGTAAATGCATATTGTTTTATATAAACTGCTTTATTTTATCACTTTTATCAGTTAGCAGTCTCCACGTTATACAGTAAGATTGTACCTTAAGGAATACTCAGACTTTATCCATTTTTTCCAGCTGTCCCCCAAATAATCCTTTATACCTGATTTGTCAACAATTATATCCAGTCTAGGATTACACTGCATCAGGATGTTTCTTAAGTCTCTTAATGTAGCATTGTTTCTCTTTTTCAAGGATACGGGCTTGTTTTGGGGTCTGTTCTTCTCACCACTCACTTCACAACCCTTTGTAATTGGTCTTCTGCCCCATCATGCTGCTAAAACTAACTCTAGATAACAAACCCAAGCATCTTTTTCTCTGTCTTTATCCTCCACAATATCCATGTCATTTGATACACTGGCTTCTAAACACTTTCTTCTCTTGGCCTTGACATTACCCTTCCCTGATTTTCAACATTCCCATAAACATACCCTACTTTATAGCTTTCCTGAACAACTCACTATTCCAAGTCAATACCTTTTTCTATTCCTTGGCTAGTGCTGTTTACTTCTATATGGAATTATATCCTCCACCTTAACCTCCTCTTGCCTCCATTCTTAATCTCTATCTGTTGAAATCCTAGCCATTCTTTAAGATCAAGCTCAAATATATCTTCCTTGAAACTTCTCTTATAATCCCAGTCATAATTTATTTCTTCAGCCTCCTATTTTTGGGTGTGTGTGTGGGGTGAACTTCTTTTCATATTCTCTGTGCAATGATGCATTTCATCTTGTATTATAATTCTTTTTGTGGCTGTCTTATCTATCATTCTGGCCTTAAGTTTCATAATGGTAAAAAAAGAATCTTGTTCCTAAATGCTCATTCCACAGAATTTAGCACAATTAAAGATTACTTGAATGGATAGATGCTCATTTTGGGGGTTAACTTTTTTTCTTTTTCAACTAAGTGAAAAATTCTTATTCTTATCCATTTAATCCAGTAAGGATGCTGTCTCTTCTAACTTCCTTTTTTGTTTTCCAGTTCCTAATTCTTACTGCCTATAACAGCATTTTTAGTTTCCTTTTGTAGAAGTCCAAAATACTTGTGTGACTTGAAGCTGTTCTGCTGAGTTAACTACAAGCTGCCATAGGGATTAGCAGAAGTTAAAATAACTAAGACAACAAAATACTAAAAAAGAAGAAGTGATTCTCATTCTCCTTTCGGTAACCTTGCTTATTCCAATATTCAAGTCCTGTCAGGGTCACTTCCTTCGCTGTTGTATGTGGCACCTACCCTGATCCACTGTCCTACACACATATTCACGCATAGACCCATAAAATATTGAGAGACCGATAGAGTCATATAATTCTAGGACTGAAAGGAAAGTTAGTAATCATCTCTTCTTGTCTCTAGTTTTATTTTGTAGTTTTGGACACTGAAACTCAGCAAATTAGGGGACTTTTACATATTCACAACTAGGAGAGTTGTCAAACCTAAGTCCAATGACTGTCAGGCCAATACTCTTTTTACTACAAATAATCACATAACTGAAAAGCCTTTGGTATTGCTAATAAAGGGAAAGGCACCAAGAGCCGCACAATAATAAAGAATAATAAGGAAGTGATAAAGATTGAAAAGAGCAAAATTCCAATACAAAGAAATTGAGTCATCTGGTGTGAGCTATATTTTAAATATTACATAGTATCTGTCTTGAAATGAAAGTATATATGAATCAGAATCTTAAAAATCTTTCTGGGCAAGATAACATTTTATATTTCGACAAGTGTTTTGGCTGAAAAGTACCTCTACATTTTTTTTTATCAGTTTTCAATACTGAATTGGCCAACCAGTAATTAAAAAGATAAGTAAAATCCTGAAACCAACATTCTACTAAGATAGGGAAAGAAAAATAGATTCCAGAATCAGAACTAATGATATGATGACAGAATCAGTAGCAATAAGGAATGAGCAAAATAAATAAATAAGAGAAATGGAATGAGGAAAAAAATATATATATTAAGAAAAAATAGGCAGGGGCTTCCCTGGTTGTGCAGTGGTTAAGAATCCGCCTGCCAATGCAGGGGACACGGGTTCGAGCCCTGGTCTGCAAAGATCCCATATGCCGCGGAGCAACAAAGCCCATGTGCCAAAACTACTCTAGAGCATGCGCTCTAGAGCCCGTGAGCCACAACTACTGAGCCCACCTGAAGCCCACGCGCCTAGAGCCTGTGCTCTGCAACAAGAGAAGCCACCGCAAGGAGAAGCCTGCGCACCGCAGTGAAGAGTAGCCCCTGCTTGCTGCAACTAGAGAAAGCCCACACACAGCAACAAAGACCCAATGCAGCCAAAAATAAATAAATACAATAAATAAATTTATTTTTTTAAAAAAGAAAAAATAGGCAATCGATGATTTGGAAAACAAAACTATTGGAGAAAGCTGGAACAGCCAGTTTAAGAGAGGGAAAAATGATGTAAAAATTCAATATTAGTTCCAGAATGAAAATACTAAGAACAAAGATAAATAGAATGTGGAATATTTAGAAAAAGAAAAAGGTGGACATGGGAATAAAGCAAAATAAATAAAAGTTGGCGAAGGAATAAGGGGAAATAGAAAATAATGACCCTCAAACCATTATCAATAATGAGCAAAACAAGCTGGGCACAAGTCCTCAGGTGGATCTAGGTTTCCTTACCCAAAACCCGAGATAGTAGCTGAAGACTTCAGCATGGATCTGGAGGTCTCCACGAGTCCTGTCTTGACCACAGTTAAGTATGTTTAGGAAATTTGCTGAGCACCTCCTCTTTCCTCTCTCTCTTCGTTTCTGATGATGAATTAAACCCAACACTTTTGACAACTATCTGACTCCACAGGAAGAGTTTCAAAGTGAGTGGCTCACGGGCCCAGCCGCTCCGCGGCATGTGGGATCCTCCCGGACCGGGGCACGAACCCGTGTCCCCTGCATCGGCAGGCGGACTCTCAACCACTGCGCCACCAGGGAAGCCCAAAGTGAGTCATTTTTAAATGTTTCAAATAAGAAAAGTAAGAAAAACAGAAGTGGGAGAGCATGGCTCTCAAAAACTTTCTGCAGGACACAGAGTATGCTTAGAGAGAGAGTACTTTTTACATCAGCTTCCCACTTTATAGGTTTTTGGATTTGCTTTGTTTTGGAAATGCACAAAAATGATTCTATGGTATGTGAGAGTGGGGGTGGGGGGTAACTGGGGGGAATGTGCAGGCACAACCCCATGTAATGAATCAAGTAACATCTCTTATATGCTTAATATGTGTCAAAGAAGTGTGTTGTGCAAAAATCAGATGAATTAAACTATGTTCTAATCTCTAGAGATTCAGAGTCTGGTGAGAATATGTACCCATACAACAACAACAAAAAACACCTGTAATACAATTCAGACTATAATGGTAGAAATAGCAGTAGAAGTAAAAGAGTAGAAAATAACATGTAGGGGTATATTTAGCCTGGGGCAATCTAGGAAAGTCTTAAGGTAGAAATAAGGTCTGGGCAGGTTCTTCAAGAATTATGGGACTTCTCTAGAAGGAGATGACAAGCTGTTTACTTTTACTATCTTTATTATTATTATTTTTGGGGCCATTTCAGGGCATGTGGGAATCTTAGTTCCCCGACCAGGGATCGAACCTGTACGCCCTGCAGTGGAAGTGTGGAGTCTTAACCACTGGACCACCAGGGAAGTCCCCACATCATACTTTTTAAATTATTCTATATTATACCATTTAGTCAATTATTCCCCTTTTCATGGATATTCTGTTTTTATCAAATTTTAAAGCAGTTATAAACAATGTTTCAATGAGTACTCTTGCATTTTACACATCTATGAAAATTTCTGTAGAATAGTTTCCTAGGACTGTAATTGCTAAATCTATGTATGTGAATTTACATTTTTGAAAGGTATGGCATTTCCCACTAAAGAGACTCCACCAATTTACACTTCCATCAATGGCGGCGAGGGTATCTATTCCATTTGCAAAAGGTAAGGTCTTTATCATTAAGTTCAGTATCATAAACAAGTACTCTGCTCTTAATATAGACACTATGCTTTGCACTGTAGGAGATGCAGAAGCAATGAAAGATGTAAATATATAATTATAATTGAGTAAGTGCTGCTAGCAGGGTAGTCCTGGGAACATGGAAGAGGGAAAGACGTTCTCACTGAAACAAACATGAAGATAATGCACTGAAGAGATAACACTTGAGCTGGGCTTTAAGGCTGGGTAGAAATTTGACAGACACTAATAGTGCTATAAAATAATTTATCTGTCTCTCTGCCCTACTAGATCAAGAGTTTGTGCCTATCTCCACAGCCTGCTACCATGCCTGGAATAATACATGTCTGGGGCACCAATGAATGAATGAATGAAAGTTTGGTTGAAAAGGATGTTGGCTTTTGAATATAATTCAAAGAATTAATTTGAGTCTTTAAAGTTGTTTCTGGTGTGGATCCAGTTTTACTGATTCCTCTTTCTCTAAAGATTATACAGCAATTAAAACGAGTTGAAGAAGAGAGTGGCATGGACACATATACACTATCAAATGTAAAATAGATAGCTAGTGGGAAGCAGCCGCATAGCACAGAGAGATCAGCTCAGTGCTTTGTGACCACCTAGAGGGGTGGGATATGGAGGGTGGGAGGGAGGGAGACGCAAGAGGGAAGAGATATGGGAACATATGTATATGTATAACTGATTCACTTTGTTGTAAAGCAGAAACTAACACACCATTGTAAAACAGTTATACTCCAATAAAGATGTTAAAAAAAAACAACAACAAAAAAACCAGTTGGAGAACTTCCAGCTGTATTACTTGGATTTTCAGATCAGGAAGGAAATTACTGAAAACACCTTGTGAATAGGGCTCCTATTTCTAGATGGCTTCTGTCCCTTCTTATAAAGTACTAGTTTTATGGTGTAATGTGGAAAACTTGGGGGGAATTTATGTGATTCTCTTCTGTTTTGTTCCTTTTTAATATCTAATTATAAGTTTCTAAGCAGAGATCAGATGCTCTGGAAAGAGTGAAATTTTGAATGTATGTTGCAAACACAGCCATATTAAAACATTTTATGAGTCACTGATTAATTCTACATTTTCAATGATGGAAATCTGTAGTCATTTGGCCAAAATAAAAATTTTAGAATTGTATAATCTCTAGTCTGCTCTGTCTGAGAGAATTAAAAATAAATATGTGACAAAGTTTCTGTCCTTAAGGACTTTGACGAAAAATGATTAGATTCATTATTAGATCAAGTATAATTATACTCTAAATGAAAAAATAACCAAGTGCCAAAAACTATGGATGACAGAGACAAATGCTATGGCTAGTTAGCAAAGGACAAATCTGATGAAACCTGGTGGAGGTTAGAATTAGCTGGAAAATTTTCATGGAAGAACATTCTTGAGGTGAAAACTGCTCTAGATTAGGAATTTTGAGTTCTAGTTTTAGTAAGAACTAAATACTTGACCTTGGGCTGGATGCTTGACCTAGAATTTTTTTCTTAGATGTAAAATTAAAGGGTTGGCTCGAGTGATCTTTAAGGTTTCTTTTACATCTAACAATCTATAATTCTCCCATTTCAAGTAGGGGGAAAACACACATTAAGGGGGAGGTAAGCCCGGCGTGAGCGAGTGACACAGGTGAAGTGGTCTGGCTGGAGTAAAAAGCACACAGGGAGCAATAGAAGGTGCGTAGAGAGCCTGAGCTTGAATCCCAGCTCTGCCACTGACTAATTGTGTGGCTGCACAGGAATTTTTCACTCTGTGTTTCCATTTCCTCACCTGCAAAACAGGGATTGTGTCAGGTTTTATTTATTGATACTCAGGCCCATTTCCATTCTTCCTTATTATTTCTCTAAGTGAAGCCTGGGTACTGCATTTCCGAGACTGCCTCTCAGGCAGGGTCTGCCTAGGCTCTGCCAGAGGGGCATGTTCATGTGCTCTTGGGAAGCGAAGAGAAAAGGGAATCATTGCATTTGATTCTTTTTTTTGAGATTAATTTTTATTGGAGTATGGTTGATTTACAATGTTGTGTTCATTTCTGCTGTACAACAAAGTGAATCAGTTCTACATATATACATGTATTCACTCTTTTTTAGATTCTTTTCCCATAGAGGCCGTTACAGAGTTTTTTTTTTTTTTTTTTTTTTTTTTTTTTTTTTTGCGGTACGCGGGCCTCTCACTGTCGCGGCCTCTCCCTTTGCGGAGCACAGGCTCCGGACGCGCAGGCTCAGCGGCCATGGCTCACGGGCCCAGCCGCTCCGCGGCACGTGGGATCTTCCCAGACCGGGGCACGAACCCGCGTCCCCTGCATCGGCAGGCGGACTCTCAACCACCGCGCCACCAGGGAAGCCCCGTTACAGAGTATTGAGTAGAGTTCATTGTGCTATACAGTAGGTCCTTATTAGTTATCTATTTTATATATAGCAGTGTGTGTATGTCCATCCCAATCTCCCAATTTATCCCTCCCCACCCTTTCCCCCTGGTAACCGTAAGTTTGTTTTCTACATCTGTGACTCTATTTCTGTTTTGTAAATAGGTTCATTTGTACCATTTTTTTAGATTCCACATATAAGTGATATCATATGATATTTGTCTTTCTCTGTTTGACTTACTTCACTCAGTATGACAATCTCGAGGTCCATCCATGTCGCTGCAAATGGCCTTATGTCATTATTTTTTATGGCTGAGTAATATTCCATTGTATATATGTACCATATCTTCTTTATCCATTCCTCCATCGATGGACATTTAGTTTGTGCAGAGTTTGCAAATATGCTTTAAAAATAAAAGAAAAAAACCATAAAATAGAATAAACATTAAAAATATTAAAATAGAAAAGAGAGAGATTGAAAGGGGGATCATTTATTTTCTGGCTCCTTCAGCAGCAGACAACTCTGGTGGGTTTCTGTAACAGAGATGGCAGGTGTGACCTTGGCAGCTGCTGGCAACTGTGGGCTCTGGCAGGATTACTGGTTTCAGCAGCTGCTACAGCCCTGTGAGAATTTCTCTTCCAATTTTAGGGAAGTACCTTCCTGAAGTTATATTATCTTCTCCCCCTTTATTCCTCTAGTCCTTCCAACACTTTTGCAACCAAGTCCTTGTATTAAATACCTTGCTTGAAATACCTACAATGGTTTCTGTTTTCCTGGCTGGGCAATGACAGTTGGGGAATATTCATTGTACCTACTCTATAGGACTGCTAGGAGTAAATAAATTAATACATGCAAAGCGCTTAAGACACTGCTGGCACATAAGCATTCAATAAATGTTAGCAGTTATTATGTCAAAAAATGAATGTGGCTTCCAGTTGCCTATCGTATCAAAACTATTCTCCCATCTTGGACTCTTAGCAAATAATTTACAGAATGTTCCCTTAACATTGTTAAGTTACATCCTTTCTGTTGAATCAGATTCTAACCCATAGCCCTCAAGGATGTAGATTTGACACACTCTCTACTCTCTATAGTATAGCTGCCTAATTATGCACATAGTTATAATAAAACAAAGTAAGAGCACAAACTGAAGAACAAAGTCACCCAGAAATTAAAGTAATTCAGTCGAAAGGTAAATAAAACAAACAAAAAACTGTTAATCCAATCATAATAACAAATATCTGATGAATTGATGCCTGGATCTTGAAAGAATCCAGCCAAATTTGGCATGATGAATCATTCAAATCTGAGTGGTTTAAAGAAAATTTAGCAAACTTTGTTTCTTCTATTGATTTATTGATTATCGATTTTCTATTATAATATGTATCCAGGGCAGTCAGCCAAGGAAGGGAGATTGAAGGGGAAGTAAACTGTTTCATGAACACCCTTTGTGACTTTAGTTCCATGAAACTCAAAATGGACCAGGGACTAGGTTTCAGTTTGTGTTTATCTGATCTAATGAGAAGGCATAAGAAAATTTTGCAGGGGGCACAGAATTCAGGATTATTGAGGGGTAGATGGCTCTCATAAATGTTTTAAGTGTAGATAAATTTTTGAGTAAATTTTGATGGATTTTTTAGGTTAGCTATCCTATTTGTGCATTATTTAGAAAATGTCTTCTCCATTTCATTTATCCTTTGCTTTTTCTTCCCCATTTCATTTCCACTAGAATGTGGGCAAAGAAAGTGGTGATACAAAATGATGTTGGGTTGAAAACCACCCAGTTTTTCCTTCTGTGCAGGGAAATCCACAGGTCTCCATCTCCCATGTGTCTCCTTTACTTTCACACAGGACACTTCACTTCTGACACTTGAGGTCACCAAATGTGTGTGTGTTTTTCCCCCCACATCAAACAATTCTGCAACATCAGCTGGGTGTCCTACAATTTAACTTAATTCTGACACTATCCACCTGGAGATAGCGTCACATCCCACAGGTTAGGGGCTGAGTTCCACAAGACTGCTCCCCACTTCAGGTGCCAATCGCAAGTTGTAGATCCCCAGGCTACCCACAACTTCTCTCTCTCTCGGCTACAAATCAGAGGTTCCCATGACTTTCTTCCCCTTGGCTTCGATTATTTGCTAGAGTGGCTCACAGACTCAGGGAAACACTTATTTAGGTTTACCAGTTTATTAAAGGATATGATAAAGGACACAGATGAACAGCCAGATGAAGAGCTACATAAGGCGAGGTCTGGGAGGGTCCTGAGTGCAGGAGCTTCTGTCTCCAGTAGGGTTGGGGTGTGTCACCCTTTCGGTTCATGGATGTGTTCACCAACCTGGAAGTTCTCTCAACCCCATGTTATTGCGATTTTTTGGAGGCTTCATCACACAGGCAAGTTCAATTATTAACTTCATTTCCAGTCCTTCTCCCTTCTCAAGAGCATGGGGGGTGGGACTGAAAATTCTAAGCTTCTAATCATGGCTTGGTCTCTCCAGAGCCCTTATCCAGGAGCCATGCAAGAGCCCACCCAGTCACCTCACTGGATCAAAAGACACTCCTATCAACAGGAAATTACAAGGGTTTCCCTTGTGTCAGAAACTGGGGTCAGTGACCAAACACTAGAACAAAAGATGCTCCTAATGCTCTTATCACCTAGGAATTTACAAGGGCTTTAGGAGCCGGGGGCACAGATCAAGATATATATATTTCCTATTATAAATCACAGTAGCACGCATACTCATTTCAGGTGGAATGTTTTTTTCTACACTGGCCAAATTTGTCAGTCATTTAGGGAAAAATAGTGTTAGAATGGTAACTCCCTTTTAGTTATTATGTTCTTTGTTGCGCAGCTTCTGAAATTCTAAAACTGAATGTGTCTATGTTTATAATTACCTAAACAACCATGATTATTCTTGTTCCAAATATAAATTAATATTAATAATAGTGATAACTTACACGTTGGGGACATCTACCAGACACTGTGCTGAGTGCTTCATTGGCTGCATGTTATTTAACTCTAACGACACCCCAATGATGAGATAGGTACTAATATTAGTACCTCATTGTCAAAAAGGACACTGAGATGTAAAGAGGCTAATGAGTTATCCAAATTCACACCACTATGTAAATGGCAGACTTAGAGCCAGACAGCTGGCCTCCAGAGCCTATGCTCTTAGCCACCATGCTGCCCTGTGAATGCTAATCTGGTCTACTGTCTCCATGTTCGTGGAAGTTATGTTCTATAATGTCACCAGGAACACTGAATTAGCAGACACTGGACCACTGCTGCTAGGGGATGTATGGGGTTGAGTTCTGCCAGCCTCTGGTCACTGCATTTTGGTCAAATGATCAAATTTTTTTGCCCTCTGCACCCCTGTTGCTGCACTCTCCTCCGTGGCTCCAAAGCTTCCCCCTGTCTCTGCCAGTTGAGGGGCTTCCTAGTGTGTGGAAACTTTTCCTCCTTCACAGCTCCCTCCGAGAGGTCCAGGTCCCATCCCTATTCTTTTTCTCTGTTTTTTCTTTTTTCTTTTGCCCTACCCAGGTACGTGGGGGAGTTTCTTGCCCTTTGGGAAGTCTGAGGTCTTCTGCCAGCGTTCAGTAGGTGTTCTGTAGGAGCTGTTCCACATGTAGATGTATTTCTGATGTACCTGTGGGGAGGAAGGTGATCTCCACGTCTTACTCCTCCGCCATCTTGAAGGTCGTCCTGGGAAACCTTATTTTATATTGTTGATTCATCAACATTGACCTCTCTGCCAACAGCACTATAATTCATGCACATATATATCTCAGCCTTCTTGTGCTTATGGACACTATATAGCACTCCAGCGCTATGCTTAAGGGTCATTTTAAACAGCAAAATCACCAACAAAAAGTATGAAAATGCGAAAAACTTGGCACTAAATAGGCTGTGTAAAGGATCCTTGTTTACAATAAGAGAGATGAAACAAGAAGGCAGAGCGCCACCTGGATTGACATCAGCTGATGATGTACTAGTCTAGTGACTTAAATTTTTTTGCCACCCTGTGCATGTTAGGGAGTGACTGTTGATTTGGGGGTTACAAATAAATTTAAGCAAATAGGCAAATTCACAGATATTGGAATCCATGAATGAGGAGGATCTACTGTACTTGCTAAAAGTTGTATATTCTGTCCATTCTCTGGATAGAGCTGTTAGGGAAGAATTGCATATTGGTTAAGGACCCGGGCCTGGAGACACTTATATCTATGTCTGTCACTTGTGACTGTGGACAATAATTACTTAATCTCACAGCAGGATAGTAACAGTACATATCTGTTGTTAGGATTAATAATATAATGCACACAAGCATGCAGAACAGTACTCAGTACTTAATAAATGCTACTTTACTATAATTCAACCAATAGGCACAGGAATACTAATTATTCATGTAAACATTTAAATATAAGGTATAAGCAGCTGTTATGTTTGTATCAGAAATGTAAGGATTTCTCTCCTGACACTTAAATATTGGATGAGCAAGTCAATGAACTTTCTGTATCTCAGCAATTTTTTTAAATGAAAATGGGGATAATGCTACCTATGGGCAAGACTGTTGTGAAAAATGAATGAGATAGTGTATATGAAAACACTTTGTAATCTTAAAGGTGCTATGTAAATATCAGGTAATATTATAATAATTATTGTTATACAAAATGTTTATTGTTGAAATCAATAACTAAAAACTTAGTTGATTCACATAGCACCTGTTAAATTTTATTGGGAGGTATATAATCCATTTGAAAGAGTGTCTACAATAAATATGTACATTTTAAATAATAATAAAATGACTACCATGAGCTTACCATCCAGTTTTAGAAGTAGAATGCTACCCGTATCTCTGGAGCACCTCCTGTGCCTGCTCTAATCACCTTCCTGAACCCCACCTCCCAAGAATCCACAGCTGGGAATTTTGTGTTTATCATTTCCTTACATTTTAAATATGGCTTTGCCATTTAACTGGACACCCCCAAACAATACAGTTTTAGATTTGTCTGTTTTTAAACATTGTCCAAATGGACAATTTTGTTTTATCTTTTGTTAAACTTACTTTTTTCTTCTCCTAAAATTAAGTTTTTGTGATCTATCCATGTTGTCCATAGCAAGTAGTTCATTCATGTTCACTATTTATTTACACTATCCTGTTATATGAATACAGCACAACTGATTTGTCCTAATGATGGACATGTATTTCCAATATCTCACTGTTATAAATGATAAAACAATGTTGCAGTGAATTCTTAACTACTGCACCACCAGGGAAGCCCTGTAGATTAGTCTTTTTAAAAATTTCATATAAATGGAGTCATACAGTACGTACTCTTGGGCCTGGCTTTTTGTTGTTGTTGTTGTTCGGTATAATGTTTTTGAGGTCTATCCATGTCATTGTGGGTGTTAGTAGTTCAATTTTTAAAATTGTTACCCCTGAGTGTTAGTATTTGATCCTCTTTATTGCTATTCTATTTATTTTATTACTATTGTATGTCAATATGACATTATTATAGGGATACACCACAATTTGTTTACCCATTCACCTGTTGATAGACATTTAGTGTTGTTTCTAGTTTTTGACCACTGTAAAAAAAACTGCTCTGAATATTTGCATATATGTCTTTTTGTGAACATATGTTTTAGTTTCTCATGGGTAAATATTTCAGAGTAAAATGCTGGGTCATGTGATAAATGATATATTTAACTTTTAAGAAAATACAAAACTATGTTTTCCAAAATGGTTGTGCCATTTTAACTCCCCACTACCAATGTATGAAAGTTGCTCTGTATTTTTGCTCCATATTCTTGCCAGCACTTTTTGCTGTCGTCAGTTTTCTTTTAAGCCATTATATTAGGTGTGTTGTGTTATCTCGTTGTAGTTTCATATATATATATATATTTCTTGTAACATCTTTTTCTGGTTTTGGTATCAAGGTAATATTGTCTTATAAAAATTAGTTGGAAAGTGTCTTATCTCTTCTTTTTATTTAGAGCATCTGTATGGGATTTACATTATTTCTTCCTAAAATGTTTGATCAATGATGAAACATTTTGGGCATGGAGGTTTGTTTTTGTTTTTTTGTGGGAAGGTTTTTAGTTATAAATTCAAATTCTTTAACAGGTACAGGGCTATTCAAATTTTCTATCTCTTCTTGAATTATTTTTGGTAAATTGTGTACATCAATTACCATTTGTTATTAAATTTGTTGGCATAAAGTTGTTAATAATATAGAGATGTGGAAGTTCACGTTTCATTTTATAATTTCATATTGTGTGAATTTTTTGCAAAGTATATGTAGGGTCCTTACATTGGGGGATTTGGGGAAATGGCCAAGTTAATAAGTTAAATGATTGGACTTTGGACTTAAGCAGAAATCTTGTATTATTCAACAATTATTACTGCCTACTATGTGAAGGGCAATGTGCTGGGTGCCGAAAAAGCAAAGTTCTTGCCTTTATAAAGCTGATGGTTTAGTGGGAGATATGTGAAGAATAATAACACGTTAGATACAACGAAAATGTATAACAGAAGCAATTGGAAGCATTAGAGAAAGTTCATCTAAAGGACCTGGCAAAGTCACAGGAGGAGGTACAATTTGAGCTGATATGTGACCATATTAGTTTGCCAAATTAACAAGCTAGGGGAGAGTGTTTAAGACAGAAGCTTTAATGCATGCAAAGGTATGAAGAATATGAAGACCATGGATAACTCAGGAAACCTTAAGTAGTTGAGGATTACTGAAATTTTAAGTGAATGTCTGCTTTAAAAAAAAATCTTGGATCTCTTTTATGGCCTTAATATCTATATACCTATACTTATTTATTTACTCTATATATTATACACACAAACACCTCAAAACATCCTATAGTAATGGATATGCCATTACCCATTTTCTGTTGATAGACATTCATGTTGTTCCATTTTCACTATTACAATGCTGTAATAAACATTATTGTACATACTTTTTTGCACACATTAAAAACGTCTCTAAAATAGCTGTTAGTGGATTTGCTACATTGAAGGTTACCTACAATATTCTGATCAATTCTAAATTTACCTTCAGAAATGCTGTACCAAATTACCTTACGAGAGTAGCTGATTCCCCACCTCCTCATAAGGGCTAGATATTATGATTCTCTTTGAATTTTAAGATATCACTTTGCTACGCAGGGTAGACAAATTAGAGACAGGTTTCCAACCAGTCAACATAATGAAGTGGTGAAGATCACTGCTGTTGTAGTCAGACAGCCTTGAGTTGGTATCTCGGTTTTCCATTTGCTGTCTGTGCTACTTAAATCAATTAAGTGATGGAGTGGTGGCAAGTTTACCTTTGGAGTGTACGAGGCATATGTTTATGGAGACAGTAGAATCTATCATTATAATAAGACTGGGAGCAAATACTGTCTATTAAATAGTTCAGGGTGCTTTCCCAATGGGTCAGGAATGAGTTGATCCCATTTACAGTTTAACACGGGCAAAATTTCCAAAAAGATAACCAGAATACACACTGAAAGTGTGGCAGACTATTTCAAGAGGTGCCGTTCTCGAAACTCTACGATGAAAAGGTGTTATAAGGCAATGGATCAGGCTGGGTGGCCATTTTTGAAGTTTGGACTCTGTAAGGTTAAAATCCACCATGTCTGTCTACGCCTGGGTCATACACTTTTTGTAGGTACCCAATTTGGGAATACCGACGGGCGGATTCCCCCTTTCTGCTTAGAAACTACGGTTCCTAAGACACGTCTTAAAGTGACTCTTGGAAGAAAGAAACTCGCCCGACTTCACGAAGGTCGGCACCCTCCCAGAGCACTGCGGGCCCTTGCCCGGAGCAAGATGGCGCTTTCCCTCCTCGCTTCTCGGGGATGCAGAGCTCCTTAACCGGAATCACTCACTTGGAGGCCACCCTTGCCCTTACCCAAGATGGTGAGTCGCGCAAACTCACCGTTTCCAGGTTTCAACATGGCTTCCCGGACCCGCGGCACCGGAGGTTAATCTCAGGAACCCAGCGGAACTCTCGCGGAAGTAGCGTAAACGGAAGTTGTTGCGTAACGCGATTCCCCGCCTCCACGTTACGCCCCCGTGCTGACGCCGCGCCCCCAGCGGGGCGGTGAGCAGAGCCAAGATGGCGGCCGAGTTGGAGTACGAGTCTGTTCTGTGTGTGAAGCCCGACGTCAGCGTCTACCGGATTCCGCCCCGGGCCTCCAACCGCGGTTACAGGTACTAACCCCGTGGTACTGCGGCACGCGCGTAGTCGGTCGGGGCTGACACTTTGCTCTTCAGTAGCACGCTGCCCGTTCCTGCCACTGCCACCTCTGGGTTGTCACCTTGCTAGGCTCCCCACCTGGGTTGTTGTCACCCTGTCCTCCTGCTCTTCCCCCACTCTGGACTGCTGTCATCCTTGTTTTCGCCGCTTAAAAAAATGACCATCCTGCATCCTCCCACCCTTCCTCCCCCGGACCCCTCTGGGTTAGCCCTCTGCTCTCCATCCGTTTCCAGTCGTGTCTGCTTCATCGCCGGTCACCTTTCTTTCGCTCTTCCCTGCGTCCTTTAGCTTGTCACCCTCATCTTTCCCTCGCTGTGTGTCCCCGACCCCCATTTCCAGTACCTCGTGCGTATTTGTGGATAATCATTGTGTCGTTGGCCCCTCTCTGGATGAGCTAATTTGTCTTTTGTGCTGTTCCGTCTTGTCACCAAATCTCATCATCCACCATATGTTTTTTTCCTTTCAGCTCTTTTGCCAGTGGGCAAAGGTTATGATCGTAAGTTTTCCAATGGTTGTCCAGTCTGTCTCTTTTCAATATGTTTTCTTGGTGATACTATTTTCAATCTTTCTTCCCTACCCCCTTCTCTCCACTTCGCCTATAGCTTTTACTTCCAGAGTTAACGCAGCATTTTCACTGGAGGGCTGACTAACCACCTTGTAATCCAATGACTGGGAGGGTCTGAGTATGCTGTAGGAAGTCACCAAGTCATGTAGTCCAAAGAGTTCACATGTAACTCACTGGGTTGCATGTTAAAAAATATGAGTGTGAGCCCTCGGAACTTTACAGCATGATTTTTTTTTTTTTGCGGTACGCGGGCCTCTCCCTGTTGTGGCCTCTCCCGTTGCGGACCACAGGCTCCGGACGCGCAGGCTCAGCGGCCATGGCTCACGGGCCCAGCCGCTCCGCGGCATGTAGGATCTTCCCGGACCGGGGCACGAACCCATGTCCCCTGCATCGGCAGGCGGACTCTCAACCACTGCGCCACCAGGGAAGCCCCAGCTGTATGATTTGAGACAAATCTCTTAGCCTCTCCAAGCCTCAGTTTTCTCATCTGTAAAATAGAAAAAAAAAAAAAGGTGGTAATAAAACCTGCTCTAGCTACGTACCTTGTAGAAGTTTTTAGAGGGTTAAATGAAATCATATAATAAATGTGAAAAAGAATTTAAGATAAATTTCCTAAAAAGAATTTAGGAAAACAGTAAAGCAGTATATAAACATGAGATACTGTTTTGATTTCTCTCTCTGATTCACATCACCATCATGATTTTCCTCTTGGCATTTATTATTACCTCGGCTGAAAAGTTATCCTCTCCCTGTGTCCAATGTTTTGCCTCCTTATCAGAGGTTCATTTGTCATGAATCAGTATCTTTCTGCTTCCTGACCTGTGCACTAGACCCTGTGGGTTGTACCTTTTGGCAAAGAGGTAGTCCTAATTTCAAGCTTTCAATCACACCCCAAATTGACCATGAATAAGACTCTACATGCTTTTTGATGGTAGTCACAGGTACTAATATGTGTGCGTCAGTTGAGAACTCTCCTTCTTTGGTGAGCCCTCCTTGACCCTCCATTCTGGCTTAGGTGTGCTCTTGGTGCTTCCATAGCACCTGGGCTTGTCTCTGTCACAGAGCTCTTCCTTCTGCATTCTCATTGATTGTTTGGTCTCCCAGTTCTCCAGACTAGACTGTGAACAACTTGAGGTCTTTTTAAACTTTATATTTCTAGGGTCTCGCACAGTTTCTGGCACATAGTGGAGACTCTGTAAATGTTGACTGAAAGAAATTAGTAGATTACATTTAAATTAGCATTGATTGAACTGTGAAATAAGGTAAAATAGCTCATGACCCCCAACTTTACGCGTTGAGACTTCCTAAAGGATATGATACACGTTGAAGTGAGGTTCTGTTCTTTTTCTTCTACTTCAAGCTTTTTAAAAGCTTGAAGCTTCTCTCACCCGTTTGCTTTCTCTATCTTCACTTCTGGTTTATCCTTTATCCTTATGTCAATTAACTGCATTGAGCCATCAAAGCAATTTCTTAATTTTCCTCTTTAACCCTTTTTCTTGTTGTCATTCTGTGTTTTCCATGCTTATTACTGACATCTTATCCTACAAGAGGCTTTTTACATCAACCACTCTTTGTCAGTGAAGAGAGCAGAACTGAGTTTGAATTGTGATTCTCATTTATTTGCTGGGTTACCTTTGGCAAGTCACTTAACTCTTTTGAACTTTAGTTTCCTCGTCTATAGAAATGGATATAATATTATTTACTTTGTGAGATCCTCTCTATTTTCATGAGAATGGGCATAATGCCTGGAACAAGTGCTTGATAAATATTACTTTTCTCCCTTTTTGTCTGTGTCCATTGTACATTATGAGCATGATTTGCTCTCCAGGCTGCCATTAAAGGAAAAACTGGACTTTGTAGGAAGCAGAAGAAATGCTTTCTTTGAGTGACTAGTAAGATGAGAGGGAATAATTGACTTTGATTCACCTAGCATAACCTGTTGCTTCCCAGACTTTCACTGACCAGACTTACGGAATTTAGGTTGATGCAAAACTTATAAATGATTAGAAAATGGTTTCCCAACCTATAAAACTTTTTTTTATTCATCATTACCCTCCTCCTCAGCTAAATCAGTATTAAACCCTATAGTGTGGTTTAATGTAATGAAAAGAATGCTGGACTTTGAAGTTAGGGATTGTTACTTAGTGTGTTATTGTCTATTTCTTCATTTAGAGAGAGGTGGTAGACTTTTCATGCCTATTCCATATGGCTGCTATAAGATTTATTGCCAAGGTAGATGAAAATTTGTGAGGTTGGTTTAGAAGATCAGTAAAACCAAGAGTTCCTCAGGCTAGGTCAGGGGAGTGGGAGAGGAGGTAAGGCTCAGGGCTGAGGGAAACTGCTGCCATGAGTATCCATTCGTTTACCGAGGATTTGTTAAATATTGGCCACCAGACACACAAATAAGCCTAGGAACCTGTCCAAAGAAGCGTGTCTAGTAGGCTTGTTCCTCATATTTTCAGCAGCCCATTTACACTATGTCTAGCTCATGGCGGTATAGTGGAATAAGTAATGACTCATTAAAAAAATTTCATAGACAGGAACCTCTAGAGCTTGCTCTAATCTGGATCAGATTCAGGTACTTGGGGGTCTTTGAGGCGGGACATCAAGAGAGAAGGGCGCGACAAAGATTTTATCTTGTAAATCCTATTCAGAACTTGTCCTAATTTAAATTTTCATTTCTTCCTTTCCACCATTTGCTTACCATCTTGTGAAAATTATTTTTATTCAGATATACTTTATTGTTACCTTCCTAACCTGCAAGTATTAGTCTTTAGGTTCCCAAGGGATGAGTGAGTTATTTATTTATTTATTTTAGGGATGAGTTATTGATAACTTTTATTTGCCCTCCCTTTTCCACACTGCTGGCAAAACAAAATCACAAATACAATGTTTTGTAAAATTGTTTCATGTTTAAATAATGTCTTAGATTTCATTCAGATTCACTTATAACACAGATTATAAGGATTCAGTGTTTGTACTGTTTCCATGGACATTTGTATCTCTAATCCACATGTCCTTCCTGAAGTCCAGATTCATATATTCAAACGCATACTCTATCTCCTCTTGAAAATCTGTAAGACATCTCAGACTCAACATAGCCAAAACTGAACTCCTGATCTTTCTTCCCAGCCTTGCTCTACTTGTAGCCTTCCTCATCTCAATTACTGGCAATTGCTCTGTTCAGGCTAAAAACCTTGGAGTCATCCTTGATTTTATCTTTGATGTCTCTCTTTCTCTTCTACCTCAAATCCCTGCCATTAGAAAATCCCGCTGCCTTACTTTAAATATATCCACAGTCTAGCCACTTCTGCTCCTTTCTCTTCCTAGTCAGCATTGTGACTCTCCTAGATTAGTACAGTAGTCTCTTAACTAATCCCCCTGCTTCACTGTTCATATTGCTGCATCTCTGCCACATGGCAAAGTCCTTTTAAACTAATAGGGAGATCATGTCACACCTCTTCTTTTTTTTTTTTTTTAACATCTTTATTGGAGTATAACTGTTTTACAATAGTGTGCTAGTTTCTCCTTTACAACAAAGTGAATCAGTTATACATATACATATGTTCCCATATCTCTTCCCTCTTGCGTCTCCCACCCTCCCTATCCCACCCCTCTCATGGTCACAAAGCACAGAGGTGATCTCCCTGTGCTATGCGGCAGCTTCCCACTAGCTATCTAATTTACATTTGGTAGTGCATATATGTCCCTGCCACTCTCTCACTTCGTCACAGCTTACCCTTCCCCCTCCCCACGTCCTCAAGTCCATGCTCTAGTAGGTCTGTGTTTTATTCCCATCCTACCACTAATCTCTTCATGACATTTTTTTTCTTAGATTACATATATATGTGTTAGCATACGGTATTTGTTTTCCTCCTTCTGACTTACTTCACTGTGTATGACAGACTCCAGATCTATCCACCTCATTACAAATAACTCAGTTTCATTTCTTTTTATGGCTGAGTAATATTCCATTGTATATATGTGCCACATCTTCTTTATCCATTCATCTGTTGATGGACACTTAGGTTGCTTCCATGTCCTGGCTATTGTAAATAGAGCTGCAATGAACATTTTGGTACATGACTCTTTTTGAATTATGGTTTTCTCAGGGTATATGCCCAGTACTGGGATTGCTGCATCTCTGCCACATGGCAAAGTAATCCTTTTAAACTAAAAGGGAGATCATGTCACACCTCTTCTTAAATGGCTCCTTTTTCACTCACAGTAAAAGCCAGAGTTCTTACAATGGCTTACAAAACCCTACATGATCTGTCCCTCAGTTAACTCTCCCACCTCATCTATTCTAACCACAGTGGCCTCCTTGCTTGAGGGCAGATAATGGCAGGCATGCTTCTATCTTAGCATCTTTGCACTAGCTGTTTCCTACACCTGGAATGCTTTTCCTCCAGATACCTGCATGGGTAACTCTCACTTCCTTCACATTTTTGCTCACATTTCACCTTGTTAATAAGGCCTGCCTTACTAACCTTGACCACCCTTTTGAATGCTGCAACCTGTTCATTCTCCCATGACCCTCCCGATCTCCCTTTTCTGCCTCTGCATTTTATTTTTACCGTAGCAGTTATCACCTTCTGAGATGTTAATTATTTTACTTATTTATTGCTTCTTTTTTATTATCTATCTTTTATTAGAATGAAAGCTTCATGACGGCTTTAAATTTGGTTCCCTCTTGTATCCCAAGTACCTAGGACAGTACCTGCAACTTAATACACACTCTGTAAATATTGGTTGAATTCAGTGAAAGATAATATGTTTAGGGATTTGGGAGGCTTCTGTACCTAATATATTTCATTTAGTAGACTTTGTTGTTTCCTGATCAGCAAAACACTATTATATAAAATACCATCTACAGTATTATATAAAATAGTGTCATTGTGATAAATTTTTAAATTGCTCTTTTTTGTACTTTATACTTTTATTGATGCTTTTTGGACTTCAGTAGTAACATTTCTTCTATTTGCTTTGGACTGTGTGTATGTGTAACATGAGGCATCTGTATAGAGAGAATCATGAGTTAGTCTTTTTTTTTTTTTTTTTTTTTTGCGGTACGCGGGCGTCTCACTGCTGTGGCCTCTCCTGTCGCGGAGCACAGGCTCCGGACGCGCAGGCTCAGAGGCCATGGCTCACGGGCTCAGCCGCTCTGCGGCATGTGGGATCCTCCCAGACCCGGGCACGAACCCGTGTCCCCTGCATCGGCAGGTGGACTCTCAGCCACTGCGCCACCAGGGGAAGCCCGAGTTAGTCTTTTGATTACTTAATACGTAGAAAGAGTAAGCAATTCAGAAGAGGGAAATAGAAATATGGCAAATGATTCTGCGTAGGTTTTTAGTGTATTGAAGACATGGACCCGAGGCCTGAGGCTTCTTCATTTTCCTATCCTAGGGCATCTGACTGGAAATTAGATCAACCTGATTGGACTGGTCGCCTCCGAATCACTTCAAAAGGGAAGATTGCTTATATCAAACTTGAGGATAAAGTTTCAGGTAATCTGTGCTGGTGACTCTCTAACATATTAAGGATATTGGTTTGGTGTTCTTTTATAAATACCTTCAAATTGGGGACTGGCATGGAAATACTTGTTAATTGAGTTTTAAATTTTTGCTTCCTTTGCTCAAATAAGTCTTTTCCTTACCTGTCAGGGGAGCTCTTTGCTCAAGCACCAGTAGAACAATATCCTGGTATTGCTGTGGAGACAGTGACAGATTCCAGCCGCTACTTTGTAATCCGGATCCAGGATGGTACTGGTAAGGGATCAGGGATTTTGAATGGGTTGAGATTAGGAAAATTGTTAATGCACTTCAACATAAGCGTGCCCCAATGCATGTATCTTACTTCAGTTTACTAAATTTTTCCTCCCCTTTGTCCAAAGTTAACTCTAGTTGCTAAAGGAGAAGGATCAACATGTTTGTAATAGATATGAACACAGGTTCCAAGATGTGGTTATTAAAAGTAGACGTAAATAAATCACAATGTTTATCTAACCAAAGAATTGACACATATTGCCTGTTCATTGTTGTGATGGTTTTTTGTGGGGCTATCTTACATCATCTGTGTTTATGGCAATCATCTTTTCTCCAATCAGAGGTTGGCAAATTTTTTCTGTAAATACATAGATAATAAATATTTTAGGTTTTGTGGGCCAGGTGATCTCTTGCAACTACTCAGTTCTGTTGGTGTAATGTGAACGCTGCCGTGGGTGGTCTGTAAGCAAACTGGTGTGCCTTTGTTCCAGTGAAACTTCATTTACAGGAACAAGCTCTGGCAGCATTTGGCCCCTGGGCTGCGTGCAGTTTGCCGATCCCTGGTCCATGAGAAAATATTTCACATTCACAGATGTTATCTAGTTAGGGTAAATATTACATTGATATTTTCATTGGATAGAGTTTGCCCTAAGGGATACTTCCTCTTCTGAAGATGCCTGTCTCTTTCACAGGGCGTAGTGCTTTCATTGGCATTGGCTTCTCAGATCGGGGTGATGCCTTTGACTTTAATGTCTCTTTGCAAGATCACTTCAAGTGAGTGAAGCTTGTCTTTAGTTTCCAGGTTAAATGTTTGGGGAATGCTGCTTCCCAGTTGAGTGGGCACTATCTCTTTTACCTCCTGCCTTCTTTACTTGGGAAACTCGCTCACGTGAATAGAAATCTTCCCATTCACTCTGTTCTCTTACATTATATTTGTATCTATTCTGTCCTTTCCTTATAGCTAGAATATGTTTTTAATCCCTTGTACAGTGGTTTGAGATGGGGCTTTTTGTTTATGCCTCTGGGGAATTTGCCCTTGCTTTTAGGTGGCTGAAGGAAGCATAACAGTGACAGCAGGGCTGTCTGTGAGATATGTGGGGAGTTATGCGCCAGTTTTGTTACTCCGTGTAGCTGACATGTTTTGTGCCTGTGGCAGTATTTCTCCAGCCCATTCGGTTTTGGCTCAGCTGTGGTAGACAGCACCATGCGCACTGTTGGCTTCCTACCTCAAGGGCAGGCTTTTCTGCCTTAGGACTTCCTGAAATTGTGGAAGGCCACTCAGTTAGCAAGGGGGGCAACCTGGAAGGACTGAGGAGTTAACACCCCTTCAGGGGCCGCCCTCAACCATGGGGGATGGGAATTGGTGGCTAAGTGCCCTCTTTTGGAGGGACAAGTTTAATATGCATTTTGAATGGTTCCGCAGCGGTATTGAACCCCAGTTGCCCCTCTTGGCTTTTCTTCCTTTCCCTTCTCACATCTCATGTTCCCTTACTCTGCTTTCTGGAATCATGTTTCCCATAAATTAGCTACACTCAAATTTGTGTGTCAGACTCGGCTTTCAGGGAATCCCAATTAAAATAACTTACTCTTTTACTGAAGGTGGGTAAAGCAGGAATCTGAGATTTCCAAAGAATCTCAGGAAATGGATAATCGTCCCAAGTTGGATCTGGGCTTCAAGGAAGGGCAGACCATCAAGTTGAGTATTGGGGTGAGTATGGTTCCCCCCACCCCTCCTTGTATTTCCATAAGCCTGTGATTTATCCTTTTTCTTTCTCTCACTCTGCTTCTTTTTTTTCTTTTGTAGAACATCACAACCAAGAAAGGAGGTGCTTCTAGGCCCAAGACTACAGCGGCTGGGGGCCTAAGCTTACTCCCACCCCCGCCTGGAGGCAGGGTCACAATTCCCCCACCGTCCTCCTCAGTTGCCATCAGCAATCATGTCACTCCACCGCCTGTACCAAAGTCCAGTCATGGAGGTACTGATGCAGGTAACTCTCTCTAGCACTTTAACCTTGAGAAATCATATCTTAGGGTTTAACTGGGTAACACCTATTTGCCAAGGAGAGTGTCGATGGTTTTGCTGTTAAATGGCACTTGACACTGACAAGGTGATTCTGGAAGCCTTTAGCAAGGCATTGAAGCTTTTCTAGTGAGCTGAGAGTCATGGTTCTGGGTGGTTCTTTGGCAAAAAAATGAGTAGATATTGAGAAGACTGTTTCCTTCATTATACCTTGGTGAGAGAGATTCTAGTGGGCCTGAGAGTCAGATGGGCCAAGATTTTGGTCATGGCTCTGCTACTTTTTATCTGAATGTGTTGGGTAACATTATTTAATTTCTTTGAGTCTCAGTATCCTTACCTGTAAAATGGAGATGTAAAACTACCCCAAGACTGTGAGGGTGAAATGATGTGATGGCGCCTAGCCCAGTTCTTGGAATATAGTAGCCATTCAGTGAATGTCATTTCTTAATCCGTTCCATTTGTTCACAAGGGCCATGAGAGGAAATGAGACGACATCTGGGTTTATGAGTACATTTTTGTTTTTCTTTACTGTCTGGTGGGAAAAAAGAATAGATATAGTTATTTCCATTTAAAGGATGAGAAATTAGAACTTGGGAAGGAATTTTCCTAAGATTAGAGAACCTAGTATTAGAATCTGGGAGTTTTAAGTTATATCATTAATTAGTTAATTATAATTTAATATAATTTAAGTTTTAAATTATATCATTAATCATTTATAATTGATTGCTAAGAGCAGACTTTCTCCTCCTGGAATTTTTGAGGTAAAAGTGGTTATAGGCTACTTCTCTTGGTAAGTGTTTCCAGAAGGCACTGAGGATAGTATCTAAGGTTTATTTATTTTTTAAAATTAAACTTGATAATTGTAGATTCACATGCAGTTGTAAAAAATAATACAAAGAAATCCCACATACCCTTTACCCAGTTACCCTCAACATTTTGCAAAATTGACATTGAGACCATCTCCTCATCTTACTTAGATTTCGTCATTTTTACGTATTCTCATTTGTGTGTGCAGTTGACCCTTGAACAGTGCGGGGCTCAGGTGCACTGACCACTTCCTCCCCGCCCCCCCCGCCCCCCCATGCAGTCAGAAATCTGTGTATAACTTCATAGAGTTGTCCCTCCGTATCTGCGGTTCCAAATCTGCAGATTCAGCCAACCACAGATCACGTAGTACTGTAGTGAGTGTTTATTGAAAAAAAAATCCCTGCGTAAGTGGACCCACGCAGTTCAGACCCATGTCGTTCAAGGGTCGGCTGTAGTTCTGTGCAGTTTTATCATGTGTAGGTTCCTGGATTCACCACCATGGTCAGGATACTGAACAGTTCCACCACGACAAGGATCCCTTGTGTCGCCCTTTTATAGCCACACCTCTTTGCCTCTCCCCACAATCCCTAACCCTCAGCAATCAGTCACTAATCTGTTCTCCATCTCTAATTTTGTCACTTCAGGAATGTTACATAAATGGAACCATATAGTATATAACCTTTGGGATTGACTTTTCCCACTCAGGATGATTCCCTTGAGGGTCATCAAGTTGTATATATCAACAGTTTGTTCCTATCTATTGCTGAGTAGTGTTCCATGGTATGGATGTACCACAGTATGTTTAATCATCACCCATGGAAAAGCATCTGGGTTGTTTCCAGTTTTTGGCTGTTACAAAGTCACTGTGAACATTTACATATAGGTTTTTGTGTGAACATAAGCTTTTGTTTCTAAAATTTTTATTGTATTTCCCCTTTTCTTATTTCTTCTCTTACCTTGTATTCAGATATCCTTTTAGATTTGGATTCTCCTGCTTCTGTAATGACACCAGCACCAGCTCCAGTTTCTGCAAGCAATGACTTGTGGGGTGACTTTAGCACTGCATCCAGGTATTAGCATAGGGAAACCAGCATACTCTCAACCAGGGTATCGATGGTGTATGTACAGTCAAATGAAGTCTCTGATCTGGGAAAGCAGGGCATTTGTAGGTCATATAGAGTCTTCAGCAGGAATTCTAGGTAAGGAAGTATAGGAGTACTGGGGATGGTGGGATAAGAAAGCTGTAGCATGAAGCTTGAGTGGAATATCTCAGGCCTTAATAAGTAGAATTGCTGTGAAGTATAGTTTCAGGAATTCTGGGCAGAAATCTCTTACTGTTAAGGATGGAGTCCCTATCCTAATATGCCTTTGGCTATGTCTCTGTTCTGTCTTGCAGCTCTGTTCCAAACCAGGCACCACAGCCATCCAACTGGGTCCAGTTCTGAGGAGCACTGGCAGGATGATGTTAAGGACAGACTTGAAGAATCAAAATGACCTTGAGGGCACCAATCTGTGAGGGGAGCTCGGAACCCCTTCCCTCCCCAGAACCGAAATTACTGAACGGTTGTTTTCATAGCTTCTCCATTGCGTTCAGGCTGGTGTGTCACTCCCCGGTGTTGTTCCTTGCTGTACAGCCAAGAAAGTATTTCTTATCTCCTGTTCACTATCAGGGCAGGGGACTAGTGGGTCTTATGATACTTGTGGCTGACTATTGCAGGGCTCTAAAGGCCAGGGTCTCTTTGGTGGGGAGATAACCTCCAACATCTGTAAAATTTTCTCCATCTTCAAATTCTTTAACTTTTTTCAGAATCATCTCATGACCCTTGTGTGCCTCTCTGTGAAGCTCTGTTTAGCAATTTCAGGGGAGACAAAAACCTCGGAACTTCCTTTTCCATTAATTGAAGACTCTCAGAATGGACAGACTGATCTCAGTGTTTACAGATGCAGAATTCTGATAGGGGTGGGTGTGAAGAAAGACCCGTTTCCCGGGTCTCTGCTATATATCCTCCCTCAGGCTTGTCTTATTCAGTGAACATCCAGTGCTGGGTGCAGCCCCCTGACCCTGTAGTGCGTTTACATGTCTCTTCCTGTGGCAAGAGGGTTGTGTTGGTGGCACCCCACTCTTCTTTTGTTGAATAGTGCATCGTCTCTGATCAGTGGGTGTCTCTTGGATGAAGGAGGTTCAAGGGACTATGTTTTCCTACTTATTTTCTAGAGAAGCAGTTACTTTCTTGCAGCTCCATCTAGTTGCTGCATTTGAAGCACAGCGTTACTTTGTAATGGCCCCATTATTTGTCCTAAAGTTAAAGGGTTTAGAGTTTTTAACCTAATTTGTAGAGCAGAGAGGTTGAAAGCACTTAACTCTTGTTCAGTACCCACATTGCCTTGCTGCCTGGGTATCTGGCTCCTTTTCATACACATTTATTTTTTCAGTCCACCATCTCTTCAACAGAAAGCTGCTATTACCTGTACCATCATTTATGAAGCAAGCTGGAGAGCCATGGCTTTAGCTTTGGTAGGTTTTGCCCAAATGACTGCTGTAGTACCCATCACCAGGAGTATCTCAGAAGCAAGTTGCCCCCCACCACTTTCCCTCTCTCTGCCCACCATTCCTTTTACAATGCTGTGAAGGGGTCCCGCTGGTAGGTGAACTGGCACCAGCCATTTTGTCTGCTAAGGGGCAATTTTGAGAGTGAAATGGGAGGATCTCACTTCTTCCCTTAGCACCTATTTGGATGTGTACCCTCTGGGTGAAGGGAGTCCTTATATTTAGTTTCAAAATAGATTCTCTCTCTTGGATTTCCTTCTTGACTCTTTTTAACTTCGGGTCCATTTTTTTTTTTTTTTCATTGCTTCCCGTTCCAGGCAGCTCTATTCTTGCAGAGCCATGACAGAACATTTAAAAATTCCAATAGAAAACACTAAAAGGAAAGCCTATAGGATCACTAGTGACTAACTACTGGGAGCCTATTTTCTCAATCTTCCTCTGTGTTGTGTTCTTTGTATTCTCAAGATGATAATATATTATGTATTTGAATTGCTGAAAAATTGAAAATGAAGTTTCAGATATATGTATATAGAGCATATGTTTGCTGTATTGGTGCAATAATGGTAATTAAAAATCTGGAAAGAGGTAGTGTCTCTTTTATCTTTCTATTTGCCTGTTTCATTATCTTTTTTATTTAATTGACCCAATATAGGTGGCCAGTAGGTAATAAAAGGACATTTTATATCTATTACTCATTTTCAAGAAATGGAGGTTTTAAGAGGTTAAGGCTAGACCTCTGTCCTCATGTTTCTAAACCCACAGAGGCTCCTTGTCGAGATCACTTGTATTTATTATTTATTTGCTGGTACAGTTAATTTCATTTGCCTCAAATTATCTTTGTGATCTAGGCCACCTTTCATATCCCAGAACTATGGTCAGCATAAACGAAGGGAATCAATGCATGAGATAGAACTAAAGTGAGAGAGTCATGCACTTTGGAAGCCAGAAGGATCTTGGAGTTCTCATTCAGTGATTGTCACAGGAGGTGAATCAGAATGATATGGGTGCTGCTTTTTTTTTTTTCTTTTTTCTTTTTTTGTTTTCAATTTAAAATAACATACTGCTCTCTCCAGAGATTCTGATACACCTCCCCCATTTGCCCTCCCAGGGAAGGGCTTGGATGGCGTCCCCGACCGTGGCCTTCCTTATCATTACTGAGGTGGTGAGGCACTGTCATGGATAAACATGTATCCTAAACTGCAGGGGGTTTTTGGGGGCGGAAGATGCAGATGATAATTTTTCCATCTCAACCCCCTTGGTTAGACATTGACATCTGCCTTCACTGTTGTCAGGTGAGCTTTTTATTACTCCTCACTCCCTCCATTCCGATAACCTTCTAGGTAGTTGGCTTGCGTCTAGCTTTCTCAGCCCTAGTTCAGCTTACATGCTGCCACCAGAATAATCTTCCTGAAACCAAACCCTGCTCATGCCCTTTCCTCCCCTGCTCATTGGTTACCGTTAATAATTTTCCTTGGCTTACAGATTAAAGTCCGAAGTACCATTTCATCCTCAGCTCTCGGTTTTCCCTTTCACTCAGTCCCCTCCCGCACACTAGTCATTCTGCAGATGCCATCAGCACCATGGGCATTTGAGTGCTTGCAATTCCCTCTGTCCAGAATTCCTTCCCTTCTCTACCTGCCTGGTGAAATCCTTCCCGTCCTGGAAAGCTCAAGTGCTGCTTTGTGAAATGTGACTTATGCCTTCAGTCTGAAAGGTGATCTCCCTTGTTTTTTGGGGTTGCTGTTGAAATTCTCTTCTTACTAGTTTGTGAGCTCTTTGATACAAGGACCATGTCTTCATTTTTATCTACTTAATACTTTCCCTATGCCATAAATATATACTTGTTGAATTAACGGTGATTTCAGTGAAGAGGGACTAGAAATCAGAAAGTGGGGTTTTTCCTTTTTTCATTCATTCTCATTTTGGTTGTTCCTAGCTACAGGACATAAGTATTCCTTCTATGCTTTGTTAGAGTTGCAGAGGGTCTCATTTATATGCTCCAGAGTCAGTTAATATTAGGGCCCAAGAAAGTAGCATTGAAGACAAATTTTACTTTGGTACATAGACGCTATGGCCTGGGAAAAGGAAAACTGGATATCATGTAGCCCAGCTGCTGGTAAATCCGGTAGCTCGCTGTCTGATCTCAGTTATCACAACTGGCTAAGGTTGCGCTTGGTTATATTTAGCTTTCTTTTAGCTTTTTAACAAAATCATTTCTGTTATTGCCTCTTAACTGTACATGAGGAAAATACATATGGTTTGTGACTAGAACTCGTACTCAGGAGCTCCCAATCAATCACATATTCTCTTGGGAAAGAAAGGAAAAAGGAAGAGGATTACATTTACTTGCAAGTCCCTTAAGCCTGGGGAATGTATAGGCTTGGTATGGTTTTCACAGCAACCGTGGTTGAAACCACGTCATATGGCATTTATTTCAGAATAAGAATTGTCATTTTCAGTCCCTTTTTGAAAGTTATTAAGATATGGGGGTGGTATGTTTTTTAAAAAGCTCTAGTATACTAAAGTCTACATCTCAGTCAGGAGTGAAATAATTGTCCTTTGAGACCTCATGTTCTGCCCTATCAATCTAAGACTCGTGTCATCCCCTCAATTAAACACAATAATGCATTAAGACCAACGTGAATGTATCTGTTTGCTTTTTAATATTTTCTTTTGTCTTATGAGTGTTCTGCCACTAATAATAGTAAAAAAAATGTCTTTGAGGCAATTTCTGTGAATGCTTTAACTGGCTGCATATCAGCATGGGACCACTAGAGGACGGGCTCCCCCTAGCAACTCTAGCACAGTGGTAGAAGATACTGCTCAGATTTCCTGGTGGCAGGCGGGAGACACCTAAAGACATAAATGAAGACTGTCAAGGGACATTGCATCTATGGAGTCTAAACATGTACCCGAGCCAAAGTTTGTTGGGAATGTAGAAAAACAGCTGTTTGGGTAGGTGGAAAATGAAGAACAGAATAAAACTTTCTTCAGACTTTAATACTTAAATAAATCTTTGAATGGGGAATATACTTATTGATTTTAATGACACCCCCCCTTCCCCAGTCCCACCAAAATAGGTGATTAATGGGAAGTAAAGAGGAGTGGTTATGAGCATGAATTTGGGAAGAGACAGACTGCCTTGGCACAAAATTTTACTCTGCCACTTACTGGCTGTTTGACCTTGGGCAAATTAACCCTTGTTTGCCTTGGTTTCCTCATATGCAAAATGAAGATAATAGTTCCTACATTATAGAGTTATTGTCAGAATAAAACAAGTTAAAAATTTAAAGTGCTTAGGACAAAGCCTGGGTATGGTGAATTCTCTGTTAGCACTGCTTCTACTACTGCTGCTTGGCTGGCTCTCCTAATTCTGGCTATTAGGATTGCAATAACATGGGAAGTATAAGGGCAAAATGATGAGATCCTTTCCTTTTTTTTTTTTCTTTTTTGCGGTACACAGGCTTCTCACTGTTGTGGCCTCTCCTGTTGCAGAGCACAGGCTCCGGACGCACAGGCTCGGCAGCCATGGCTCAAGGGCCTGCTAGGCCCGTGTGGGATCTTCCCGGACCGGGGCACGAACCCGCGTCCCCTGCATCGGCAGGCGGACTCTCAACCACTGCGCCACCAGGGAAGCCCCACTCTTCCTTTTTTGATAAGGGGAACTCTTTCTATATGGGAAGTTCCCTCTTGGTACTAAACAATGTTGGTTTTGGGGGGTGGGCTGATGTAGGCAGAATGAAACTGTCTTCCATCTCCATAACCTGATAATTCTCAGGTTTTCTGTTCCACTGTGCTGCTGAAATTTCTAAAGCAGACTCCAGAGCTCCCACAGAGCTGTTTTTGTTAATTGATAGCTAATTGTTGATCTTTTTTTGGCGGGGGGACAGAGGCTGGGGTCTCCTATGTTTCCATTTTGGTGATGTTGAAAAATAATTGATCCAATTCCTTGATATATGATGGAGCAAGATATTCCAGATTCACCTTGTACTTTCGTTTTTGTTTTTAAATCTAAAGCCCAGGGAGAGGTATTACCGATGGGTCGTCTCTTTCTAGTTTCCCTTTCATTTAATTTAAAGTTTTGCATTGATTCTGAATTAGGCAGAGGTCGTAGTTCTAAATTCTTTTTTCATCCCCTTCATGTGCTTTTAAATCCACACCTTTAGCCATTACTGGACCTGATGATCTCCACGCAGACTCGATTACTCTCAGTTCATGAAGGTTAACTCTGGTTACATTTTCATCTCTTGTCCCGTGTTTGTGTGTTCTGAATCTGTGAGGACCCAGTAATAAGCTAAGAGCATTTCTCAAGAATAGAATGGTTACTTGCTGAAAGGGCATGACTTGCTCTGATGGATACTAGAGGCCTCCTCTGAATTGTCCTATTAGGGTTTGCCTGTAGAATCAAACTTAGCCTTTGGTTTTTGGCTTCTTCAGCCTGCAGGTATAAGCAATAAAGGATTCTTTTAACATAGTCTTAGAAATTCTGGTTTCCAGGTTTTACAGTAAGCCAAGAATTTAGGGCTTTGAGCTTGTTACTCTCTTCCTTTAGGTTGTCCAGGGCCATTAAAAGCAACTATGCTCTATAGTTCTTACATTCTCTTTCCCTTGCAGTCATTTGGTCTCCTAAAGTCTTGTCTTCCTTGGGTACTCTTTTTTTTTTTTTTTTTTTTGAACTTAAAAAAAAATTTTATTGGCGTATGGTTGATTTACAATGTTCTCACTGTTGTGGCCTCTCCTGTTGCAGAGCACAGGCTCCGGACGCACAGGCTCGGCAGCCATGGCTCAAGGGCCTGCTAGGCCCGTGTGGGATCTTCCCGGACCGGGGCACGAACCCGCGTCCCCTGCATCGGCAGGCGGACTCTCAACCACTGCGCCACCAGGGAAGCCCCACTCTTCCTTTTTTGATAAGGGGAACTCTTTCTATATGGGAAGTTCCCTCTTGGTACTAAACAATGTTGGTTTTGGGGGGTGGGCTGATGTAGGCAGAATGAAACTGTCTTCCATCTCCATAACCTGATAATTCTCAGGTTTTCTGTTCCACTGTGCTGCTGAAATTTCTAAAGCAGACTCCAGAGCTCCCACAGAGCTGTTTTTGTTAATTGATAGCTAATTGTTGATCTTTTTTTGGCGGGGGGACAGAGGCTGGGGTCTCCTATGTTTCCATTTTGGTGATGTTGAAAAATAATTGATCCAATTCCTTGATATATGATGGAGCAAGATATTCCAGATTCACCTTGTACTTTCGTTTTTGTTTTTAAATCTAAAGCCCAGGGAGAGGTATTACCGATGGGTCGTCTCTTTCTAGTTTCCCTTTCATTTAATTTAAAGTTTTGCATTGATTCTGAATTAGGCAGAGGTCGTAGTTCTAAATTCTTTTTTCATCCCCTTCATGTGCTTTTAAATCCACACCTTTAGCCATTACTGGACCTGATGATCTCCACGCAGACTCGATTACTCTCAGTTCATGAAGGTTAACTCTGGTTACATTTTCATCTCTTGTCCCGTGTTTGTGTGTTCTGAATCTGTGAGGACCCAGTAATAAGCTAAGAGCATTTCTCAAGAATAGAATGGTTACTTGCTGAAAGGGCATGACTTGCTCTGATGGATACTAGAGGCCTCCTCTGAATTGTCCTATTAGGGTTTGCCTGTAGAATCAAACTTAGCCTTTGGTTTTTGGCTTCTTCAGCCTGCAGGTATAAGCAATAAAGGATTCTTTTAACATAGTCTTAGAAATTCTGGTTTCCAGGTTTTACAGTAAGCCAAGAATTTAGGGCTTTGAGCTTGTTACTCTCTTCCTTTAGGTTGTCCAGGGCCATTAAAAGCAACTATGCTCTATAGTTCTTACATTCTCTTTCCCTTGCAGTCATTTGGTCTCCTAAAGTCTTGTCTTCCTTGGGTACTCTTTTTTTTTTTTTTTTTTTTGAACTTAAAAAAAAATTTTATTGGCGTATGGTTGATTTACAATGTTGTGTTAGTTTCAGGTGTACAGCAAAGTGATTCAGTTATTCGTATAAATATATTCATTCTTTTTTAGATTCTTTTCTCATATAGGTTATCACAATATTGAGTAGACTTCCCTGACAACACTTTAAAAAAATTTTATTTTGTAAAAGTATAGTTGATTTCAGTGCTGTGTTAATTTCTGCTGTACAGCAAAGTGATTCTGTTATACATATATATATATTCTTTTTCATATTCTTTTCCATAATGGTTTATCACAGGATATTGAATATAGTTCCCTGTGCTAGGTGACAACATGTTTTAATTTGTGTTTTAGTCTATTCAGGCTGCTTTGAAAACAAATACCAGGAATTAGGTGACTTATAACAACAAACATTTATTTCTTATAGTTCTGGAGGCTGGGAAGTCCAAGTTCCTGGCATCGGCAAGTTCTGTGTCTGGTGAGGGCCCATTTCCTCATGAACGACTGTCTTTTCGCTATAACCTCACCTGGTGGAAAGGGTAAAGGAGCTTTCTTAGGCTTCTTTTATAAGGGCAGAAAGTCCATTCATGAGGGCTCTGCCTATGACCTAATCACCTCTCAAAGGCCCCACCTCCTAATACTATCACCTGGGAGGTTAGAATTTCAGCATAAGAATTTTGGGAGGACACAAACATTCAGTCCATCACAATTTGCTAAGTTATTTTGCCATTATATGACAAGGACTGCCAGGTCCCATTTGTTACTACTAGTTAGGTTTTCTCTTCTCTCAACTTCAACCAGATTAGGTAATAAATCTCCAATTTCCCCCATTTTACTGGGGGTCTATTGCCTTCAGGTATTTGTGGTACTGATTCTGAAAGCAAATGTCTGTATTTTCAGCTTCTGTGGTATGCGAAGAGCTCTGTTTCATGAAGTGGGCATGTTCTCCAAACATAAGAAGTTAGATGCTGGACAGCCCATCTGAATGACAGTGCTTGCTACACTTGCCTTACTGTGATACACGTTTCTCTTTATATGCTATTGTATTCTATTTGATATTATTAAGGATTTAAAAAAAACTATGTTCATATGTGTTATTGGCCTAGAGTTGTGCTTTGTAGTTACCTGATTTGTTTATTGGAGTGATCTTAAAGAATGAGAAGGTTTCAGTCATTTTTCTGTCTGCTAAAGAGTTCATATAAAAATAGAATTAATCAGTTTTTTTGAGGGTGTAATAGAATTTGCCCATGACGTTGTTGGCATCTGGTCCCCACCTCCCTGTCTTTAACCGCCACTTTTTTTTTTTTGCCTATAGAGAGTCTGTAAAGCTCTTCATTATATTTTTAACCATTACTTTCTAAAGCTTATCAAAGTAATTTAAAAATCAAATAATCCTGGGACTTCCTTGGTGGTCCCGTGGTTAAGACTCCTCGCTTCCACTGCCGGGGGAATGGGTTCGATCCCTGGTGGGGGACCTAAGATCCCCGCATGCCACGCGGTGTGGCCAAAAATATCAAATAACCCTGGAAGGTTTATAATGGAAAATTATAGGAGTCTGATTATTATTCTTTGTGCAGGTTTGATCATAAACCAGCAATGGAAAAACATGGAAGCCTTTTATTTTCCCAACATTGATGGCAACTTATCCCTCTTTTTAAAGGTAGGGTCAGAAGAAGAAAAACATGGCCGTCCATGTTTTCTTAGTTCTTTTCAATAAACACCAGTCCTTTCCAATAATTGATTATCCAATCTAGCAATTAGAATGTCGATCAGAGGGCCTACCAGTTGCTCGGCATATTTGGAACTGTTGATGCTGTGTCATTTGTTTGTCTGCCATACGTCGTGGCTCTGCTTCTTAGGGGTGCTTGGTGTAGGTATTACGTGCTCTCTGTGTGTACTGCCCCTGACCCTGCTCCAAGTTATGATGGCCCTGCAGACAGGGCCCCCTCGTCCCCATTCAGTGATTCTATCTCACCCTTTTGGGGTATGTTTCTTCATGTTTAACCGAGGTGTCTCTCATAGGCTAGGCCACTGACATCTCTTTTGGACCATCTCAGTGTCCTTAGTACCATGTATCAAGGAGTATTTCTAAGTCTCTTTTTTTGCTCTCCTGGAACAGGGGATGGTCTGGGTTTCGGGATCTACCACTATTCCCATCTAAGCACAGGGCCCTTCTACAAGCATCAAAGCCAGGAGAAGTCCCACTGGGAATGGGTACTACACCTTGCATTCCAGATTTACTCAGCTCTCAAAGAGCGATTGATTGCAGTAATAACCCTAATTTATCCACACCTTCTTGTAAAATTTGCCTTGTAGCTTCTGCACTGACTCTGGGCTTGACCATGTGGGATGCTTTGGCCAATGAAAGACGACGTAGTGTGATGCAAGAAGAGATTTGAAGCGTACGTGTGCATTGGACTTGCCCTCTTGCTGCTCTTGGAATCCTGCTGGTTTAGTCTTCTGGAGAATGAGAGACCACATGAGGCAGACACAAGCTGTCCCATTTGGCGTCATCTTAGGTAAGTCTCTATCAGTCTGGTTTCTGACCAGAGACACATGAACAGGCTGAGCTGAAATCAGCCACACTTGACTCAAACCGGAACTATCCAGCTGAGCACAGCCCAAATTGCCATAATCACAGAATTTGAGCCAAATAAATTCTGCAAATGGCGCTACCAAGATTTAAGATGGTTGGCTAGCAAAAGCTAGTTGATTCTATCACGTATATTAATTCTATTATGTGTATTCTCAGAAGTATTTCTATTATACATATTATAATAAAAACAAATGGAAATAAAAATGATGTGGTAAAGGCAAAGTAAATAATAAACTTAAAAAGATTAATGTTACTTTGTGTGTGTGTGTGTGTGTGGCTGCGCCGTGCAGCGTGCGGGATCTTAATTCTCCAACCAGGGATGGAACCTGTGCCCCCTGCATTGGGAGCGCGACGTCTTAACCACTGGACCGCCAGGGAAGTCCCTAATGTTACTTATTAATAGAACAAAATATCTGTCTAGTTATGAGTTTGGTTTATTTCAATCCTTGCTTTTAATAGCTGTCAGTTGTAAAACAAACCTCACAATGTTATATGGCTCAAAATGGGAAGTATATCATTAGCTGTACTTAACAAGATATGATTCTCATTTTTAAATTCTCTCCATAAATCTTTCTGTTGAGACTAGCTAGTAAAGATCTTCTTTCATGGTATTAATCCAGTTCTTACAAATTAGTGAGAGGGTGTTACATTTTAAACTCATTAATAAGTGAGTCCAAAACTCACTGAAACCCTTCATTTTGAAGATTTCTAAAAGGAAGATATATAAGCCACATCTTTACATAATTTCTGGCGAAAGAAAAAAAATCACAACATGGTGGAACTATTTCTTTTCTAAGCATCAGTTTTCCAAATGCTCTTTCCATAAGTTTGTTTGTCTTCTCACTTATTGTTTATCTTGAACTAATAGGTTAATTGTGTGTGTATGTATGTGTGTGCTCATGTGCTTTATTTTATTTATTTATTTATTTATTTATTTATTTATTTATTTATTTATTTATGGCTGCATTGGGTCTTCGTTGCTGCGCGCGGGCTTTCTCTAGTTGCGGCAAGCGGGGGCTACTCTTCGTTGCGGTGCACGGGCTTCTCAATGTGGTGGCTTCTCTTGTTGTGGAGCACGGGCTCTAGGCGCGCGGGCTTCAGTAGTTGCGGTGCGTGGGCTCAGTAGTTCGCGGCATGTGGGATCTTCCCGGACCAGGTATCTAACCCGTGTCCGCAGCATTGGCAGGAGGATTCTTAACCACTGTGCCACCAGGAACGTCCTGTGCTCATGTGCTTTAATATCTGCTAATTGGCATACCACTGGAAGCTATTTCACAGCACTGAAAAGGTGAGCAAAATTGGAACACCTGTCCTTTTTTTTTTTTTTAAAGCATAGCAACATTTAATAAGTTTCCCAATTCTTTTAAGTAATTTGCCAAAGTAAGCAACAAGGTCACATCCCATCTTGTTCAAAAATATCATAGATATTCTAACAAACATCTTGTTTTTATGAAATTAACCATATTGAGATATTATAATGATTTATGACACCAATTGCCTGGAGTTAGGTCAAATTTTGCAGGTTAAAGCCATGGTCCTCTACAAGACTGCTCTCATTTCAGACACCAGTCACAAGTTTGAGGGTCTTCAAGTTTACTCTCACTTCTGATCAACTGATGACAAATTGGGGGCTCCAATGACTCTGTCAGGTTTGATAATTCACTAGAACAACTCACTGAACTTAGAAAAATGCCAGCCATACTTTTGATTGCAGTTTTATTATAGCAAAGGGATACAAATCAGAGACAGCCAATGGGAGAGATGCATAGGGTGAGGTCTGGAAGGGTCCCAAAAGTCACTTGCCTGGCGCATCAAGGTACAACAACACAGAGTATTGCCAACAGGGAGCTCACCTGAGCTTTGGTGCCCAGAATTTTTATTGGGGTTCATTACATAAGCAGGCTTGACTGAGTCATTTGCCATATGGTCAAACTCAATCTCCAGCATCCCTCCTCTGTCTAGGCTGATATCTCATGACTCAAAGCCCCAACCCTTTAATCCCATGGTTGATGTCTCTGGTGTGGCCAGTCTCCAACTTGAATTGTCTTGTTAGCACAGTAATTCATAGGCCCACTATGAGCACTTCATTAGCAGAAAGTATCCGGGCACACAGCAAATAACAGACACTCCTATAACTCAGGAAATTGCAGGGATTTAGAGGCTACGTCCCAGGAACTGGGTACAAATCCAAGTCAAATTTTTTTTTAACATCTTTATTGGAATATAACTGTTTTACAATGATGTGTTAGTTTCTGCTTTACAACAAAGTGAATCAGTTATACATATACATATGTTCCCATATCTCTTCCCTCTTGCGTCTCCCTCCCTCCCACCCTCCCTATCCCACCCCTTTAGGTGGTCACAAAGCACCGAGCTGATCTCCCTGTGCCATGCGGCTGCTTCCCACTAGCTATCTATTTTACATTTAGTAGTGTATATATGTCCATGCCACTCTCTCACTTCGTCACAATTTACCCTTTCCCCTCCCCATATCCTCAAGTCCGTGCTCTAGTAGGTCTGTTTTATTCCCGTCCTAAAAAAAAAAAAAAAAAAAAAAAGAGTCATGTACCAAAATGTTCATTGCAGCTCTATTTACAATAGCCAGGACATGGAAGCAACCTAAGTGTCCATCAACAAATGAAGTCAAATTCTTGATTACACAGATATTTAAATGACAATATGATGCAACGTGCAGAGAAGAATGAACCCTCAGCTTCTCAGAGTTGAGGAACCTCTGCCCTTTCCTCGGGATAGATCCCATACCACTTATGAAATGCAACCAACATTGAATCCTTGTGATATTAGTAAAGCTTGTTTTCATAAAACATTTGAAGTACATACAAACAGAAGTTCTAGTATTTTATTTCTGTGCCCCGGAGAACCCTCTTTTATACCACCTGGGGTACTTGTGCCCCAATTTGGAGATCACTGCCCTAGAGATCCCTTGGCTAAATGATTTGAAGAGTGCTATGGACTGAATATTTGCACCCCCTCAAAATTCATATGTTGAAATCCTAACCCCCAGTGTGATGGTATTAGGAGGTGGGGGCTTTGGGAATTGATTAGGTCATGAATGTTGTTAGTCTCAGAAAAGAGACCCCAGAAAGCTCCTTCACCCCTTCTGCCATGTGAGGATGCAGTGAGAAGACTGCCATCTGTGAACTAGAAAACAGGAGTCTCACCAGACATCGAATCTGCTGTCACCTTGATCTTGAACTTCCCAGCCTCCAGAACTGTGAGAAATAAATTGTTGTATAAGCCACCAAGTCTATGCTATTTTGCTGCCCTTGACAAGTCTCCCTGCTGGTAGAGTGAACTTCACTGCCCCCATCACAGCAAGTCCGGGTGGAATCAGAGAGGATATAATGTACACCTTCTCTGAACAGAGGATTTGAATGTTACTACATGTTTCAGCTTACAAGGAGCTGCTCTGTGATCCTAGGTTCCAGAATGAGAAAATACTTAGAGAACAGCCAAGCAGAGTTACAGTCTATACAGTCTATCTGATGCAGACCCTAAGCCCTCATGTAATGTGAGTGAGAAATAAATGTTGTAAGCCACACAGATTTGGGGGATGTTTGTGGTACCGTGTAATCCAGGTGTAATGTGACTTACCCCGGGGAAAGAGAGGTACCTTTAGGAATGTATTTTGTATTTTGCTTTCTCCTTACAAGCTTAGATGGTTAAGGTCCAGTAGTGCTTGTTAGGTCCAGTAGTTATTTGCTGGAAGAATTTGTAAAAATTAGCTCTTTTTCTTCTCTTCCTGTTTTTCATACACCTTTCCCTTTCCTTACTAAACAATTCAGTCTTAAATAAAACATTAGGCGGGGAAGAGCAAGGTAGGTGTCTGTTGAAGGGTGGGGTAGGATAGGAGCAGTGGTCTGGTGCAGGCAGTCAGAACTTAGGCAGGGCGAGCAGGGTGACTAGTCGGGGCTGGCTTGACAGTGGTGTTGGAGCCCGAGACAAACATCTCTGCAGGGGTGGGAAAGGGTTCTGGCCTCAGAGCCTGTGCACGCTGAGGAGAGTGTCCACATGTGGCAGTGGCCTGGCGTGGGATGTCAGTGCCTGAGAGGTGAAGAGAGCATCTATGTGATGGGGTCGTTGAGTGCAGGGAGCTCGTGCAGTGACTGAGGGCATCCCTGCTGGGAGGTGTCAGGGCCCCAGCAGGGGGAGGAAAGCATCCATGCAGAGGGGAGACCACCTGTGGGTTTCAGAGGCTGTCCACCTGGTGGGGGAGCCCAGGAGGGGTGAGGAGGGCTTCCACACAAGAGGGTGACCTTGTATAGGGTGTTAGAGCCTGAGTGGGGTAAGGATGGATCCCACATGGGGGTCAGGGGACCGGCTTCAGGAATCAGAGTTCAGGCAGAGTGAGGGGGGCTTTGCCGTGGAAGGTGGCCTGGCGTAGGGCGGCAGACCCGGGCAGGATGAGGAGAATGTCCTTGGGGGTCGGCTGCCTCAGTGCAGGGACACCCACGCAGACTGGAGAGAACGCCAACAGCCGTGGGGCCTGGATTGAGAAGCAAGCCCAGTACGGGAGAGAAGGGCATCTCAGTTAAGGAGGGAGAAGCAGCAAAGGTAGAAGATCAGTTAAATCCAGGGCCTTGATCAAATAAGTAAATAAATTAAAGAGAATGGCAGCAGGCTTCTTACCATCACAGAAGGGAGTTAGAGATGTGGAAGGGGAAAAAACTGGAATGAGCTCATTGGTGTAGGATTGAGATTAGAGGTGTTAGTGTGAACTCATGGTTTTCAATATATTTAGGCATAGAAATCAATATAGAGGTAGATGTGTGCACGTGCGTGTGTGTATGTGTTATGCAGGAGAGCGAGGAATTAGGAGGGGAGATTAAAAGGAGGATGGGGCAGTTCCCTGGTGGTCCAGTGGTTAGGACCCCATGCTTCAACGGTCGGAGTCTGGGTTCAATCCCTCGTCAGGGAACTAAGACCCCACAAGCCTGCAGTGTGGCCAAAAAATGAAAAAAAAGAAAAAAAAAAAAGAAGAAGGAGGATCATTTGGGGAGAGCTGAATCTGGGTGTGAGCTGGGAGCATGTCTGTAGAGATTCCACATGAAGGATTTAATTTTGGGGGTGCTTTCCTCTTGGCCTTTGGATAAATTCATATGTAGCGCTCAATTTCTCTCCTTCTAAACTGTGATTCCATTGAGTTATCCTAATTTGTTAAAGGGTCATATATACCTGTACAGCCTTTTGTTGTGGTGTCGTGGAGATGAACGGGCTAGAGAAGGGCAGCCTCCTCTTCCAGTAGGGAGAGCTTCTCTCAGGAGCGGCTGGAGGGACTAGAGCGGGATGAATGGTGGAGCACAATGGACTTAGTCAAGAACAGGGAAAAGCAGAGAACACGGAGGAGCAGCTTCTGAAGGCACATAATCTAAACCTTGACTCCCCACGCATTAGGGGACGCTGACTCTTGAAGGTGGGGCGTCTGACACACGAGTTATTTTGTCAGTTGGAATGTGGTCCCCAAAGTTGCCTGGTCAGCCACAAATGATGTGGAGAATGCAAACGTGAATGAGTATATACTGAGCTTGGTGGGTCTGCAAATGATTATGTTTGCGTGTAAATGCTCGTAAGTACTTTAATTTCTTCCTTTCTGGTAAGTTCACAGTTCTCAGGGAGAATTTCTCTAATTGGTTTGTTCCTCTTTTCTTTTCCTTCCTCTTTTCCTACATTTTGAACTTCCTGCTTTTATTGCTATTTGCTGGCATAATGTTTAAAGTCTGTGACAGACACTGTGCCAGTCCTGGGAATTGGGCCCCTGAGGTTTTTCGTTTTCACGAGACTCCTTTCAAGGTTATTTGTCTTTCTGGGGCCTCTGTTCTCATCAGGCTGAGTAATAGGATGTATGACAAGTTACCACCCTGCTTGGGTTTCATTTCAAGCTGTTTTAAGGAAGAGATGAACAGGATTCCTTGAAGAGAACAGAAGATCTCAGTATGACTTCAGAGGTCACTTATGCTGAAGTGAGGTTTAAAAATGAACCCCAGTCCTTAGGCCCCAAATCAGAGCCTCCTGCAGGTAAGACACGTTTTCTGGTGGTTAGAGTTAATGATGGAATGAAGGATGAAGAGAGAATACTGTAAACGAAGCCTAGGTAATGTTGGTTAATGGTTCTCTGGCCACAGTGGGAAACACAGGACTCTCAGAAGATTGAGTCTCCTGAAGATAAGCATTAAGGGATTGTACGGTGGCGCCATAACACAGCTGAGGTGTGAGAAATCCACTACAGGCCTGAGCTGAAGAGAGTGCTAATGCAGCTGGGAAGTTGTCATTCCGTGCCTTCTGTGCAGTCTGGAGAATGGATACAGGTCTTGAAGCCAGCAGCCCAGATGCAAGGGCTAATGATGAATTAGTGGGTTTTGTTTCTTGATCTTGATAGGGGAAGAGTTTGGGTGGAGAGTGTTTGGGTGTATTGGTTAGTACCAGACTAAAGTGGAATGAAAGACCATTGCAGGTGAAAGACTAGAAAGTCTTATAAAGAAAGTCCCTTATGTTTTGAGGGAAATTGCTCTGCGGTCAGAAAATCCATTGCATACTGCATCTCTGAGATGGATTCAATGAAGTTTGGAGGTAGGTAAAAGGTAATTTGGGTAACATGTATGATATCTCAGATATAGAAGAAAAGAGAAAAAAACAAGCATGGAGACTATGAGAAGCTGTGAGAGGGCAGTCATGATTGCTCATGTTTTCCAAAATCCTTCTGTGGAAATATGGAGAATGCTCAGGAAACTGTTTCCTTTCCCCTTAAAAAATTTAAAGGGACTTCCCTGGTGGTCCAGTGGTTAAGACTCTGTGCTCCCACTGCAGGGGGCACAAGTTCCATCACTGGTCAGGGAACTAAGATCCCTCTACCGCCAGGCATGGCCAAAAATAAATAAGTAAGTAAGTAAGTAAACACACGGTAACCTTTAAAAATAAATAAAATTTTAAAAATTTATCTAATTTCTTTATTATATGTTGTAATGTTCATTATAGAAAAAATAGAAAACTAGAGGTATACACAAATTTAAATTACTGTATTTATTCTTACCATCTAGAGATAAGTAAAATTTCCATTTTAGTGTACATCCTTCCAGATATAAATATACATAAATGTGTATTTGTATTTTTTCTAAAAATGAGATCATATTATACATTATTGAAGGTTTTACCACCACTTGGCCGTATATTATAACTTTGAGAAAATTAATGTTTTTTTTTAAATTGAGGTATGATTGACAGACATAATTATATTAGTTTCAGGTGTACAACATAATGATTTGATTCTTTTTTTTTTTTTTTTTTTTTTTTGCGGTATGCGGGCCTCTCACTGTTGCGGAGCACAGGCTCCGGACGTGCAGGCTCAGCGGCCGTGGCTCACGGGCCCAGCCGCTCCGCGGCATGTGGGATCTTCCCGGACTGGGAACCCGTGTCCCCTGCATCGGCAGGCAGACTCTCAACCACTGCGCTACCAGGGAAACCCTAATGATTTGATTCTCATGTATATTGTGAAATGATCACCACAATGTCTAGTTAACATCTGTCACCGTACATAGTTTCACAATGTTTTTTCCTGTGATGAGGACTTTTAAGGTTTACCCTTAGCAACTTTCAAATATGTGGTATTTTATCTATCTATCTATCTATATAACATATAATATTATTAACTACAGTTACCGTGCTGTACATTATATCCTATGACATTTATTTTGTAACCGGAAGTTTGTCCCTCTTGACCCCCTTCACCCATTTCACTCACCCCATCACCCCCCACCTCTGGCAACCACCATTCTGTTCTCTGTATCTATGAGTTCTTATTATTATCTTTTAAAGATTCCACAGATAAGTGAGATCATATGGTATTTGTCTTTCTCTTTCTCACTTATTTTTCTTAGCATAATGCCCTCAAGGTCGATCCTCAAGGCAAGATTTCATTATTTTTTATGGCTGAATAATATCCATTGCATATAATTACCACATTTTCTTTATGCATTCACCCATCAATGGACACTTGAAAAGATAATTCTTAACCATGAAATGGTGACTAAAAAGGTCTGATTTTTTAACACAACATTGTAATTCAACTACACTTCAATAAAAAATAAACTGTTAAAAAAAGATCTACTATTATTTTAAGGATGTGATGAGGGATGATTATAAAGAGTTATCTGCTGTGGCATTATTTACTTTTTAAAAAACTTTTTAAGTTTTTTATTTTATTTATTTTTTTAATACAGCAGGTTCTTATTAGTCATCAATTTTATACACATCAGTGTATACATGTTAATCCCAATCGCCCAATTCATCCCACCCCCACCCCCACCCCCTGCTGCTTTCCCCCCTTGGTGTCCATACGTTTGTTCTCTACGCCTGTGTCTCAATTTCTGCCCTGCAAACCGGTTCATCGGTACCATTTTCTACGTTCCACATATATGCGTTAATATACGATATTTGTTTTTCTCTTTCTGACTTACTTCAGTCTGTATGACAGTCTCTAGATGCATCCACGTCTCTACAAATGACTCAATTTCGTTCCTTTTTATGGCTGAGTAATATTCCATTGTGTATAGGTACCATATCTTCTTTATCCATTCGTCTGTCATTGGGCATTTAGGTTGCTTCCATGTCCTGGCTATTGTAAATAGTGCTGCAGTGAACATTG
>NC_041219.1:58742365-58744257 GCF_002837175.3 Physeter macrocephalus | reverse complement strand
GTTGCGGAGCACAGGCTCCGGACGTGCAGGCTCAGCGGCCGTGGCTCACGGGCCCAGCCGCTCCGCGGCATGTGGGATCTTCCCGGACTGGGAACCCGTGTCCCCTGCATCGGCAGGCAGACTCTCAACCACTGCGCTACCAGGGAAACCCTAATGATTTGATTCTCATGTATATTGTGAAATGATCACCACAATGTCTAGTTAACATCTGTCACCGTACATAGTTTCACAATGTTTTTTCCTGTGATGAGGACTTTTAAGGTTTACCCTTAGCAACTTTCAAATATGTGGTATTTTATCTATCTATCTATCTATATAACATATAATATTATTAACTACAGTTACCGTGCTGTACATTATATCCTATGACATTTATTTTGTAACCGGAAGTTTGTCCCTCTTGACCCCCTTCACCCATTTCACTCACCCCATCACCCCCCACCTCTGGCAACCACCATTCTGTTCTCTGTATCTATGAGTTCTTATTATTATCTTTTAAAGATTCCACAGATAAGTGAGATCATATGGTATTTGTCTTTCTCTTTCTCACTTATTTTTCTTAGCATAATGCCCTCAAGGTCGATCCTCAAGGCAAGATTTCATTATTTTTTATGGCTGAATAATATCCATTGCATATAATTACCACATTTTCTTTATGCATTCACCCATCAATGGACACTTGAAAAGATAATTCTTAACCATGAAATGGTGACTAAAAAGGTCTGATTTTTTAACACAACATTGTAATTCAACTACACTTCAATAAAAAATAAACTGTTAAAAAAAGATCTACTATTATTTTAAGGATGTGATGAGGGATGATTATAAAGAGTTATCTGCTGTGGCATTATTTACTTTTTAAAAAACTTTTTAAGTTTTTTATTTTATTTATTTTTTTAATACAGCAGGTTCTTATTAGTCATCAATTTTATACACATCAGTGTATACATGTTAATCCCAATCGCCTAATTTTTGTTTATTTTTGTTTTTATTTCCATTTCTCTAGGAGGTGGGTCAAAAAGGATCTTGCTGTGATTTATGTCATAGTGTGTTCTGCCTATGTTTTCCTCTAAGAGTTTGATAGTGTGTGGCCTTACATTTAGGTCTTTAATCCATTTTGAGTTTATTTTTGTGTATGGTGTTAGGGAGTGTTCTAATTTCATTCTTTTACATGTAGCTGTCCAGTTTTCCCAGCACCACTTATTGAAGAGACTGTCTTTTCTCCATTGTATATCTTTGCCTCCTTTGTCATAGATTAGTTGACCATAGGTGTGTGGGTTTATCTCTGGGCTTTCTATCTTGTTCCATTGATCTATGTTTCTGCTTTTGTGCCAGTACCATATTGTCTTGATTACTGTAGCTTTGTAGTATAGTCTGAAGTCAGGGAATCTGATTCCTCCAGCTCCGTTTTTTTCCCTCAAGACTGCTTTGGCTATTCGGGGTCTTTTGTGTCTCCATACAAATTTTACAATTTTTTGTTCTAGTTCTGTAAAAAATGCAGGAAATGCTTTCAGTTTTTCACCATTGAGAATGATGTTTACTGTGGGTTTGTCGTAGATGGCCTTTATTATGTTGAGGTAGGTTCCCTCTATGCCCAGTTTCCAGAGAGTTTTTAACATAAATGGGTGTTGAATTTTGTCAAAAGCTTTTCCTGCATCTATTGAGATGATCATATGGTTTTTATTCTTCAGTTTGTTAATATGGTGTATCACATTGATTGATTTTCATATATTGAAGAATCCTTGCATCCCTTATTTAAATCCCACTTGATCTTGGTGTATGATCCTTTTAATGTGTTGTTGGATTCTGTTTGCTAGTATTTTGTTGAGGATTTTTGCATCTATATTCATCAGTGATATTGGTCTGTAATTTTCTTTTTTTGTAGTATCTTT
>NC_041219.1:58740182-58741043 GCF_002837175.3 Physeter macrocephalus | reverse complement strand
GTGTAAGGTTAGATTGTTTATTTGAGATGTTTCTTGTTTCTTGAGGTAGGATTGTATAGCTATAAACTTCCCTCTTAGAACTGCTTTTGCTGCATCCCATAGGTTTTGGATCGTTGTGTTTTCATTGTCATTTGTCTCTAGGTATTTTTTTAAAATTATTTATTTATTTATTTATTTATTTATGGCTGTGTTGAGTGTTTGTTTCTGTGCAAGGGCTTTCTCTAGTTGCGGCAAGTGGGGGCCACTCCTCATCGCGGTGCACGGGCCTCTCACTATTGCGGCCTCTCTTGTTGCAGAGCACAGGCTCCAGACATGCAGGCTCAGTAATTGCGGCTCACGGGCTCTAGAGCGCAGGGTCAGTGGCCATGGCTCATGGGCCTAGTTGCTCTGTGGCATGTGGGATCCTCCCAGACCTGGCTCGAACCCGTGTCCCCTGCATTGGCTGGCAGATTCTTAACCACTGCACCACCAGGGAAGCCCTCTAGGTATTTTTTTATTTCCTCTTTGATTTCTTCAGTGATCTCTTGGTTATTTAGTAACGTATTGTTTAGCCTCCATGTGTTTGTGTTTTTAACGTTTTTTTCCCTGTAATTGATTTCTAATCTCATAGCGTTGTGGTCAGAAACGATGCTTGATATGATTTCAATTTTCTTAAATTTACTGAGGCTTGATTTGTGGCACAACATGTGATCTATCCTGGAGAATGTTCTGTGCGCACTTGAGAAGAAAGTGTAATCTGCTGTTTTTGTCTGGTATGTCCTATAAATATCTATTAAATCTATCTGGTCTATTGTGTCATCTAAAGCTTCTGTTTCCTTATTTATTTTCATTTTGCATGATCTGTCCATTGGTGTAAGTGAG
>NC_041219.1:58733996-58739019 GCF_002837175.3 Physeter macrocephalus | reverse complement strand
TTTCTTTCATCTTCTCAATCTTTGCCTCCATTCTTTTTCCGAAGTGCTGGATCATCTTCACTATCATTATTCTGTATTCTTTTTCTGGAAGGTTGCCTATCTCCATTTCATTTAGTTGTTTTTCTGGGGTTTTATCTTGTTCCTTCATCTGGTACATAGCCCTCTGCCTTTTCATCTTGTCTATGTTTCTGTGAATGTGGTTTTTGTTCCAGAGGCTGCAGGATTGTAGTTGTTCTTGCTTCTCTGGCATTATTTAAAGTAGTTAAAGTTGGAAATAATCTGAAAGATTATTTAAATATATAATGAAATACTATGCAACCATAATACAGTGTGCTAAAGAAGAAAGTATGGTGGCATGAAAAATGTTGATGATGCAGCATATAAGAAAATAGTAGGTCAGAAACCAGTATAAATGGTGTGTCAATTATGTGGCAAAATGTGCGTGTATAGATACATACAGTTAAAAAATTTCTGGAAGGATGTATGCCAAAATATTTACAACAGTTATCCTCAGTGGTAGGAATTTGTGCTTTTATGTATTTTCTAAAGTTTCTACAATGAACATTATTATTTCCTTTGTAGCTTCATATTATTTCAAATGTCATGTTGTTAGTAGTAGTGTATCATCCAAGAGAAGGTGAAAGAGGAAGTCAGGGCCAGAATTTATTATTGATGAAGTTAATGTGATTTCTCCTTCAGCTCCCAAAGAGAAGACCAACCCTCACAAAAGTGACCGTAGTTTTCCCAAGCTACTTCTTGCCTCATTGCTGATACTTCTGCTACTATCGGCAATCTCATGTTTGATCGCTTTTATCTGTAAGTATCCAGCTGAATCTGTAAGGAATGTCTGCCTTATGTGAAGAGATGGCATCCAATAAACCAAAACAATGGATTTATTCCAAAATCTGGAAAAGAAGTCATCTCCGGGGGAAGACATAATTAGTGGGACTCCATTGGGAATTTTGTTCTTTATTTGAATTTAGTTACTCTTCTATAGAAATAATGGCATTCACTCCCTTTAGAGAAATTGAAGAGTATATATGTATACATGTTTCTCTGTTGTAGAGTGAAATCTATAGGGCACCATTTCTACACTAGACAGTTGTGTAAGTGAGGTCAAATCTATATTTCCTTAGTAGTGTTTATAAGGCTATGACTTTTTGAGTGCACAGACACATAGTTTGGGATGAGCAGGTGGACAAGAAGGAAATGGGAAGAAATCTCCCAGGAAAAATTTTTAATTGAATTTTCACCTTTATTATTTCTGTCCTCAAGACTGCATGAGATCTTAAAGTCAATTTGGCAAATAGGTGGTATTCTGCCTATCTTTGGCTTTAAGAATTTATCACATTTTAAAAAATCATAAAACTAGTATATATTTGGGTAGATATTTTATTAATTCATTTGGTCATTCAATAAGCTACGATCGCTATCTACTCTATGTCAGGTACTGTGCCAGACAGCATCAACAGAGTCATAGCCCTTGGTCTCAAGAAGTTTGGAGAATGATGGTAACTGGTTGAATGAACCAGTGGTTATAACAGCATATGGTAAATGTTCTGCAGGTTAGAAGCACAGGAAGTTGAGACAGGCTTCCTGGAGGAGGTGACAGCTAAACCTGTGTGGACCGAGAATGACAGAGATGTGAGAGAGCTTGGAAAAATTTGGGGAAATGTGTATAAATGACTGTGACATATAGTGCTAAGTGAACTGTGAGAAATGAAGTTGCAGGTGGGAGAAACAAGCAGAGCTCCCATCATGAAGAGTGTTGCATATAATGCTAAAGAGTGTGGATTTTTCCCCCTGAAGGTTATCATATCCATTATCTTCTTCTGCTGCTTAATAAACCAATCTAAAGCTTAGTGGATTAAAACAACAACTATTTTTAGCTCATGATTCTGTGGTCTGGCAATTTGGACTGGGCTCAGCTGGGAGGTTCTGTTGGTCCTGGCTAAAGCCAGTTGTGCATATGCAGTCAAGTACCAGTTGCAGGCAACCTGGTTTCTGAGGAAGAGGATGTAAGCTGGAACGACATGGACAAATTGGTCCCACTTCTTTCATAATTCTTCGGGCTAGCCCGAGCTTCTTCAGATGGGAACATGTTGGCTTGCAGAGTGAGAGCGATATTGAGCAAAGCCTCCTGAAGCCTTAGCTTGGAAGTAACCAGAGTTGCTTCTGCACATTCTGTTGGCCAAAGGAAGTCTTAAAGCCAGCCCAGATTTAAGTGGTGGAGAAATAGACTCCACTTGTTGATTGGAAAAGTTAATAAGTTGTATTGCAAAGGGGTGTGGATACAGGGAGAGTTGAAAATTGTGGCCGTTTTTGGAATGTGTCACAGTCAGGGAGAGCCATTGAAAAATTTTAACCAGGGAAGTGATCATAACTAAATTTGATTTATAGAATCATGCTTTGGGTGTAGGTGTGTAAAATGGATATATGAGGACAGAACTGGAAGTAAAGAGAATAGTTGGAAAGCCAAATCATTATGCAATTGAGAAATAGTGAGAACCTGATCTAAGGCTAGGGGTAGTGAAGGAGAAGGGGGGTAGCTTTGAATGATAATGAGGAGGTATAATCAAGGAGGTTGAGGCTTGATGAATATTTAGATCTGGGAAATAAAGGACCAAGAGATGTAAAGTGTGGCTCCAATATTCCGACTTGGTGAACTCAGAAATCACAAAGTTATTCAAAGAGGTAGACAATAAATGATGAGTAGAAGGTTTGAGATGGTAGATGGTGATTTAAGTTTTGGGCATGTTAAATGTTATATGACTCTTGGAACCTCAAATGGACATGTCTAGTGGGAGACATATTTGTCTGGATTTTAGGAGACAGGTCTGAGCTTTGAAAGTCATTTACATTTAGGTACCAGTTGAAACCATGAGGACACATGATATCAGTCAAGGAGAGGATTTAGTATAGGAAAGAAGGGTAAGGATGGAACTCTAGGGAATGTCACATTTTAAAAGAGATGAATAGGGAATTCCCTGGTGGTCCAGTGGTTAGGACTCCATGCTTTCACTGCCGAGGGTGCAGGTTCGATCCCTGGTGGGAGAACTAAGATCCCTCAAGTGGAGCGGCCATAAATAAATAAACAAACAAATAAATAAGAAAGATGGATTGAGAAAGAAGATCTTACAAAAGAGTATAAGAAGCAACAGTAAGAAAGCTGAGGCAAACACAGGAAAGAGTAGTGTCCCAAAAGTTAAGGGGGAAGAGAACTACGGTCAAGTATGGCAGGAAGTCAAAGGGGAAGAAAATTAAGAAGTGGCCCTAGGAAATTACTGATAACCCATTGCAAGGGTGATTTTCATGGAGTGGTGGAAGCAGACTCCAGCATGCAGTGGTTAAAGAACTAAATAGAGGTAAGGAGGAGAGAAAGAGAGAAAATTTACTTTTTAGAGGGAGAAGTAGGTTAGTCTTAAGCTGTGAGAGACTTGAGTGTGTTGCCCTGCTGAGGAATAAGAGCCAGTTGGGATGGATAAAGTAAAGGAAAGAAGATGAAGAGGATAATGTCTTCCCCTCCTGATCATTGTTGGAGTTTCTTTTGATTCCCGATTCTACAAGTAACCCAGAACTCGTCAGAATTAGCTAATTTTCCCCCCGAAGACTCATGCTGTGTACAACCTCAGGTAGAAGTGTTTAATCATTTTCTCTCCATTCCTTGTCCTTCAAGGATGAGCCTTTGCATGCATTTAGTGTGGATATTTGAAGGAGAATATGGACAAATCCTTTTAGACCCGTTATAATGGAAGCATCACATCCTCTTTCAACTACTGATTTTTTCAGCTATTCCTGCAGAAGTTTGTAGTTTCAAAATCAGTGGGATTAGGATTACATTGAATGTGGGGTGATGGGAAATCTTTTCCACAGTCAGGATTCTATTAAAGTAATTGGGCAATTGTAGATTTTGTTCCTATAAAGAATGTAAGTAACATTAAAGAGTGACATTATAACGCTACCAGGAAAATGAATGGTCTCATTCTCTTTTTCAGTTTTTTTCCAAAAATGTTCTTATATTCCTAAAGAAAAAAATACAACAGAAGAAGTCCCTCACACAGTATTGGAATGTATGAAAGAAAATTCGACCACAGAAGGTAAAAATTAAATATGCCTATAATTCAGTTGTCTCTATTGTGTGCCAGATCTATATTTCTAATAAGAGTCACAGGCAGGTCATACTAAGAAGTTGAGTCTTATGATCGTTTTAAACTTTAGGTATACAAATATTTAGGACCTAAAATTCTTTTATATATATCTTTAGTATATCTGTGTAAGGAAATAGTCTTAATGGTGAAAAAGATTACATTGCTTTTGGATTTCTTCAGCCTTTGCTTCTTTCTGAACTTTCTGTGCATACTTGCCCTTTTTCTTACATATCAGGTAAAACTCACTTGTTCAAGAGAAATCTAATTCATTTGTGTTTTAAGAAAACATATGTGCATAAAACATTTCTGGGAGAATGCATAAAATACACTTAAACAGAGTTTTACCTCTTCAGACTAGAGTTGAAGGTTTTGGAAGAGAAAGAAAGTTTTAGTTTTGTTTGATGAAGAGGATGTTAATTTTAACATAGATGTGATTATTTAAATTAAAAATAGACTATCTTTAGAGAACAGTTTTATTTTTACAGCAAAACTGAGCAAATAATAGACTTTCCACATCACTCCTCTCCCCCGTGTACACAATTTGTCCAACATCTTACATTATTAGTGTGGTACATTTATTACAACTATTGAACCAATATTGATATATTATCATTGATTAAAGTTCATAGTTTGTTCAGATTTCCTTAGTTTTTTTTCCTTAATGAAGATTTTTTTCCTTAATGAGAACCTTTTTCTTAGTTTTTTCTTTCTTTTTAAAATTTTGATTCTTTTTTAAAAATTAATTAATTTATTTATTTTTGGCTGCATTGGGTCTTCGTTGCTGCACACGGGCTTTCTCTAATTGCGGCGAGCGGGGGCTACTCTTCGTTGCGGTGCGTGGGCTTCTCATTGCGGTGGCTTCTCTTATTGTGGAG
>NC_041219.1:58730053-58733844 GCF_002837175.3 Physeter macrocephalus | reverse complement strand
GTGGAGCATGGGCTCTAGGCACGTGGGCTTCAGTAGTTGTGGCTCATGGGCTCTAGAGCACAGACTCAGTAGTTGTGGTGCATGGGTTTAGTTGCTCCACGGCATGTGGGACCTTCCCAGACCAGGGCTCGAACCCGTGTCCCCTGAATTGGCAGGCGGATTCTCAACCACTGCGCCACAAGGGAAGCCCCAAACTTGTTTTATAATAGCAATTTCTGGAAATTATTTTTATCTCAACTGACTAGTAACTCAGAAAAAAATCAGTTTATTTATTTATGTAATTAAAAATTTTAAGTTGTATTTGACATACAACATTGTGTAAGTTTAAGGTGTGCAGATAATTGATTTTATGTTGTAATATAATTGCTATATTAGCATTAGCTAATACCTCTAACACATCACATAATTACCATTTCTTCTAGTGCTGGGAACACTTAAAATCTACTCTCTTAGCAACTTTAATGTTCACAATACAGTTTTGTTGTCTATAATCACTGTACTGTGCATTAGATCTTCAGGACTTATTTACATATTAGTTGTAAGTATATACCCTTAAACAACATCTCTCCCATTCCCACACCTCCCAGCCCCTGGCAACCACCAATTTATCCTCTGCTTTTAAAATTTCATTTTTTAAAATATAGGAGATATCATAGAGTATTTGTCTTTCTCTGTCTGACTTATCTCACTTAGCATAATGTCCTCAAGGTCCATCCACGTTGTTTCAAATGGCAGAATTTCCTTTTTTTCTTATGGCTGAATAGTATTCCAGTACATATACCACATCTTCTTTACCTGTTCATCTGTTGATGGACACTTGGGTTGCTTCCATATCTTGGCTTTTGTAATAATGCTACAATGAACATAGGGGTGCATATATCTTTTCTACTTGGTGTTTCTGTTTTCTTCAGATAAATACCCAGAGTGGAATTGCTGGATCTTTTTGTTTTATATTGATATATCCCCTAACTACTTATTGTGGACATAGATGATTTTATTACTTTTGTCTTTTAACCATCCTGCTAGCTTTAAAGTGGTTGATCTACTACTCATACTGTATATTTGCCTTTACCGATGAGATTTTTCCTTTTATAATTTTTATATTTCCATCTGTGGTCTTTTCTGTTCACTTAGAGAAGTCTCTTTAATATTTTTTGTAAAGCTGATTTAGTGACACTAAACTCTTTTAGCTTTTGCTTGTCTGTGAAACTCTTTATCTCTCTTTCAAATCTGAATGAGTGCCTTGCCAGGTAGAGTATCCTTGTAGTTTTTCCCCCTTTCATCACTTTAAATAATTGTGCCACTCCTTTCTGACCTGCAGAGTTTCCTCTGAAAAGTCAGCTGGTAGCCTTATGGGAGTTCCCTTGTACATTACTAATTGCTTTTCCCTTGCTGATTTTACAATCTCTCTTTAACTCTTGCCATTTTAATTACAATGTGTCTCAGTGTGGACTACTTTGGGTTGATCTTGTTTGGGACTCTCTGTGCTTGTCTGTTTCCTTTTCCAGGTTAAAGGAAATTTTCAGCTATCATGTCTTCAAATATATTCCCTGTCCCTTCCTTTCTCTCTTCTTCTGGGATCCCAATAATGTGAGTGTTAGTATGTTTGATGTTGTCCCAGGAGTCTCTTAAACTGTCCTCATTAAAAAAATTCTTTTTTTTTCTGTTCAGCTTGGGTGATTTTCACTGTTCTTCCAGTTGGCTGATCCATTCCTCTGTGTCATCTTATCTAATGTTGACTCCTTGTAGTGTATTTTAAATTTCATTTATTGTATTCTTCAGCTCTGTTTTGTTATTCGTTATATTTTCCAACTCTTTCTTAGATGTCCCAGTGTGTTCATCTTTTCTTCTCCTGAACTTGTTGGGCAGCTTTATGATCATTACCTTGAACTGTTTAATGGCGAGATTGCTTATCTTTGCTTAGCTCTTTTTCTGGGGTTTTATTTATGTATTTTGTTTATTTGTTTGTTTGTGTTTGTTTTGAAAATATTCCTCTGTTGCCTTATTTTGCCTGACTCTCTGTTCTTATTTCTATGTGTTAGGCAGGTCAGTTACATTCCCTGATCTTGGGGAAGTGGCCTTATGTAGGAGATGTCCTATGTGGTCCAGGAGCACACTCCCTTTTGTTCACTAGAGCTATATGCTCTAGGGGTGTCCCTTATGTGGGCTGTGCGGGCCTTTCTATTGTGGCAGGGCCAACTACTGTGGGTGCACTAATAGATTGGCCTGACTCCCAGGCTGATGGCTTCCAGGCCCTGCCTGGTGCAGAGACTGCTGGCCTGGTGGTTGGGAGGGCCATGTCCTGATGTGGCTGGCTGAAGGTCCCAAAGGTTCTGAGGCTAGTGCTGACCCATCATTGGGCAGAACCAGGTCCCAGATGTCTGGGTATTGGGGGCTGGGGTGTTCTACAGCTGATACTGGCTGCTGGTGGGTAGGGCCATTTCCTATCATGACTGGGTGTGATCCCTGGGGGTCCTGTGGCTGGTGGTGGCCCACTGGTGAGCGGAGCTGCTTCCCGGGGTGGCTGTCTGTGGGGCCTGACGGTTTTGGAGCTGGTATTGGCTCACCTGTGGGCAAGGCCAGACCTGGCCTTCCCAGGGCAGATGTTGGCTTGCTGGTGGGAGGGACTGGATTTTGACATTGCTGGCTGAGGCCCCAGGGATCCCAGGGCTAGCTCTGGCCTGCTGGTGGGTGGAGCCATGTTCTGGGGTGGAGCTGTTGTCAGACTACTGGTGGGTGGAGCCAGGGCTGGGGTCTTGGGGCTGTTGCCCACCTGCTGGTGGATGAGTCTGGGTCTAGGGGTTAGTGCTGGCCTGCTGGTGAGTGAGTGGGGATAAATCCTCAGCCCTTTGGTGGCCAGCACCAGCATCCAGGGCAACTGGGCGGCTCCATTGGGACTATGGCTGCTGACAACCTGCTGGTGGGTGTCGCTGTTTCCCCACACAACTGGCTACTTGGTCTGGGGTAGGGGGTCCCAGGGGTGGGGGGTCCCAGGACTGGTGCCAGCCAGCTGGTGGTTGGGACTGGGTCCCAGCTGCTAATAAGCTAGAGGAAGAACTCACAAAATGGCACTCATCAGCCCCAGTGTCCTTGTGGTAGAACGAGCTCCCCAGAGTGGCTGCTGCCGTTGTCTGTGTCCCCAGGGTGGGTCTCTGGGAGGCTCTCCCAGGTTAGCAAGTGGCTCTGACCCAGGCTTCTCTCAAGTTACTGCTTATTCCCTGTGTCTGAGGGTGTGAGATTTTGTGTGAGCCATTTAACAGCAGAGTCTCTGCTTCCTTCTGGCTCTCCCCAAAACAAGCCCCACTGGCCTTCAATGCCAGACAGTCTGGGGGATCATCTTCCCAGTGCAGGACCCCTGCACTGGGGGGCCCCGTGTGGGGCTCGACACCTCGCTTCTGGCGCAGAACCTTTGAAATTGTGATTATCCTCCAGTTTGTGGACCACCTTGTTGGGTGTGGGTCTTGACTATACTGAGTCTCTGCCCTTCCTACCCACCTCGTTGTGGTTCCTTCTTTATATCTTTAGTTGTAGAAGATCTTTTCTGCTTGTCTTCTTGTCATTCTCATTGATAGTTACTCTGTAAATAGCTGTAATTTTGTGCCTGTGAGGGGTGAGCTCAGGGTCTTCCTACTCTGCTATCTTGGCCACAATCCTCTATAATTTTTTTTATACATTGTTGAATTTTTGAATCTATGTTCATGAGGGAAATTGGTCTGTAGGCTTTTTTTTTTTTTTTTTTTTTGGCGGTACGCGGGCCTCTCACTGTTGTGGCCTCTCCCATTGCGGAGCAC
>NC_041219.1:58725663-58729933 GCF_002837175.3 Physeter macrocephalus | reverse complement strand
ACGGGCCCAGCCGCTCCACGGCATGTGGGATCTTCCCGGACCGGGGCACGAACCCGTGTCCCTTGCATTGGCAGGCGGACTCTCAACCACTGCGTCACCAGAGAAGCCCTGTAGGCTTTTTTTCCCTTACAGTGTCTTTGTTTGGTTTTGGTATGAGGGTAATGCTGGCCTCAGGAAATGAGTTCGGTATTCCTTCTGCTTCTATCTTTTTTTTTTTTTTTTTTAGTATTTATTTATTTATTTATTTTGGCTGTGCCGGGTCTTAGTTGCAGCACGTGAACTCTTAGTTGTGGCATACATGTGGGATCTAGTTCCCCCACCAGGGATCGAACCCAGGACCCCTGCAAAGGGAGCATGGAGTCTTACCCACTGGACCACTAGGGAAGTCCCTGTTTCTATCTTTGAAGGAGATTGAGGTAATTGGTATAATTTCTTTCTTAAATGTTTAGTAAAATTTATCAGTGCACACATCTGGGCCTAGTGCTTTCTGTTTTTTTGGATGCTTATTAATTATGGATTTAGTTTCTTTAATAAATATAGGCCTATTCAGATTGTATATTTCTTCTAGTGTGAGTTTTTGCAGATAGTGAGCTTCAAGGAATTGGTTCATTTCATCTAGGTTATCAAATTTATGGGCATAGAGGTGTTCATAATAATTCTTTACTATCTTTAATGTCCACTAGATCTATTGTGATGACTTATTTTCATTTCTAATATTAATAATTTGAGTCCCTTCTCTTTTTTTCTTAGCCTGACTAGAGGCTTGTCAATGTAATTGATCTTTTCAAAGAACTAGCTTTTGGTTTTTATCAATTTTCTCTATTGATTTATTGTTTTCAGTTTCACTGATTTCAGCTCTGACTTTTATTATTTATTTCCTTCTGCTTTGGATTTAATTTGCTCTTTTCTAGTTTTCTATAATGGAGACATAGATTTTTGATTTTAGATATTTCTTATATCTATTATGTGCACTCAATGCTGTAAATTTCCTTCTAAGCCCTACTTCGGCTGTATCACAGAAATTTCGATGTGTGTTTTTATTTTCATTTCGTTAAAAATAAAAATTTTCTTCTTGAGATTTCTTCCTCGACTCATGTTATTTAGAAGTATTTTATTCAATCTCCAAGTATTTGGGGATTTTTTCAGCTATCTTTCTGTTATTGATTTCTTGTTTAATACCATGTGATCTGAGAGCAGACATTGTATGATTTCTATTAAGGTGTGTTTTATTGCCCAGTTGTAGTCTATCTTGGTAAATGTTCTATGTGAGTATTGGGGTCCAGGGCAGTTCTCCCCCAAATGAACCTCAATGGCAGATTGATTATTTTGTGTTAAAGTTACTTAAGAAAGAGCTGATATAAGAGGGACACTTTGACCCTCCTCTCTGTCTCACTGAAAGCAGGAAATAAATGAAAGTTACCACTCCCTGTATCTGGAGGGAGAAGAACACACTTATCAGCAGAGAACGGGAAATCAGGGACAAGAAGCCCGTGTAAACAAATCCTGTTGCTTCCTTAAGTTATTACCCCAAACCTAAACTCTGTTTCTATTCTTCACTAATTAAGCATACATTTCCTCAAAATTTTATTGTTTCTTTGTCTAAAAATTATGAACGCTGCCTGCTTTGACTACTTCTTAGGTCTCATTTCTAGGAGACCTCAGTGCACACAAATTAGAGTTTGTTTCTTTTCCCCCTGTTTCTTTTTCGTCTTGTGTCAATTTTATGGTTAGTCCAGCCATAAGAACTCAAGAGACCTAGAGGGGAGGGATAGGGAGGGTGGGAGGGAGACGCAAGAGGGAGGAGATATGGGGATATATGTATATGTATAGCTGATTCACTTTGTTATAAAGCAGAAACTAATACACCATTGTAAAGCAATTACACTCCAATAAAGATGATAAAAATAAAAGAGGGTTAAAGGGGGAAATTTCCACCTCCCCGACATAAGCTTTAAAAGAATGTGTATTCTGCTGTTTTCAGATGAAGTATTCAATAGATGTCTGTTACATATGGTTGATTGATGATGTTGTTGAGTTCAACTATGTCCCTACAGGTTTTCTGCCTTCTGGACCTGTCCATTTCTTGTCAGAATGTTTAAATCTCTATAATAATGGATATGTCTGTTTCTCCTGGCAGTTCTATCAGTTTTTGCTTCACTTTTTGATGCTCTGTTGTTAGGTACATACACTAAGAATCGTTATGGCTTCTTGGAGAATTGAACAAGAAAAAATTCCCTTTATCATTATGTAATGTCCATCATTATCACTGATAGCTTTCCTTGCTCTGAAGTCTGCTGAAATATATATAGCTACTCCTGCTTTCTTTTCCTTAGCGTTAGCATGGTATACCTTTCTCTATCTACTTTTTTATAAAGATGAAAAACTAGTATGTTTATTGGTTATTTTTTCATTTGAGATACCTTTCCACTTATCAAATTATTTCTGATTGAAAAACTAATTCTACCTGGCGATGGGGAGGGGATGGAGCTGGCTGATGTCCTGATGGACCACAGAGATACAGTGCATCTGGGGTTTGCGTTCATAACAAGTTCCTGGCAGATGCTGCTGCTCTCTGGAAATTATGAATGGAAGCAACAAATCATGATAGTGTGTGTCTCACCAACAGAAATCACAGCCGTTTACAGATTACATTGCAGTCGTTGCAGACATCATGAAATACTGTTTATGGTTATCACTTCTTTGAAATTACCTCATTTATTAGACCTACTGCTGTATCTTGTTATTTACTGTATGGTAAGTACATATTACTATTTGGTTGAACCATGTGGAATTAGTAATGGTTGATAAACCTTTTTTTTTTCTTGTAACATCTTTACTGGAGTATAATTGCTTTACAATGGTGTGCTAGTTTCTCCTTTATAACAAAGTGAATCAGTTATACATATACATATATCCCCATATCTCTTCCCTCTTGTGTCTCCCTCCCTCCCACCCTCCCTTATCCCACCCCACTAGGTGGTCACAAAGCACTGAGCTGATCTCCCTGTGCTATGCGGCTGCTTCCCACTAGCTATCTATTTTGCATTTGGTAGTGTGTATATGTCCATGCCACTCTCTCACTTTGTCGCAGCTTACCCTTCCTCCTCTCTGTATCCTTAAGTCCATTCTGTAGTAGGTCTGCGTCTTTATTCCGGTCTTGACCCTAGGTTCTTCATGACCATTTTTTGGTTTGTTCCTTTTCTCCACACCCTCTCCAGCACTTATTGTTTGTAGATTTTTTGATGATGGCCATTCTGACCAGTGTGAGATGATATCTCATTGTAGTTTTGATTTGCATTTCTCTAATTATTAATGATGTGGAGCATTCTTTCATGTGTTTGTTGGCAATCTATACATCTTTGGAGAAATGTCTGTTTAGTCGTCTGCCCATTTTGGATTGGGTTGTTTGTTTTTTGATATTGATCTGCATGAGCTGCTTGTAAATTTTGGAGATTAATCCTTTGTCAGTTGCTTCATTTGCAAATATTTTCTCCCATTCTGAGGGTTGTCTTTTCGTCTTGTTTATGGTTTCCTTTACTGTGCAAAAGCTTTTAAGTTTCATTAGGTCCCATTTGTTTATTTTTGTTTTTATTTCCATTTCTCTAGGAGGTGGGTCAAAAAGAATCTTGCTGTGATGTATGTCATAGAGTGTTCTGCCTATGTTTTCCTCTAAGAGTTTTATAGTGTCTGGACTTACATTTAGGTGTTTATTGCATTTTGAGTTTATTTTTGTGTATGCTGTGAGGGAGTATTCTAATTTCATTCTTTTACATGTAGCTGTCCAGTTTTCCCAGCACCACTTACTGAAGAGGCTGTCTTTTCTCCACTGTATATTCTTGCCTCCTTTCTCAAAGATAAGGTGACCGTATGTGCATGGGTTTATCTCTGGGCTTTCTATCCTGTTCCATTGATCTATATTTCTGTTTTTGTGCCAGTACCATACTGTCTTGATTACTGTAGCTTTGTAGTATAGTCTGAAATCATGGAGCCTGATTCCTCCAGCTCCGATTTTCTTTCTCAAGATTGCTTTGGCAATTCAGGGTCTTTTGTGTTTCCATACAAATTGTGAAATTTTTTGTTCTAGTTCTGTGAAAAATGATAGTGGTAGTTTGACAGGGATTGCATTGAATCAGTAGATTGCTTTGGGTAGTATAGTCATTTTCACAATATTGATTCTTCCAATACAAGAACATGGTATATCTCTCCACCTGTTGGTATCATCTTTAATTTCTTTCATCAGTGTCTTATAGTTTTCTGCATACAGGTCTTT
>NC_041219.1:58708015-58724694 GCF_002837175.3 Physeter macrocephalus | reverse complement strand
TCTGATTGCTGTGGCTAAAACTTCCAAAACTATGTTGAATAATAGTGGTGAGAGTGGGCAACCTTGTCTTGTTCCTGATCTTAGTGGAAATGGTTTCAGTTTTTCACCATTGAGGACGATGTTGGCTGTGGGTTTGTCATATATGGCCTTTATTATGTTGAGGTAATTTCCCTCTATGCCTACTTTCTGGAGGACTTTTATCATAAATCGGTGTTGAATTTCGTTGAATGCTTTCTCAGCATCTATTGAGATGATCATTTGGTTTTTCTCCTTTAATTTGTTAATATGGTGTGTCACATTGATTGATTTGCGTATATTGAAGAATCCTCGCATTCCTGGGATAAACCCCACTTGGTCATGGTGTGTGATCCTTTTAATGTGCTGTTGGATTCTGTTTGCTAGTATTTTGTTGAGGATTTTTGCATCTGTGTTCATCAGGGATATTGGCCTGTAGTGTTCTTTCTTTGTGACATCTTTGTCTGGTTTCGGTATCAAGGTGACGGTGGCCTCGTAGAATGAGTTTGGGAGTGTTCCTCCCTCTGCTATCTTTTGGAAGAGTTTGAGAAGGATAGGTGTTAGCTCTTCTCTAAATGTTTGATAGAATTCGCCTGTGAAGCTATCTGGTCCTGGGCTTTTGTTTGTTGGAAGATTTTAAATCACAGTTTCAATTTCAGTGCTTGTGATTGGTCTGTTCATATTTTCTATTTCTTCCTGGTTCAGTCTCGGCAGCTTGTGCATGTCTAAGAATTTGTCCATTTCTTCCAGGTTGTCCATTTTATTGGCATACAGTTGCTTGTAGTAATCTCTAATAATCTTTTGTATTTCTGCAGTGTCAGTTGTTACATCTCCTTTTTCATTTCTAATTCTATTGATTTGAGTCTTCTCCCTTTTATTCTTGATGAGTCTGGCTAATGGTTTATCAATTTTATTTATCTTCTCAAAGAACCAGCTTTTAGTTTTATTGATCTTTGCTATTGTTTCCTTCATTTCTTTTTCATTTATTTCTGATCTGATCTTTATGATTTCTTTCCTTCTGCTAAATTTGGGGTTCTTTTGTTCTTCTTTCTCTAATTGCTTTAGGTGCAAAGTTAGGTTGTTTATACGAGATGTTTCCTGTTTCTTAAGGTAGGATTGTATTGCTATAAACTTCCCTCTTAGAACTGCTTTTGCTGCATCCCATAGGTTTTGGGTCGTCGTGTCTCCATTGTCATTTGTTTCTAAGTATTTTTTGATTTCCTCTTTGATTTCTTCAGTGATCACTTCGTTATTAAGTAGTGTATTGTTTAGCCTCCATGTGTTTGTATTTTTTACAGATCTTTTCCTGTAATTGATATCTAGTCTCATAGCGTTGTGGTCAGAAAAGATACTTGATATGATTTCAATTTTCTTAAATTTGCCAAGGCTAGATTTGTGACCCAATATATGATCTATCCTGGAGAATGTTCCATGAGCACTTGAGAAAAATGTGTATTCTGTTGTTTTTGGATGGAATGTCCTATAAATATCAATTAAGTCCATCTTGTGTAATGTATCATTTAAAGCTTGTGTTTCCTTATTTATTTTCATTTTGGATGATCTGTCCAGTGGGTTTGTTATTGTAGTTCTTTTCCTTCTCTTGTGTTTCCTGCCTAGAGAAGTTCCTTTAGCATTTGTTGTAAAGCTTGTTTGGTGGTGCTGAATTATCTCAGCTTTTGCTTGTCTGTAAAGGTTTTAATTTCTCCGTCAAATCTGAATGAGATCCTTGCTGTGTAGAGTAATCTTGGTTGTAGGTTTTTCCCCTTCATCAGTTTAAATATGTCCTGCCATTTGCTTCTGGCTTACAGAGTTTCTGCTGAAAGATCAACTGTTAACCTTATGGGCATCCCCTTGTATGTTATTTGTTGTTTTTCCCTTGCTGCTTTTAATATTTTTCTTTGTGTTTAATTTTTGGTAGTTTGATTAATATGTGTGTTAGACAATTTTTGACATCGACAAATGGCCCATCTAAATAAAAATTTTTAAATTTTTGATAACCATGCACTTACTTTTAATATATATGTCTTTATAAAATCCTCTTGGAGTTTTAAAGTGGGTTTTTTAAGACAACATATAGTTGAGTCTTGTTTTTTGATTCACTCTGACAATCTCTTCTTTTTAATTGGTGCATTTAGATGACTGACATTGAAAGTGATTATTAATACAGTTGTATGGATATCTACCATTTTTATTATTTATTTATATCTTGCCCTTTTTTCTTTTTTATCTTTTTCTACTATTTTATTCTTTTCCTATTTGTGGTTTTAACTGAGCATTTTTACATGTTTCCATTTTTGTTCTATTCTTAGCATGTCAGTTATACTTCTTTTTTTTTAGTGGTTGCCCTCAAGTTTGCAATATACGTTTACAAGTAATCCAAGTCCACTTTCAAATAACTGTATACAGCTTCATGTGTAGTGAGAGTATTTTAAAACAACAAGATGATCCAAATTCCTTCCTCCTATCCCTTGTATCATTGCTATAATTTATTTCACTTACACATTACATAATTGAATACATAGTTGCTATTATTATTATGAACAAATTATCTATTAGATCAATTAAGACTATGAAAAATACAAGTTTTTATTTTACTTTCACTTATTCCTCCTTTGATTTTCTTCCTTTCTTCATGTAGAACCATGTTTCTGACATATATTACTTTTCCTTTCTCTAGAAAGTATCTTTTATCATGTCTTGCAAGGGAGGTTTACTGGCAACACATTCCCTCCGTTTTTGTTTGTCTGAAGAAGTTCTTATTTTTAATTCACCTTTGAAGGTTAATTTTGCATGTTACAGAAATAGGATAGTAGTTTTTTTCTTTCAACACTTTAAATATTTCACTCCACTCTCTTCTTGCTTCTGTGGTTTCTGCAAAGTCTGATGTAATTTTTATCTTTGCTCTTTTATAGGAGGTGTTTTTTCCCCTTCTGGCTTCTTTAAGGATTTTTCTTTGTCTTTGATATTCTGTAGCTTGAATATGGTGTCTAGGTGTAGTTTTCTTCAGCATTTATCCTGCTTGGTATCTGTAATTAATTTGGGGAAATTCTCAAACATTATTGTTTCAATATTTCTTCTGTTCTTTTTCTCTCTTTACTCTCCTGATATTCTCATTACACATATGTTACGACTTTTTTTGCTGCCTTACATTTCTTGGAGATTCTCTTCTCTTTTTTTTTTCAGTCTTTTTTCTCCTTGCTTTTTAGTTTTGGAGTCTTCTATTGAGATATCTTCATGCACAGAGATTTTTTTTTTCCCTCAGCTGTGTCCACTCTATTAATCAGCTCACTAAAGGTATTCTTCATTTCTGTTACAGTATTTTCCATCTATAGCATTTTGTTTCGTTTTTTTCTTAGAATTTCCATCTCTCTGCTTACATTGCCCACCTGTTCTTGCATGCTGTCTACTTTGTCCATTAGAACCTTTAACATGTTTGGTTTTTTTAAGATGAATTTATTTATTTATCTATATATTTTTATTTTTGGCTGTGTTGGGTCTGTTGCTGTGTGCGGGCTTTCTCTAGTTGCAGTGAGTGGGGGCTACTCTTTGTTGCGGTGAGTGGGCTTCTCATTGCGGTGGCTTCTCTTGTTGCGGAACATGGGCTCTAGGCATACAGGCTTCTGTAGTTGTGGCACACAGGCTTAGTTGCTCCACGGCATGTGGGATCTTCCCGGATCAGTGCTCGAACCCGTGTCCCCTGTATTGGCAGGCGATTCTGGGCTCTAGGCATACAGGCTTCTGTAGTTGTGGCACACAGGCTTAGTTGCTTCACGGCATGTGGGATCTTCCCGGATCAGTGCTCGAACCCGTGTCCCCTGTCTTTAACCACTGTGCCATGAAGGAAGTCCCTAGAGCCTTTAACATGTTAATCACAGTTGTTTTAAATTCCTGGTCTGATCATTCCAATATCTCTGCCCCATTAAGCATCTGCGTCTGATGCTTGCTCTGTCTATTGAAACTGTATATTGTTTGTTTTAATATGTCTTTGTGTTTTTTTCTCATTAGCTGGACATGATGTACTGAGTAAAAGGAACTGCTGTAAATAGGCCTTAAAAATGTGATCATGAGGTGTGGGGGGAGGGGAGGCATTCTATAATCCTATGATTTGGTTCATTCTTTTAGTGAGTCTTTGCCTTTGGGCTTTGAGCTTACAAGTTCTTCTTCTCAGTTGTTTTTATTAACCCCTTTAGAGTGGGACAGGTGGCTAGAGTGGGCTTTACTTGGGTATTTTCCTTTCCCTAGTCAGTTAGGGTCTGATAAATCCCCAGGAGCTTAGGCTCTGGTTAGATAGTTTCTCCTGTGCACAGATCTTCTCAAAAAGAAAAGAATCCTCTGGTGTATTTCAGAATGGTACCTTTTGCCCTGCTTTTGCCAGAAGCACAGGAGACTTTTTCTCAGATACTTACTGTGAGCACCTGGTGGAACTCCAGGATGTAAAACTCACAGAAGTGTTGGGGCCTCTACGTTGACTGGGTCACCCTGGACTTTTTATCTCTCAGAGTTGTCTACACTGAGCCTCCAGCAATTTCACAGTTTCAGTTCAGGTTGCCATGCCCTGGGACTTGTTCCCAAAGAGGTTTCTGCTCCAGTACAAAATTGTGATTCTCTGTATTTGCTTTTGTGTCTCTACAACTTTGGGGGCAGTGGTTTGCTCTGTGAAGAGTTGCTGATTTTCAGTTTGTTCAGCTTTTTACTTGTTAGAATGGAGTGGTGACTTCCAAGCTTCTTACCAGACTGGAAACTGGAAGTCTGTTTACTTGTTGTTGTTGTTTTACTCTATTTTGTCTCTGTTGTTCAGCTGAGTAATTTCTGTTATTCTATCTTTTAGTTCACTGATTTCTCTGTCCTCTTTATTCTGCTGTTGAGCCCAACCACTGAGCTTTTAATTTTGGTTATTATATTTTTCAACTATAAAATTCCATTTGATTCTCCTTTTTATCTTTAATTTTTTTGCTGAGATCCTCTATTTCTTTGCTGAGGCTTTCTATTTTTTCATTTGGTTCAAATGTTTGTACTTTCTTGTTGAAGCATCTTTCCATGGCTTCTTTTAAATCTTTGGCACATAATTCTAGTATTTCTCTTATCTTGGTATTGGCATATATATTTTCTTTTTTTTAAAAAAAATTGACTTTTGAGAACTTTGTGGTTCTTGGTATGATAAGTAATTTTCCATTGAGACCTGGACATTTTTGTATTATATTCTGAGAGTTTGGATCTTATTTAAACTTCTGTTTTAGGTGGTTTTTCCTGACACCACCCTGGCCAGGGAAATCGTCCCTACCTTGTTATTGCATGATGTAGGTAGACTTGACTTCCTTGACACCTGATGGGCAGGGGCTCCTGTTACTCCTGGGTCAAGATGGGAGTCCTGCTTTCCATGCAGTCTCCTCTGGTCCTTAATTTTTTATAATACACACATGTAAAAAATTACTTTTCTTATATTGCACTGTTATGGCCTTCTTCTCAATACAGGGAAAGACTGGAGCTGCTGCCCAAAGAATTGGACGTCATTTAGTTCTAGCTGCTATTTTATTTCTACTGAAGAAAATATTTGGGATGAGAGTGAGAAGAGATGCTCAAGAATGAAGGCTCACCTGCTGGTGATCAACAGCAAGGATGAGCAGGTACTTTCTAATTGATAATGGCGTCAGGAGTGTTCCCTGTCTTTTTAACATCTTTCTTGGCTAAGAAGATTTTTATCGTCTTGGGATATTGGTGCTGTGGCAGAAGGCTTAAGAAAATAGTTAGAAAAGGCTACCTAAGGTTTTACATTCCACGCCTTCTTCCTGCTTCTATAAAACTAACCTCCCCCCAAATAAATTGGGGCATTGAAAATATAATAAGTAGAGGTTGAGTGGAAGGCTGAAAATATTTCAGCCTGAAATATCAGTTTATTATTTCAACATGTAAATGTTTTATAAATTATTAACTAACAGAGAAGGGGTATCAAGTCCAATTGGGAAATGAAGTTCCATCATGAAGAGTCACAATCACCAATCAGAAACGATTGTTAACAATCTGAAGTTGTTAAAAGGAAAATTATTTAATCTGCAAAATTTTTCTCATCTACGACTTTGAAGAACACCCTCTCTTAGGGAAGAAGTGAAGGGAAGAGTCTGAGATGAGAATTCATTATGATCATGAATAGAATTTGCCTCCATATGTATCAAACATTGGTATGTTCTGAATGTTTGTGTCCTGCCACCCCAGTTCATATGTTGAAATCCTAACCTTCAAAGATGATAGTATTAGGAAGTGGGGCTTTTGGGAGCTGCATAGGCCATGAGGGTGAAGCCTTCATGGATGGGATTAATTTTTTTTAAAAAGAGATTCTACAGAGCAACGTCGCCCCTTCTACCACGTGAGCACACAGTGAGAAAGCACTGGTTAGGAACCAGGAGGAAGGGCCTCATCCTACCATGTTGGTACCCTGACCTGGGATTTCTAGCCTCCAGAACTGTGAGAAACAAACTTCTGTTATTTATAAGAGACTCAGTCTGTGGTATTTTGTTACAGCAGCCTGAACAGACTAAGACCAACATCATGTTCACAAGTGATATCTTTGATCCTGCTCTGCTTAGTCAGAAAAAACCTAGGCTCCTCTGCAGGGCCCCCATGTGGCTCTTCCTGGATCCTCTCCTTTTCTTCTCTTCTCCCTTAAGCCAGGAACTCAGTTCAACCTGACTGTTCTTAAGGCTATACCTCCTTCCTTTTCTTCCCTTAGGATATCATCACCCGGAAACTGAGAGGAAATTCTGTTTATTATGTGGGGCTGTCAGACCCAGAGGGGAAAAGACATTGGCAATGGGTCGATCAGACACCATACAATAAAAGTGCCACGTGAGTATAGAATTAGATAAAGGAGCCCTGGGTCCTGCATCATACAGGGGTTTTAGGGTGTTCCAATGATCAGTTATTAAAATAAAATAGCTCATGCTGTATACCTGAAACTAACACAACATTGTAAATCAACTATACTTCAATAGAAGAAAAAAGCTCACTCTTCTTTTAATTCTTGGGCACTAGGTTAAATAATTTTCCTTATTATCTCACTCAATCATCATAATAATTCTATGAGGCACACATTATAATTTTTCTACTATAGAGATGAAGAAACTGAGTTTAAAGAGTTTAGATGACTAAACTCTCAGTGGTTATCCAGCAGTGGTAACAGTGGTCCTCAAACCCAGGTCTGTTTGATATCAAAGTTGGGGCTTTCAACCACTACACTATCTCTCTAAATATAATGAAAATTTATGTCAATTAAGATCGTAACCAATTATTGAGATTTAATAACTCTCATACAGCAAATAAGTTAAATTCTGATAGTCTTATGATATCTCATATTTATGAAGTTCTTTTAAAACTCTTAAGTACTTTAGTACATTATAGTACATTACCACCTTTGATCCTAATATCACTGTGTGAAATATATAGGGATATTAATCTAGTCTCTGCGAATCTGTGAAGTTAAATTACTTGTCCAAGGTAACAGGCATAGTAGCAGATTCGGAGATTTTAACTAGTTCTTCAGACTCCAAAAGCAGTGCATAAAAAAAGAAACAAACTACCCTGATACTTGAGACCAGTGTGAAGTCTTTTACATCATTTAAGGGAGCCTGTGGACTGACAGTTTCCTGGGAACAGGATATAAAATGGACAAACAGAAGGGAGACTGGAACATCTGCTGGGAGAATGTTTAATGCAATAAGATGACACAATACTGGGTGATGTAAGAACAATTTTCAAGGGAAATACCAGAGACACAGATGGAGGGAAAACTCCATGAGAAGCGGGAAGGAATGATTTGGGCATATCTGACTTTGACTTCCACACAGTTCAATCCCAGCCCCCTCTCTTACTGTCTCTTTTCAAAGCACTGTTTAAAGAAACATTCTCATTCTTTTTTTCCCTTTCTGGCACTCAGATTCTGGCACAGGGGTGAACCCAATAATCGTTATGAGCGTTGCGTTGTGCTAAATGCTCCTTCAGGAGAATGGGGCTGGAATGATGTTCCTTGTAATGAGCGTCAGAAGTCAATTTGCAAGATGATGAAGATCTACTTACGAATGGAACATTCTCCATGACCGTGAGGTTGAATTGGTATCCACCATCACAGAGATAGCTAATATGTTCTTTTTTTAAAAAATTTAATTTTATTTACTTTTTATACAGCAGGTTCTTATTAGTTATCTATTTTATACATAGTAGTGTATATATGTCACTCCCAATCTCCCAGTTCATTCCACCACCCCGCCACTTTCCCCCCTTGGTGTCCATACGTTTGTTCTCTACACCTGTGTCTCTATTTCTGCCCAGCAAACCGGTTCATCTGTACCATTTTTCTAGGTTCCACATATATGTGTTAATATACGATATTTGTTTTTCTCTTAGAGATAGCTAATATGTTCTTGTTATTCATGTGTAAGTCTTTATAAGGGATCTTCATAGAATTTTTCAGTAGGCTGTCACCTATTCCATTTATGATAAAGTCAGTGCACACATTCATTCATTTGTTCATTCATGAAATTTTAGGGGAGCAAAAGTTGCCACCCCAAAATGTCTTTTTGGGAAGTGCATAGTTTCAAGCTGAAAACAATCAAGGCCAAAAAGACTAAGGAAAAAACTTTCACTTTCCCCCTAGCTGCCTAAAGAATGGAGATGTAGGATCAGTTCTAGGAAGTGATCACCATAGATCACTATAGTATGAACTAGGTATATAGACAGGGAGGAGCCTGGCAAAGTCTGTTTGTTAAAATTCCTCTCTGTGTCCCATTGTCTCTGTGTGGCCCAGCAAACATTTGTTTATCAGGCTTTTGCTTTTCCATCTCCATGTCAGTTGCCTTCTTCTCCTTTGAGGTCCTAAACCACTACCCCCAACATCCTCTTTTGTCTTTAGCTGCATAAGGTATTTTAGGTGAGGACTTTGGCCATTTGGGTGAGTTACTCAGTTTTCCTGGGTCTCTCCCATGTATACATGTTATTAAGCTTTGATTTTTTTCCTGTTAATCTGGCTCATGTCAATTTTAATTCTTAGGCCAGCCAGAAGAACCTAGAAAGGGTAGAGGAGAATTTCTTTCTACCAGACAAAATGAACATATATTGACCATTTTCCATGTGCAGAGACTATACTGGACAGCCCCTTTGCAGACAAATGGAGGGGGCCTGAGCCTCATCTCCTAATTTTTGTCTGATTGCTAAGGGGTTAGATACGAATATAGTTATATGTTTTGGTTCCTCTATCTGTCTGGAGTTTTCTCTGTATGGGTTGGTCAACAGCAAAATAATCCCAACCATTACTTTTTATTTCTCTCAGACAGATTTATTACCTTTAACTAAAAGCATATTTTGTAAAGGTGGAATGTAATACACGTCAGTGAATGATAAATTCCAGCTTTGGTCCGGTAGATGCTTTGGGCTTCTTAACATTCTCTGTTTAGTCTTGGGCTGTCATTTAACATCAGCGTACAAGCAAAGGGAAATCAGAGGTTGAGCACTGGAGATTTAGAATTAGAGAATCAGAACTGGAAGTTGTTACTGGTGAGTTGACATAGACATGTTCATCAGGTATTTTGATAATTTTTTCCTTTGGTTAAATTTTACAGTTTCTAGGTATGTATTTCCACTCAGAATGGCCCCTGATATATTTATATTCCTATCTTTACTATAGTTATTATAGATCATTTTTTTCTACTACAATATATCATATTTACAATAAAGTCTATTATTCATTGCATTAGTATGGTAATTATAATTGATCATGATAAAGCCAATTCTAGCCATGGCTATCCCAATGTGACCTCCTGAGATGATGCCCTGATTATCTTGATGCAAATGAGTAATTATATTTGCCACTTATTTCCTGATTATATCTAAAGATGAGTTATTTTTATACAGGTCTGATCTTATCCATTGTATGTAGAATATACCAGTTTATACCTCCCAGAAAGCAATTTACTTAATTCTGGGAGAATTCTAGGGGGACTTTATTTACAATGAGCCTTTCCCATTATTATTTCAATAATATGGGGATGGAATGAAGGAAGGGCAAAAAGGACCACTTCAGTAACTGCCTTTGTCGGACTAGACGGTGTGCTTGACCTGGAGTGAAATGGAAAATAGTGATATTAGTCAATGCTGGACCTTTTCTCTTCTTTCCACCTTGTATTTTATGAATGTGATTCAGAGCCTATTTTCTTTAATTTTCCTTTGAGCACCAGCAATTAAGTTTGTGCATAATAGATTTTATGTAAGATTTGTGTTTAAAGAGTGATATTAAAATGAAGAAGCGGGCTTACCTGGTGGCGCAGTGGTTGGGAGTCCGCCTGCCGATGCAGGGGACACGGGTTCGTGCCCCGGTCCGGGAGGGTAAATTATACAGCCAATATTCCAACAGTTGTCGGATTGAGAGTCTGCAGAATCAGAAAATGTTCTTCCAGCCCCAAGACAAGTGAGACAGAGTCTTATAGCAGAACAAGTGACATAAAAAGGCTAGCTCTGGGCTTCCCTGGTGGCGCAGTGGCTGAGAATCCGCCTGCTGATGCAGGGGACATGGGTTCGTACCCAGGTCCGGGAAGATCCCACATGCCGCGGAGCGGCTGGGCCCGTGAGCCATGGGCGCTGAGCCTGCGCGTCCGGAGCCTGCGCTCCGCAACGCGAGAAGTCACAACAGTGAGAGGCCCGCGTACCGCAAAAATTAAAATAAAATCAAGACGCATCCAGCTGAGGACCAATTAATGGACAGAATTGTGAAAATAATAAAATAGCTGTTTTAAACCACTAAGTTTTGGGGTGGCTTATTATTCAGTAATATGTAATTGAAATTCTTTAAAATTATATTACAGTTTTGAACTAAGATTCTGCAAAATAATTAACATATCCAATCATACTGTTGTCTCTAAAAATATTAGTAATAATGGAAAAATGAGAGTAGATTAATTTTACCATTAGTGAATGAAATGCAGATTGAAGTGTTTATTTTTTATATAATTTTAATTCCTATTCTTATATAGTAGGCATATTGTATTACATGGTAGGTATGTGATTCTTATATAAATATTCAATATTAAGTGTGTATATACTAAATTTTTTCCTACTGTTAAGGATGTACAATCAAAACTTGTTCTGAGATCACTATTCTAGAAAATCAATCTTAAAATTCTTGATTAAAGTTTAGGTAAATATTCTTTGAGGTTAAAAAGTGATAGACTACAAATGAACTTACTTACAAAACAGAAATAGAGTCACAGATGTAGAAAACAAATTTATGGCTACCAAGGGGGAAAGGTGGAGGAGGGATAAATTGGGAGATTGGGATTGACATATACACACTGCTATATGTAAAATAGATAACTAGTAAGAAGCTATTGTGTAGCACAAGGAACTCTACTCAATACTCTGTAATGACCTATATGGGAAAAGAATCTAAAAAAGAGTGGATATGCGTATATGTATAACTGATTCACTTTGCTGTAAGGCAGAAACTAACACAACATTGTAAATCAACTAAACTCCATTAAAAACTAATTTTAAAAAAGATAGACTACATACAGAACTATTTGAAGACTGTGTTTATGTGTTGGTTTATCTGACGGATATATAAGTCTATAAATTAAATATATCTTAGAATTTTGGTCTCTATATTCATCTTTATAGTTGCTATTAAAAACAAATAAACATATAAACAAAAAAAATCTACCAACACCTCAAGCTCTTTTGGTCAATCTGTCACTTAGTAAATGGAAGAGGAGGCAGAAACTCTGGAATGTCCAGTACTAGGCAAAATATTCTTGTCCATTGGAATTAAAATGATCAACCTGGATGTTTTCTCTGAAGGTGGGAATTGCTGAGACCTGATAATCCTTTACGGCCTGTTTAATGTTAATTTGGTTTAGATGATCTTAATACTGCAACATGGATTAACCGGCCTGTCTTTGCCAATATACAAATCATCGGTGGTGTGCATTTTGTCAAAGATGAATTCAATGACCGTAGGATAGACGAAATAATGTGACGATTCAATTGTATTAAAGCCAAGTGTTCAGTATAAGGGTGTGAGTAAATTATTTTTAAGGGTATTGTTGAGCTACAGAATCAGCTATTCCTGTAGCACATTCTACTCTGAATTTTGAGTAGTGAAAGTTAATAAAATTTCTAATTACTTGTTTGATTGAATCTTCACCGCTGTAAGAAAATATATTGTATATTTTTAGTGACCAGACTTTACTGGGGTTTAATTTATATACAGTAAAAAGCTAACAGTTTCAGAGTACAGTAGAATCATTTCGACAAATGTATACAAACCTGTAGCCAACATGTCAATCAATATAAAGAACATTTCCATCATCGTGGAACATTTCCTTGTGCCCCTACTCCAGAAAAACAGTGATCTGATTTCTATCAACATATATTTGCTTTACCAGCTCTAAAATTTTATATGAGGAATAATAAAGTATGCTCTTTTGTTTCCACTTTCCTTTGCTCAATATTTGTGACATTCATCCAAGTTTTTGCATTTTTTTCCAGCTGTACATTCGATTTTACTGTTGACTTGTATTCCTTTGTATATCATATATCATAATGTTATCCATTCTTCTTTTGGTAACGAATGAGTTCTTTCTAGGCGGGGCGGGCAGCCCGCCGCCGCCCTGCTCGCCCGCTCCTCGCCGCAGTCCCGCCCGCCCTCGCTCCCGAGCCAGTCGGCCTGCCTGCCGTGCCAGCGGCGGCGGGCTCGAGGCCGCCCAGGTGCCCGAACCAGGCCCCGGATGAACGGCTTCTCGCCGGGAGAGCTGTGCTGGCTCTTCGGCTGCCCACCCTGCCCGAGCCGCATCGCCGCCACACTGGCCTTCCTGCCGCCCTTGCCCGCCTCCACGGTGCTGGCGCCCGAGCAGCGCGGCCCCGATGCGCCCGCCCCGGCCTCGGCCGCCGCCTCCGCAGCCCGAGGAGCCTGCACCGGAGCGAGCGCGCCGACCGGCAGTACTCGCGGCGCTAGCTGGACGCCGTCGAGGTCTTCTCGCGCACGGGCCGGGACCACCGGCTCGGCTGCATGTTCGTGTGCTGTGCGACCTGCTGCTCTTCTCGCTCGGCAACGCCGTGGACCTGGGCCAGATGTGCAGCTTCTTTTGATACATCGGCCTCAGCTCGCGCATCAACTGCAACATCTTCTCCTACCACTACTCGGGCTGCGGCGTCAGGTAGGGCAAGCCCTCGGAGAAGAACCTCAACGCTGGGACTTCCCTGGTGGCTCAGTGGTTAAGAATCCGCCTGCCAATGCAGGGGACACGGGTTCCAGCCCTGGTCCGGGAAGATCCCACATGCCGCGGAGCAACTAAGCCCGTGCGCCACAACTACCGAGCCTGCGCTCTAGAGCCCGCGTTCCAGCCCTGGTCCGGGAAGATCCCACATGCCGCGGAGCAACTAAGCCCGTGCGCCACAACTACTGAGCCTGTGCTCTAGAGCCCATGAGCCACAACTACTGAGTCCACGCACCGCATCTACAGAAGCCCCCGCACTCTAGAGCCCATGCTCTGCAACAATAGAAGCCACCACAGTGAGAGGCCGGAGCACCGCAAGTAAGAGTGGCCCCCGCTCGCTGCAACTAGAGAAAGCCCGTGCATAGCAGCTAAGACCCAACACAGCCAAAAATAATAAATAAATAAAAATAAATTAAAAGAACCTCAGCGCTGGTATCGACGCCACGTGGCAGGCACTGCGCACCCGGTATGGCGTAAGTCCTGAGAACATGATCCCGTATGGCCAGAGCATTGGGACCATCCCCACGGTAGACCTGGCCTCCAGGTATCAGTGTGCAGCCGTGATTCTCCATTTGCCTCTGATGTCTGGATTGCGTGTGGCTTTTCCGAATACCAGGAAAGCATACTGCTTTGATGCTTTCCCCAACATTGACAAGATATCTAAAATCACCTCTTCTGTGTTGGTCATTCACGGTACAGAGGAGGAGGTCATCGATTTCTCCCATGGCCTGGCCATGTACGAGTGCTGTCCCCGGGCCTTGGAGCCCCTCCGGGTCGAAGGAGCCGGGGATAATGACATAGAGCTGTATGCACAATACCTAGAAAGACTACAACAGTTCATGTCTCCCGAACTTCCTAATTCCTGAAGATGACTTGATTTTACCTCATACTGTGAACACAAGAGTCCTCGGTTTTGCACATGCTTTAACTGGATAGCTGTCATGGCGGGATAACCACGAGGAAGTGCCCAGCTTTCAGGCGTCCTACTCAAAGAGCTGAGGGCATCTCGGTCTTTCGTATCTAGAGGTTCTACTACTCACGCATCATGTTAAAGTGAACAGCTGTGATTCCCAGCTTCATCGCCTTGCAGAATGGGAATGAGAGCTGAGTGGGAGGACCGTTTTCTCCTGCTGTAAAAAGGTTGCTCAGAGTCCTTTCTCAACCTAAGTCACCACGTAGGATTCACTTATGCAGGACTCAACCTGTCTCCACCCATGTTCTCAGTATTTGACCTGCAGCTCTCTTTCAGCCACTGGATTCATGGGTCCAATCTGTTTGTGAAGCTGTGATAGTGTAGCTGGAAACCACTGTGATGAAAATTCCTTCGTTAATTTTTGTTAACATGCTGCTCTTTCCCCCAAACAAACCAATTAAAGGGTAATTTACTGGAACTATGGTGAACGGCTCATCAACTGGAACCATATAAATATAACTGGAATATTCTTAAACAGAGGAAACTGTTTTTTATTTAAGTGTAAATTTATTACTAGAGTTTTAATATTTTGATCGTCTGGTTGGTCTAACAAAGAACCTAGCCAACTGTCCTTCTGTAAAGTCCTCCTTGTAGGCTTTTTAAAAGTACTGTACCTATCTGCAATTACATTGTGCATAGATTCTTAACAGGTAGTTTTCTTTCCTCAGGCTACAACAACAAACTGCAAATTCCTTGTTTGTAATGTAAATGATTGAATACATTTTGTTAACATGTTTTTATTCCTATGTTTCACTATTAAAAATTTTATAACATTAAAAAAAACAAATGAGTTCTTTCTAGGTTTTAGATATTACAAATAAAGCTGCTATAAACATTTGTGTATATGTCTTTTTGTGGGCATGTGTTTTCATTTGTCCTGGATATGTAACTAGGAATGGAGTGTATTAACCATTACAGTATCATAAAGAATAGTTGAAATGCTCTAAAAATCCCCTGTGCCGCACCTATTCATTTTCCACTCTTCCATGACCCTTAGCCACCACTGATCTTTCTATAGTTTCTATAGTTTTGCCTTTTTCAGGTTGTCATATAGATGGAATCATACATTACGGACCCTTTTCAGGCTGGCTTATTTCACTTAGCAGTATGCATTTAAGGATTCCTCCATGTCTTTTGTGGCTTGATAGCTCATTTATTATTTTATTTTATTTTATTTTATTTTATTTTTTTGTGGTACGCGGGCCTCTCACTGTTGTGGCCTCTCCCGTTGCGGAGCACAGGCTCCGGACGCGCAGGCTCAGCAGTCATGTCTCACGGGCCCAGCCGCTCCGCGGCATGCGGGATCCTCCCGGACCGGGGCACGAACCCGCGTCCCCCGCATCGGCAGGCGGACTCTCAACCACTGCGCCACCAGGGAAGCCCAGCTCATTTATTTTTATCGAAGAAAATATTTCATGGTATGGATGTGCCACAGTTTATCTACTTATCTATCGAAGGGCATCTTGGTTGTTTCCAATTTTTGACATTTGTGAATAAAGCTGCTGTAAACATTCACGTGCAGATGTTTGTGTGAACATGCTTTCAGCTCATTTAGGTAAATACCTAGGAGCACAGTTGCTGGATTTTATGGTAAGACTATGCATAGCTTTGTAAGAAACTGCCCAACTGTCTTCCAAAGTGGCTATCTCATTTTGTATTCCCATCAACGATGAATGAGACTTCCTATTGCTTTACATCCTGACCAGCATTTGGTATTGTCAGGGTTTTTGGATTTTAGCCATTCTAATAGGCGTGTAGGGGGCATATCTTGTTTTAATTTGCAGTTCCTTAATGGCAAATGATACTGAACATCTTTTCATATGCTTATTTGCCATCTATATGTCTTCTTTGGTGAAGTGTCTGTTCAGATATTTTGCTCATTTTTTAATTGAGTTGTTTGTTTTCTTATTGTTGAGATTTAAGAGTTTGTTGGTTCTTTTGGATACAAGTTCTTTTTATCAGATATGTTTTGTAAATATTTTCTCCCAGTCTGTAGTTTGTGTTTTCATTCTTTTAACAGTGCCTTTCACAGAATGGAATTTTTAAATTTTAATAAATTCCAACTTACCAATTATTTTTTCATGGATCATACTTTTGGTGTTATATCTAAAAATTCATTGCCAAGCCCAAGGCCACCTAGATTTTCTCCCATGTTGCAGTCAAGAAGTTTTACAGTTTTGTATTTTATTTTTAGGTCTATATTCCATTTTGAATTAATTTTTGTGAAGGTATAAAGTCTGTGTCTAGATTCTTTTTTCTTTTTTTTTTTGCATGTTGTCGCCCAGTTGTTGTTTTTTTTTCTGTGTGTGTGTGTGTGTGTGTGTGTGTGTGTGTGTACGTATGTCTTTTTTGTTTTTTAACATCTTTATTGGAGTATAATTGCTTTACAATGGTGTGTTAGTTTCTGCTTTATAACAAAGTAAATCAGCTATACGTAT
>NC_041219.1:58639425-58707984 GCF_002837175.3 Physeter macrocephalus | reverse complement strand
CTGTGTCTTTATTCTCGTCTTACCCCTAGGTTCTTCATGACCTTTTTTTTTTTTTTCTTAGATTCCATATATATGTGTTACCAAACGGTATTTGTTTTTCTCTTTCTGACTTACTTCACTCTGTATGACAGACTCTAGGTCCATCCAACTCACTACAAATAACTCAATTTCGTTTCTTTTTATGGCTGAGTAATATTCCATTGTATAGATGGGGCTCATGGTTTTGAGCTGCCATAACTAGTCTGTAAAACAAGCCAGGTTTGTTTCATTCCCTTGTTTACAATGGCTATCTTCATCAAAATGGAGTATTGAGTAAGATGCCTTTATTTAAATTTCCTAAACCAGTATGAATCCTTCTTGGAAGCTAATTTTAAAATATCTTATACTTGTTGTGCTTAATTGACAATCATTAAAATGGAGTTCGTTAGTCTGTAGTGAATACCTGTTGTCCTCCTTTAAATGCTGTACATATATACCTCTTTTCCAATGCATGCGGAGTCTATTCCTTCTTTCTAGAAGATGTACAGAGCTGCCCAGTGACTTGAGTATGCCATCGACCTGCTAATTTGAAATTTTATAGCATTGCTTCAATTCATGGATTTTAAACGTTATTCTTGGTTGGCTTTTTACTTCCAAATAACTTGAGTGATCCTGCTTTCACTACTACCATTAGAGGCATTTTGGTCTCATTTGCATGATTTCAGTTTAAGAACATTTGTGCAAAAGAAACTATTTTCCTGCACGGTAATAACAACAATGGTGGTGACTACTCATACAACACAACTTACACTGCCCTGGCCAATGACAGTTTTCAAAGTTCCTTAAAATAACTGGCCTAATTTTATTTTTATGACCCCTCATTGAGGAGGGAGCAAAGAAAGGCCAAAATCGTCCTTAGGGATAAAGTCCAAGTTTTGACGTACGATGTCAGGAGTGCTGTTATGTCAGACAGACTAAACAAAAGATCTGGAAAATGAATCAAAGACAACCTGTAAGACCATCCTGTTAGGAATCAGTCTACAAAGCATCCTTACTTGTCAGCCACTCTTTTCTCCAGCCTTTTCCAGCTTTATTCACCAATATCAACCTCTTACAAACTCAGTATTGCTTAGTTTCTGAATTGACCTGAGAAATCATAAAGGACATCAGCTACTAATTTGTAGGTTTGAAATTAATTTTGCTGCTAAAAGACCTGAGATGTACAGTGCAAGCTACTTGCATTGTCTGTATATTTTGAAATTATTTACCTTATCCTCATAATACTCCCCAATACACCCATTTTTCACCCATTTAATATGATCAGGTTTCTGTCTCAGTTTTTCTGCCCATAAGTCTGGCTCTGGTTTCTTGCTGAATTTCGGACCCTGTGCTGGAAACTGCTCAATTGACCCTCAATCCTATCCTTTCTAATCCCTTCCTTTGGCTGTTCTCTGTACCTAAAAACAAGTGTTATCAAGACTTTCAGTGCTATAACTTGTCTGATTTCAAGTATGACCAAGGCTTGAACGTTCTCCTGCTGAGTCACGATTCCAGGTTTTGGTTTCCTCAGAGACTGACAATATTTTCAGTCATGGATCAGTTAGACATGCTTTCTGGACATTGTATAATTGGTTCCTCATCCTCATTCCTGTGCTCTGATGCACTCAGAGAGGTTAGCTATTGCCATCTTAATTCTCTAATCTCTTGTACTGACTTATATACTTGCCAGTTTGGGTAGTATGGAATAATAAGAAGAATGCAAACTCCGAAATCATAAAGGCCTATTGTCAAATAAAATATGCCCAGGATGACAATTCAAATAGTGCAAAAGAGTTCATGATGGAAAGCAAGTCTCTCACACCATCCTTCTCTACCCTAACCCTACTGTGCAGAGGTGAATTATTTTAGCATTTTTTTTTAAACATTCCAGTGATTTTTTCCCCCCATGGCTCTAAATAATACTAATATCTCTATTTCTGAATATTATAATATAGTACTCCTTGCTCCCCTCATTCTTTTTCACTTTCTATTTTCACCTTCCTTACAATTTTGATAATTATATGGTGATTATTATTACTTTTAGCTATTAACTGATTGGTTACTTGTGCAACTCTAAATAATATTTTTCACCTTTTATTTTTTTGTTATAGCTCTATTAAAATGAGAATGGTTGCCCCTACATTCCCCTCACCTTTCTTCACACTTTTCTTACCTTTTCTCAGTCACACTTTTTTATGCTAACTTTTTTTTTTTTTTAGCTGCATTGCACAGCACGTGGGATCCTAGTTCCCCAACCAGGGATCAAACCCATGCCCCCTCCAGTGGAAGCTCAGAATCTTAACCACTGGACCACCAGGGAAGTCCTGTCAGCTACATTTTTTATTTTACCTTGCCAAGGTTGTTAACATTTACATTCTATACTACAGCCATGATCAAGTTCCCATGTTTTGTACAGAGGCTAACTCTAGTCAAGAAATGTTTACATGATCATGACTCTTTGGGTCAAAAGATAGGCTAAGATTATGTTTGCTTCTCTATGGGTCCCATGTCTCAATTCTGATTTATTTAAAAGAGATTGCTCTTATCACTTAGGTCAAATGGATTTTATTTGCTTAGATTCCAGAAGTTGTTTTAACTCAAGTCACATTTTAATTTTCTTCCTAATTGGACTCTACTTTCTCATATAACTTTTTTCCTGGCATTGCTAACGACTCTTCCTTGGATAATCTGTTTCTATTATACCCTTGTTTTTCAGCCCTTCCAATTAGTCTGTCTATTACATGGCATTCAGCTGTAATCTGGTTTCCTTAGAACCCTGCTCTGTGGCTCTGTACTGGACTCATGACTCACTATACCTGTTCACAGTTGTCAAACATGGACTTCGCTTCACGGCTCTCCTGGTTTAGATCTACTGTTTCTTTTACACTGTGCTTTTTTCTTTGTTACAGTAGGTATAACTCTTTGTCCTCAAACTTACATGTGCAAATAATTCCACAATTTTTAAGGAAAAAGAAGTCTGATTCTACGACTCTGTTATGTCAGCCTTGTAGGAAACCCAGTCTCAGTCATCTTGGGGCTCCTTTTCCCTCATTGCAATTGCAGGAGAATCCAGGAAGCTTCTGTGTTGTCCAGTGAAAGAGAGAAGGACTCAGTCTTCAGTGCATCCTGGTCACTACTGATTGTCTCTTTTTTTTTTTTTTTTTTTTCTGATTGTCTCTTTGTTCAAATCTACATGGGATCTGCGTGGTGGATGACATCAGATTTCCTGTGACCACAGTCCAGCTTCTCTAGCTTAACTGAACAGTTTTTCTCCTCTGAAATCTATCCATTTCTGGGGACTTGTCAGGGTGCAGAGTACAAGTTCTTAGGGTTATTGGAATGTGACAAATTTTGTTCATAACTAGGTCTTTAGAAATCTCCCCTCTATCTCTTTACCTGCCCTCTAGTCTAATCACTCCAAGTATCTCCATTTCCCGGAAAACAAAGGGGAGAAAAAGGAATATTGTTCTTTATAAGAAACTTTTTCTTCTTGTTCGTGCATCACAAATCTTCCCTGTGGTGAGCTGTAAAGTGAGGTTATTTGAAGTCTTTCTTGTTTCTTAATGTAGGCATTTATCTCTATAAACATCCCTCTTAGACCTGCCTTTGAGGGCTCACATAGGTTTTGGTATGTGTGTTTCCATTTTCACTTATTTCAAATATGTCTTGATTTCTCTTTTGATTTCTTCTTTGACCCATTTGTTATTCAGGACCATGTTGTTTAATCTCTACCTATTTGTGGTTTTTCCCCCAGTTTCCCTTCTGTTATTGAATTCCAGTTTCACACTGTTGTGTTCAGAAAATAAACTTGAGGAGATGGAGATCAAGATGGTAGAGAAAGATGATGTGGAGCTCACCTCCCGCACAAATACATCAGAAATACATCTTCATGTGGAACAATTCTCACTGTAAACTAATGGAAACTGGCAGAAAGACTCCTGTACAACCAAGGTTGCAAGAAACATACATATGTAATTGGGTAGGAAGGGAAGAAAAGCAATTGAGTCCCATTTGTTTATTTTTGCTTTTGTTTCCCTTGCCTGAGGAGACATATCCAGAAAGATAAGGTCAATGTCAAAGGGCATACTGTCTATGTTTTCTTCTAGAATTTTCATGGTTTCAGGTATTACATTAAAGTCTTCAAGCCATTTTGAGTTGATTTTTGTGTATGGTGTGAAAGTGGTCTAGTTCCTTTTTTTTTTCATGTGGCTGTCCAGTTTTCCCAAAACAATTTATTAAAGAAACTATCCTTTCTCTATTGTCTGCTCTTTACTCCTTTGTTGTAAATCAATTGTCCATATATGTGTGGGTTTATTTATGGTCTCTCAATTCTATTCCATTGATCTATGTATTTGTTTTTCTGCCAATACCATGCTATTTAGGTTACTATAGCTTTGTAATATAGTTTGAAAACAGGGAGTGTGATACCTCCAACTTTAGCTCAGGATTGCTTTGGCTATTCAGGGTCTTTTTGATTCCATATAAATTTTAGAATTTTTTGCTCTATTTCTATGAAAAATGTTCTTGGTATATTGATAGGGATTGCATTGAATCTGTAGATAGTTTTAGGCAATATGGGCACTTTAACAATGCTAATTCTTCCAATGTATAAGCATGGATATCTTTCTGTTTATTTGTGTCTTCAATTTCTTTCAGCAATGCCTTATAATTTTCAGTGTACAGATCTTTCATCTCCTTGGTTAAATTTATCCTAGGTATTTTATCTTTTTGTTGCATTTGTAAATGAGATTTTCTTAATTTCTTTCTTCTAGTTCATTGTTAGCATATAGAAATGCAACAGATTTTTTGTATGTTGATTTTGTACCCTGCATTACTGTATTTGTTTATGATTTGTAATAGTTTTTTGGTGGAGTCTTTAGGGTTTTCCATATATAAAATCTTGTCATCTCAAATAGTGAGTTACTTGTTTCCAATTCACATGCCTTTTATTTTTTAGGCTCTGCTTTCCCCCCTTGTTTCTAGGTGTCTCTCTTAGTTGATATGGGTGGGGAAGAATGAAAGCTGACCTTAATGCTGTGCTGGCAGAGGTTAGGGAAGCTTGTAGCTCACCTCACTTTTTCTTTCCTGGCTAGAGAAACTCTGACCAGCTGGGAAGTTCCTTCTTGGTGCTAACAATGCCAGCTTGGGGGATGGAATGATGCAAGCAAAATGAAGTTGTTTTCCTTATCTTGTGTGATTATTCTCAGTATTTTTGTTTTACGGTGCTGCTAAAACTTCTTAAGTGGATTTTAGAGGTCTTCTGGAACTGTTTTTATTTGTGGATAGCTGTCTGATCCTTGATCTTTGTGGGGAGACAGGGAAGCTTGGATCTCCTAGGTTGCCATTTTTCCCAGAATCCCCTCATTTAAATCAATTATTAATAGGTATGGACTTACTATTGCCATTTTGTTAATTGTTTCCTGGCTGTTTAATAATTCCTTTGTTCCTTTCTTCTCTTTGCCTCTTACTTTGTGATTTGATAATTTTCTGTAGTAGTATGTTTAGATTCTTTTTCTTAATTTTTGTGTCTATTATAGATTTCCACTTTGAGGTTACCATGAAGCTTATAGAAAACGTCTTGTATTTAGAACAGTTTATTTTAAGCTGATAAACTAAAGTTTGAGTGCATACTAAAGCTCTAAATTTTACTCCTCCCCATGTTTTATGTTTTGAATGTCATAATTTACATCTTTTAAAAAATCTTGTGTGTCCATTAACAAATTACTATAGTAATAGTTATTTTTACTATTTTTGTATTTTAACCTTCATACTAGATTTTAAGTGATCTACCCACCACCGTTACAGCATTAGCATATTCTGAATTTAATTATACACTTACCTGTACCAGTTATGTTTTTCTGTTACTAATTAGTGTCCTTTGTTTCATCTTGAAGAAGTCCCTTTAATAGTTCTTGTAAAGCTAAGTTAGTTATGATGATGACCTCTTTCAGGTGTGTCTGGAAAACTCTTTATCTCTCCTTCAATTCTGAAGGACAACTTTGCAAGGTAGAGTATTCTTAGTTGCCAGTTTTTGTTTGTTTGTTTGTTTGTTTTTTTCCAGCACTTTGAATATATCATGGCATTTCTTCTGACCTGAAAAGTTTCTGCTGAAAAATCTGCTCATAGTCTTACTGGGCATTTCCCTGTATGTAACAAGTTGTTTTTCTTTTGCTTCTTTTAGGATTCTATCCTTGCTTTTAACTTTGACAATTTAGGCATATGTGTCTTCGTTTGGGTCTCTTTGCATTCATCTTATTTGGAACTCTCTGGTCTTCCTTGATTTCAATGTCTGTTTTCCTTTCCTAGGTTAGGGAATTTTGCAGCCATTGTTTCTTCAGATAAGCTTTCTGCCTCTTTCTCTCTCTTCTCCTTCTGGATCCCTATAATGGAATTTTGGTCCCTTTGATGGTGTCCCACAATTGCCTTAGGCTATATTCACTCTTTTTCATTCTTTTTTCTTTTTGCTCCTCTAATTGGATGAATTGTCTTTGAGTCCATTGATCCTTTTCTCCACTTAATCTAGTCTGCTGCTGAGCCCCTCTATTGAATTTTTCAGTTCAATTATTGTATTCTCCAACTCTGTGACTTCTGCTTGGTACTTTTCTCATATTTTTTATTTCTTTGTTGAAATTCTCTTTGTTCGTGCATTTTTCTCCTGACCTTGGTGAGCAATTTTATGACCATTATTTTGAACTATTTATCAGGTAAGTCACTTATCTCTGTTTCATTAAGGTACGTTTCTGGAGTTTTGTCTTATCCTTTTGTTTGGAATATATTCTTCTGTTTCTTCATTTTCCTGACTCTCTGCATTGGTTTCTGCACACTAAATAAAACAGCTTTCTCTGCCAGCCTTGAATGAGTGGTCTCATGTAGGAGATCAACCTTATTGTTCAGCCCAGACCTAGTTCTCAATGATCTTTGAAAACTTTGTGATTGTCCAAGCCACTTGTTCTTAGTGGTTCCCAGAAGTTGAGGGTGTGCCAAGACCTGTCAGTGTCCCAACAGGATGATCTCAGTTAACGCTGATAGAAGTTGCTTGGAAGCTTGACCCTCAAGCAGCAGCTTTTAAAGCATGCAAGTGGTCCTCTTTCACGGAAAGACTGTAGTGGGGTGTTTCTGTCTGCCTCTTCTGTGCTGAGCCCTGGGGGGATAGCTGGCTAAGAAGTGTTTTATTGTTTGCTACAGTCCTGGAACTCAAGCTCTGCTGGCCACCACAGCTGGGCCATCAAGGAGAGTGTCTCCTGGGTGGAGTGGCAAAAGCTTGGTGCCAGATGCATGTGCAAGCTGGTTCTATGGGGGCATAGTTGATTAAGAACTGTTTCTTTGTTTGCTACAGTCCTGTGGGACCCATGAATGCAAATCCCAGTGACAACTAGAGATGGGCAATCCAGGGTTGTATCCCTTGGATGGCAGCCACAAAAATCAGGGATCCAGATGTGTGCACAATCTCCTTTCAGGGGATACTGGCAATCTGGACTGGGGCAAAGGGAGAACATGGAGATGGCTTCTGCCAGCCTCCCTTGTTTCTGGGGAGGATCACAGTGAGCCCCTCGACATGTGCTAAATTAGGAGCCTGATCCTCAGGGGACAGCTTTTAAGATAGGCAAATAAGCCTCTTTCAGGGAAAGACTGGGGGATGGGCACTTCTGTCTGCGGTCTCTGTGCTGAGCCCTCAGAGGTTAGCCACAGAGTCCTCAGGAGCTTGTTGAGAACTGTTTCTGATTGTCTTGTTCGTCTCATAGACTCAAGCCCCATTCACTTTCTGAGGTAGGTGTTTCCAGAGGCATGTCCCTGTTGCAGCAAAAATAGAAATGAGGCTTTTCTTTTCTGATAAACAAGGAAAATAAGGAAACAATGAACAGGCTGGGGAAACAACATAAACAGGCCTCAAAGAGTTAAGCAACCTTGGTTATTCTTTCGCTGTTACTACTAACAAACACTTGTAGCTAGACTTGTCCTTCACAAAGCTGATTGCTCTCTGACTCCATATGAATTATCCTTTGCACGTGGCATTTTTTCTCCCTCTATACTCCCTTGTAGTACTCTTCATTTCAGAAAGAAGGTCATTTGCTGATAACTTCAGGGACACTGGACCCGGTGCTGAGCCAGCTTTGGCCATGAATTTGCAGAAGAAAAGAAATGTTAAGACCTTAATTACTTTGAGCCTTATCACCTACCACAGACTAAGAGCCCCTGGCTATATAACCTTTCCCTATTCCCCAGGTAAGGGAGGCACAGTTCTTGAGGCATTAGCCTGCTGTGTCTTCCCCTTTGCCTGGCAGAGAGATAAAAATCCTCTCTATTTCTTTTCCTCCAAATCTCTGTCTCCGTATTGCTATTCGCCATCGGTACACAGGGAGCCAAGGTTTTTTTTGGCAACATCCTTCAGTGGAAGTCTTAAAATTTGGGGCAGTAAATGTTGGGTTCAAAACCTTTGCTCCTCAGAGAGAAGCTGGAAATTGTTTTTGTTGCTGTGCCAGGTGTGGGGTTTATTCTGAGAATGTGTCTCAGCCTTTCCTGTCCATTTTGATGTTGGGTTTTTCATGTTTCCTGATATGTAGGAGTCACTCAACTAGTTTCTGGATTTCTTTCAGAGGGAATTATTGCATGTGTAGCTGTAGATTTGGTGCCTCCACGGAAGGAAGTGTGTTTAGGAGCCTCCTATGACACCATCCTGAACCAGAACCCGATGTCTATTTTTATTCTTAAAAAGAATTTAAGAATTTAATAGAAATTCTTAAAGAATTTCTGAATATATTTCTTTATCCACAGAAATATACCCTGGAGAAAAAATATAAGAGGCTGCTGAGGCTGTTGCTTCCCCCAACCTCTGAACCATAAGAGATTTAACACACAATGGGGCAAGAAGAACCACAAAATAAATGTGAGTATTTTTTCTCCTTTTAGTTTTGAAGAAGCATATTTAATTATGACTAAGATTTTAAAATATGAATTGATGATAGTTGTAGTTGTGCGGATTGAAGATGGTGATGGGGAGGAGGAGGTTGAAGAAAGAGAACATGACTTTGGTGAAGAGGAAGGACATCAGTTCAAAGATATCGGGTAGTAGAAACTTCTTTATGAAATGTAAACTGGGGCAAGAGAGGACACCAAGTATATAAAAAGTAAGATGAAAAGAAAGAGAGTAATTTGGGAAGATTCTTTTAAGGGAAGAGAGAGAAGAAAGATATTATCCATATTTTAAGAACGAAATTGGTCTCCTGCCTTATATCGTACAAAACCAATGTAAGTTGGAGTATCGGCCAAAATGTAAAAAGCAAATTAAAAACACTTTTTAGAAAATACATGGAGACTATATTCATGACCCTGAGACAGGGAATGATTTCTTAAACAAGTCACCAAATGTTATAGCCATTAAACAGAGTATCAACAAAGTATACTACATTGAAGTAAGAATTACTGTACAACAAAAATACCACTAAGAGTGAAAACAAAGCCACAGGATGATATTTGTCATGCATATAATTAATAAAGGATTAGTGTACAGAATATAAAAACAATTCTTTCCAATCAATAGGAAAATATTGACAATACAACAGAAAATGGGCAAAGGCTTAAATAGGCATTATAAAAAAGAAAAAATGAAATGTCTAATAAACATAAAAATATGTTTAACTTCATTAGTTTTCAGGGAAATGCAAATTCAACTCACAATGAGATACCATTGCAAACATTCAAGGATGGCAATAAATAAAGTCTGGCAATAGCAATTATTGATGATGCTGTGGAGCAACTAGACCTTCAATGAATTGCTGCTGGTGGGAGTGTACAGCAGTATAACTGCTTTGGAAAAGGTTGCCGCTATCATAGTTGGCAATACATATATCCTATTACCGGCGATTGCACTCTTAGGTCTATACCCAACAGAAATGCATGCTTATGTGCTCTAGGATGCATGGTCACAAATGCTCAGAGCAGCATATTTCACGCTAGTCAAACACTGGAAACAAGGCAAATACCTACCAGAAGAAGAATAGATAAATACGTTTTAGTTCATTAAGATAATAGATCACTTTACAGCAATGAAAACTGATGAATCATGGTTGCATGAAACAACATAGATAAATTTCAGAAACAATGCTGAACAGAAGACAGAAGCAAAATAATAAGTTTTGTATGGTTTCATTTATATAAAGTTCAAAAGCAGGCAAATCTGATCTGTATGGTTTAGGGATATGTTGTTAAGTGGTAAAATTGTGAAACAAAGCACAAAGTGATTACTTTAAAAGCCATGGCATTTTACTTTTTGTGTTCTGTGTGCCTGGTGTCCTTCTTTAAAAACATAAATCCAACTATAAAAATAACATTAAATGTGAATAGATTAAACATCCAGTCATAAGACAGAGATTTTTAGTCTGGGTATTTTTTTAAAAAAGCAGGCAAACAAATAAAAACAAGCCAGATAACAAAGGCATTACATCTTTTAAGTACGAAGAAAGAAAGTCTACAATTCTATATCCAGTGAAAATATCCTTCAAAAATGTAGGCAAAATACTTTTCAGGCCAAAAAAAGCTGAGAGACTTCACCAGCAAAACTGCGTTCTATTAAAGAAAGCTCTTCATGTGGAAGGAAATTAACACCAGATGGAAAATTGATTCTTTAAAAAAAAAGGAATAAAGATTGCCAGGAACTGTAAATATGTGGGCAAACATAAAAGATATTTTTATTCATTTAAAAATTTTAAAAATTAATTGACAATTTAAAACAAAAACAATAAAAATGTATTTCAGGGTTTATAACATGCGTAGATGCAAAATGTATAACAATAAGAACACAGATGTTGGAAGGGGGTAACTGAAATATACCTTTTGAAGATTTTAATTTAAACATGAACTAGAATAAAAGTATTTGAAGTTTAGCTATAAAAAAAAAAACAAAACCATTGCATGAAAAAACCATTGCATGATTACGTTTAGGAGAAAGGGAGGGAGCTGCGTTTGGGATGTGAGGGCCACCTGGGGTGTTGGTAATGTTGTGTTTCTTGAGCTGGGTAGTTGTCCTGGAATGTTCACTTTACAATAATTTGATAAACTGTACATTTATGTTTTTCACTTCTTTAGATTTGGTTATATTTCAGAGTGAAAATATTGAAAAGATAAATGTGTAAGGCTCATAGGACTTTGCAGAACTATCCCAGTATTCACTAAAAATCTCCACTCTAACACAAATCCTGATAGAAAAATAGGCTTAAAAGCATGTGCACATAAAGGTTTGCAAAACTACCCCCCAAAAGCACAAAATGGACACTATGATAATAAAAATATTAATTTTCAACAATTCCTTTCAACCAATTCACCAGGAGCTGGAACTGCATAGGAAGAACAGAGAAGGTGGGGCTCTTAACCGTTAGGGTAAGAGAAAGGTTAGAGCAGTCAGCTCCTATTTCCGTAAATAAGCAGTCATATAGGAAAAAGAAACTAAGTTTTTTTCCTCCTTCACAGTGACTCAACACAACTTTCTATGCTGTAAGAAAGGAATGGGGGTGTTAGGGCTCCCAAGGCGCCACCCAAAGCTGACATGCTTCAGAGAGAAACCAGAATGGAAAGGTACGGGTAGCAGAGAGCATAAGACAATTTCCTTCTTATTTCCGTTCAAATTCATAACCTGATTTAAAGCATATCATTTATACATTATGATATAGAGAGATTAAAAGAGCATAAGATGAGAATCTGGCACAAGAGTAAACATCAGTAAATTGAGATAGAATTATTTCTCATGACTATAATCCATTGAATAACTAACCAGAGAATATGAACAACACATTTATGAGCCATTTTTGGCATTCAAAACATAACATTTTCTTTTGATTCAGACATATAAGGACTGTTTCCTCCTAGAATATATAGCTTTGCCAAAGGGTCTTTATCTCTTTTATTCTGGAATTTGTAAAGGCTTATTTGGGTGAAAGGGAGGAAATACATGAGCATTTTAGCAGGTTCTTTGCCTCCTTCAGATAAAATGTCCTGCAAAAACCTTTGTTATGAAAACACTCTAAATATGGTCGTAAATAGATGTAGGGATATTGAAAGATGATCATGTCTTCTAAGAGAAGACCTTGTAATTTTCTCATAGTCATTATGTAATTCAGATATTTTTGTTTAGAAGATAATTAGAAATGTTATTTTCAGGATTTTTAAAAAGGGAGAGACAGAATGACTTTGGTAATCCTGGTATTGTTCTCATAAATGTTAGTTGGATATTAGGTAGTGAAATAGTTATGCAATCCGTTACAGATGACATGCATAGTGTAACTAATTTTCCTTTCAATTTTCACATGAGGGGTCACCTGGAATTGCTGTCTTGTGGGCTGGAGAGCCTTCCAGTCCAATTGCTATTTTCCTTTTAATGACAACAAGACGTGGGCTCAGAGTGAAAGCCACTGTATGGGGTTGGGGGCTCATCTGGCCACCATCAGCACAGAAGCTGAGCAGGTATGTTGACAGGTTTACATCAGTTTCTCTGCTGGTTTGAATCTCTTTGCTGAGAAAGAGGAATGTCTATGCTCTGCTATACCTCTGTGCCTTTGCTTCATCTCTTCCAACTGCCTGGAAAGACTTTTCTTCCTCTCTCATTTTTCTTCACATGGTCAACTTCTTCTGGTCTTCCCAGATTTGATTCATGCGTTATTTTCTACAGAAAACTACCCTGACCACCTTCTCTGCTCCATCCTTCCTATTTGGAGATACTTCCGTGGCACTTTGTGCATCGTGTGACCATGGCACTTACTTCAGTTTTCCAATGAGTCCTACTTTGTAGAGGGCTGGAGCCATGCCTTAAGCATCTTTGCATCTCCAATGGCCTGTGCAGTGCTACGCACACTTAGATAGGTCCTGATAAATATTTCATGAGTAAGTAAATAAATGAATGGTTAATCAGGATGAAATAGCTTCTCAGAATAGAGCACAGAAAAAATAATTCAGAAGTATGGTTGTCATTCTAAAAAAAAAAAAATCTCAGGGTAAATTCAATTTGAACTGAAATTTATTTCCTCATGTAATATATTTCCATATATGTATGATACCATGACTCAAATTCTATTCTTGGTTAGCAGTGTTTCCTGGAGGATTCTGTTTCCATGACTTTGCAACTATAGGTTCACCAACTCCTGAATAAAATGGAGTTTAATGAAATACACAAACAATTGATGAAGGCAATTTTAAAAATAAAAGTTCCTAGAAATCCAATCCTATTAAGCACTGTGCTAAGTGATTTGCAAGTTGATCTCACTTAATCTTCACAGTGACTCTATGAAATAGTGGAGTCATCCCTTCTGGAGTTGAGAAAACTGGGATTTGGTGAAATTAAAGCAATTGCTAACATTATGGAATAAACGCCAAAGGCAGGATGTGAAAACAGATCTGATGCCAATGCTTTTGTGCTTAACTAGTAATTTATTTGACTTCTTTCCTCTGTTCCTAACATAACAGCTATCACCTGATAAAGGCAAATATACTTATAAAAATTCACATTTTTATGCAGAATGTTATCACTCAATTTTTGGATAGACGATTTTCATATTTCCTGGGACTTACAGATGAGAACCTTGAAGGCCAGTGGCATTGGGTGGACAGGACACCATTTAACCCACAGATGGTGTGAGTATACTGACTGGGGCAAAAGAGCTTTATAGGCAAAAGTGAGAAGAAGACAGCAAGCAGAATTCATTCTGAGGTGGAGTATACGAATGTAAGAAAGCTTACTCGGAATAGAGCCTTGTGTGTTGAGTAACCTCTATACTAGTAGACTACTATGCTTGTGTTGGACAGTGCAACTCTAAATGTTTCACTAGGAGCATTTTCTCTGCCTTGTCCTCTGGCCTCTACCATACACACCCAACATGTATAGACACACACACACACACACACACACACACACACACACACACTTCAGATTCTGGCACGAGGGTGAACCCAACAACTACCAGAAAGAAAAGTGTGTTGTCTTTGTTAATGACAAAGACAAATGGGCCTGGAATGATTTTCCTTGTGACTTTAAGACAAGTAGGATTTGTAAGATACCTGGAACAGCACTCAACAAGAAGCCTAGGAAGGGGTCCCTGTTATGAGGACAGATAAGAAGAACCAATTAGACTAGGGAAGAATGTACGTGCATCGTGGGAACAGAGAAAACATTCTCAGTCACAGAACATTTTCAGTCATGATGGCCTTAGTTATTCTTGTTTAATTCATTCAAGATAATGTGCTTGTGTAGTGTTTTGGTGGAAAAAATCATATTTTTCTGTGAGAATCAATTTTAATTAACTTTGCTTTCTTGATAGTATTTCAAGGTATTTACTTTTCAGCTAGTGTGTATTGATTAATGTATCTAAGAGTAGCTTGAATGGTGAAATCTATAAGTCATTGTTTCCTCTGCTCCAATTCTTAGCTCTTAAAGTTCAAAGGTGGGATATTCCTACTGGTAGTGGTGTATCATTGTTTTTAACCCAAATATCACAAACTCTTTAAAGTTTTTAAGCAACATTTTTATTGTCTGATGCTTCATTTTCAGACTTCTTAAGAGTATGTCATTAGATTGAAATTCCACGAGCAAAATATTTTCTGAATAACAGAATAGAATAATTAGAATTATGGTATTGCCTAGGTAGACAAAAAAGTCTATTTACCTTTTCAAAAATTTACTTCTTACTCCACTTTAAAAGTCTTCCCATAGTGGGGAGTCTCAAGCTGACTTAATTTCTTTTTGAGTGGAAAAGTCCCTTACAGGCCACCTTTACCAAACTCCTTTAATTCTATAGCTGTGGACACAAAACCCTTGGGAAGCCAAAGAGCTCACCTTCACATGTCTAGTGTATGACAGAAACAGGACTATGGCCCAGATCTACCTTTCATAGCAAGTGAAAAGTGTTCCCTTTGGTATTACGGGAGAGTTACTGGAGGTGTTGTGGCCTCTTGGCTAAAAGGTAATAGTTCTTAATTATTCTGGCAACATTGTATTAGTGTTTCTGTATTTTTAATTTGAATCAGAAAAAAATTATATTTTCAATCCATTTATGTAAATTGTTAGCATGTTTCTTTAGAGCTGTAAAGCTGCAGTTCAAACTAGCAAGGAAATCGTGGCTTTAACAACCTGAAGTTATGCGTTTGCGATGTGTGTAGTTTTAATTGTGAAGCAGTCATATCCAACATCAACAAAATAAGGCTGTCTTCTTACATATATTCATTTTGCTGATGTTTCCTGCATCCAAGCTAAAAAATTTCAAGCGACAGCTTTTTAACCTAACTTCCTTACCACTATTTTTAAAAACAGTATTTATTCTGTAAATTAGTGATCTTGTAAGTTTGAAATATTAGTGTTTGATTGATTGATTGTGTGTGTGTTTGTGTGTGTCTGTGTTTAAAGCTGATACTTTTAAGTGAAATAGCACCAAGTGACTTTAACTGTGTTAGCCATAAATTACATAGCACAAATCTACAAAACTCGAAATAAATTTATGTAAATGATAATAGGCTTGTATAGTTAATATTATCCATTTATCATTTGTATAAAACTGTATTTAAAGATTCAGTTATCAATAAAATATGACCTGTTTGTGATTTTATCTGTGTCTACATCTATACCTCTAATCTATTTCTCCGTCACAGACCAGGTTACCATCTCTCTTACCTGGATTATTGCAATGGCCTTTTTTCTTTCCTTTTTTTTTTGCGGTACGCGGGCCTCTCACTGTTGTGGCCTCTTCCGCTGCGGAGCACAGGTTCCGGACGCGCAGGCTCAGCGGCCATGGCTCACGGGCCCAGCCGCTCCGCGGCACGTGGGATCCTCCCAGACCGGGGCACGAACCCGTGTCCCCTGCATCGGCAGGCGGACTCTCAACCACTGCGCCACCAGGGAAGCCCTGCAATGGCCTTTTGATTGTTCTCCCTGTTTCCACACGTGGTCCCTTTCAGTCTATTCTCAACTCTCATGGCACCTCTCCTAGTCTTCACAATTTCTTTAAGACAGCTGATAGTAATTTTATAAAAATAATTGCCTATTTCTTTAGGGCATTGCAATAGTCCTAGAACTTTGAAATACTTAAAAAATCTAAACACTTTTTATCTTTGAAAATGTAATGTATGTGTGCATTAAAAAGGCAAACAGTAAAAAACATTAATAAAAGTATAAGGTGAATCTCTCATCCACCCTGAACCCCTAAATGCCTCTTCAAAGTAACTATGATTATCGGTTTCTTATATGTATATCTATATATGTTTATATTTCCCCCCATGCATTCACACATGCACATGCAAAAGCTACCTAGCTATGCCCCATCCAATGAATGATTTTAGGGCTATATTGTTGAGAAAGGAAAAGGGGAGTGGGAAGAGGAAGAAATAGGAGAGCAAGAAGAATATTTTAGTTGATTCCTTATCATTTTTCTTTTAGGGACCCTTCAGGAAAATGTTTTTGTGGTAATCTATATGGCCTATAAAATTCTTGAAGTTCAAGAATTCTTAAATTTCACCTCAATTTTTTTATTCGTTAAATTCAAGTAAAATTAAATTTAATGTCTTAAAAGACTCATCTGTTGTATGATTTCTAACTGTCTATATCAACTTGGGATTTGAATTTTTTTCACTTTCATCTTTATACAATTGTGCTCTGTAGGAATTTTTAATAATAAATATGTATCATTTTTATAAGATGTAGTACAGTGATTTTTCTTTTTAAAAAAATTAGGGGGCTTCCCTGGTGGCGCAGTCGTTGAGAGTCTGCCTGCCGATGCAGGGGACAACGGAGCGGCTGGGCCCGTAAGCCATGGCCGCTGAGCCTGCGCGTCCGGAGCCTGTGCTCCACAACGGGAGAGGCCACAACAGTGAGAGCCCCGCGCACAGCAAAAAAAAAAAAAAATTAGGGACCCCAATGGTAATAGTATTTAAGTCGTAACAGTGGTTTATTTGGGGAATATGGTCTTGGGAATATGAATGATTAATTACTCTTTATTTTTTGCAACTTTTTGGGTTTTCTGGTGCCTAAGTATTTATGTAGTCCCATAAAATATGATATTTAAAAACAGTTTCAATTGGATGATTTCCTTCTCAAAGAAGAATTTTCCTTATAAATAATTTAGGTTCTAATGATCTTTACTTTAGCAAATAAACCCTTAACAATTGTTTCTTTTCTTGCCAAGCTTTGAAGACAGAGTTAGTTGTATAACTTAAATTATAAATGATGAAATAACATACATTAATATTTTTATATGTCTTTCAATATTGATATAAAATGTAAGATAATTGTAGCCACCTGAAGTACAACAACAATGAACAAAAAAATTTCCCCACGTTTTTCAATGTTTCCTCATTAATGTTTATGAGATGAAAAAAAGAAATCAGAAAGTTGAAGATATTTTTATTGGATTACTTTCAGGTTGAATGACTTTTGTTTTAAAGGCATATTGATTTGAAAACCACAGATTGTCACTTATGCCTAAGAGAAATAAATGTTTGTAAAGAAAACTAATATATTATATTCACTTGTTCAGTTGAATTTTCCCATTCAATGATTATGCGTTAATTCCAATGATTTCAAGGGTCTCTTTATGGTGCTGTGTGCAAGAAAAATGGTTTAAAAGCTGCCATGTTTTTTATATATTCTTGAATAATCTTGTCAGTATTGATAGAATATTATGCAATAAATGGATAGGCTTGAGACAGGAAACTGTCAAGTTGACTGTTCTTTTAGAATAATTTGACTATTGGACTCTGGTTCTGGCTGAGCAATAGATACAAATTTGGGTGCTATCCAGTTAGTCAATGGAAGAGAATAGGAAGGAAATGGAGTTCCTGGGATGAGTAGACTGGATGACAGTCTCTTTGGAGCTGAAGGTTAGCATGATCTTTCTAAGAGGTGCAGTAAATGCCTTTGGCCGAAAAGTCCACACCAGTCTTTTAAGCAGGAATACGTTTCATGACTTGAAGAAGTTTCCTACTTATTATATACGAGAACATAGGGAGGAGATATGCTTAGGTAGGGATGGAAAAACAGGATGAAATTGAGAAGAGAAGATAGACTTTTCAGGAACTAAAAAGAAGACATGATACAGAGCCTGATTTCGAATTGCTCAAGGCACTTTCCAAAATCCTCTTCTTTGCTGGATTTGGTGCTTGTTCTGTGTCTCTGTATTTTCTTACAAATACTCATAACTGAAGCAAATGTACCAGAAGGAGAAAGGAATACTCCTTTTTTTTTTTTTCCCCACAACATTGCTAGAGAAGCTTGGTAAATTCTGAGAAATCCCGAGACTGATGTAGAGAAAAATGCACTCTGTCAATATCATGAATTATAATGTTCAAAACGATGTATTTTTATTTACCTCAAAGCAACAAACACTTATGAAGTCCTTATAAAGTGCAATGCACACTTTTATTATGTTGGAGTTGTGCAGCTGTGATTATCGCTTATTCCTTCTCATTTATATGTTTACGTTGTGCCCTCTGTCTTGGAGATTTATCTCTGTTCAACTTTTCTTTCTGGCATTTCACAAATCCGAAACATATTGAAGAAACAGGGCATATCATTCCAGTTTTGCCTTGGATTTGAAGAGTCTCTTATGGTGGCGCAGTCCTCCACTGTAGCTATGTTGTTGGGCTCTCCTATATCCCAGAAGCTGAAAGAGAGAGATATGGGAGATTTACAAGAGGTAAAGTGACCTGTAAACTAGGCAAATAACATTTGTGTTATTTAACGTCACCACAATTTTGTGAGGCAGGGATTATAATCTCTTATTGATAAAGAAAAGGAATCTCAGAAAAGCTAAACCATTTCTCTAAGTCACAGAGTTTGTGAACAGTGAAGTTAAACTGGATCTTTCTGACTTTCTGTTCTGCTATGATGTCTCATGGCTTTAGATCCAGAATGAGATGTTATGGGAAGGATTGATATCCTGATGGATTTGTTTCCTTCATACTCATATCTCATATCACGTTTGTTCCCTTTATTCTACAGAGTTTGTATTAACTGAGGCGCATACTTCAGTCATGTTGCAGGGCTATAGTGAAACAATGTTTTAAAGGATCAGAGCATCCTACTTTTACTCCATAAGAATCTGTTGTCTTCCTCAAATCACTGTTTTTGTCTCATTGACTGCAGTTTGTGGGCATAAGACTACGAATTCCACTCTTTGTCTTGCATGCATTTCCAATGAATTAGTGCTCAATTCTAAGCCTCTTCTCATTTCATCTGTTATTTCCCCTTTATTCTTGAGCTAGTTCTAGGAGATGGGAGCAGTAGATCCTTGTACTTCTCTTTTCTGTCTTCTACATCAGCTCTTATCACCAAGAATGGACTTGAATATACCTCCTGGACCAGAAGGAAGTTCTGAAGACTCTCCTCAATGGTGGTCTAACTTTACAATTTGGGCTAGTGTTATAATTCTACTACAAGAAGGAAATTACCTCAGAGACTTTGTGAAAGGTGTACCATCTACCCATTGCCACTGACTCTCAGTCACCTGGTCCGTCAGTCCAATATAAAACTCTTTCTTTTTAGGTTTCATACTGTAAAGGAATTCCTATGGAAGATACACACAAAATATGAGGAGATCAATTATTCCACTTCTGAACAAATGTTGAACGTAGTTGTTATTAAAAGAAATAAAGTAGGATCTAGACTAGAGATGACAGAAAAATGGGCCTGAAATGGTAAGTCATAGAGGATTACCTCCTGATTTGTTTATTGTGGTAAAACATACATAACATAAAATTAAACCAATGAAAAAGAACCTTCAACAGAGAAGGAGGTTCTCAGTAACACAGTCAAAATTTATCTACTGTTATTGGTAGCCCCAAACATTACAAATCATAGCTTAAAGATAATGGACATTTTGCTTGCTCTCTTTCACATGTTTATAAACATACTGGTCATTCTAAAATGAAGTCCCAACGCTCTTTTTTCCTGCCTTACTAAGGAACTGAACATGGAAGTTCCTTTTTTTCTAGGTTCTTCTAGTAATGAAAATAAAGTTGGTATTGACTTACAGAAATGGTAAGAACAGCATGTATTTCAGTAAATTCACTTAAAAAATAGTAACTGTGGGCCAAATACAGTACACATGTATGGAAAAAGGGATGTGTCCTGTGAAGGGTGTTTCATTGGCACTGGAGGAAGCTGAACTCCAACTACCTGCTCCTCCTCTGTGTTGATAACCACCAGATGAGCTCCCATGCTCGAGCAGTTTTTTAAGCTTGCTGTCCAGGTCATGGTGTTAGTAGAAAATAAATAGCAGCTGGATTGAAAATGTACCCAATTCAATGGACAGCAATTCTTGACTGAACCTAGAAGGAGAGAAGTTTCTGTGAGAGTCCTCACAGACCTGGGTAAGTTACAGAAGTGGGTAAGATAACAGAAACCTTCCTCTGGGCCCATAAAGTTCCTCATTTATCATCCGAAGCCTTGGAACCCCTGTTATGCTACTGACACGGAACCCTATTATCTGTTCATAGACTTCCAAGTTCAGAGAAAAATTATGCATTTTATCTGAGTGACCTCTAAGCAACCACCTCTCATGTTGCCCAAACAATGTACCCTCCACAGAATCTCCAAACTTGTTGTCCAGATGGGCTACAGTTCTTAGACTTATAGAATTTAAGTCTTTGAAGTTTATGGGACCCCTCCTGCACTGTTGGTGAGAATGTAAATTGATACAATCACTATGGAAAACAGTATGGAGGTTCCTTAAAAAACTAAAAACAGAACTACCATATGACCCAGCAAGCCCACTACTGGGCATATACCCTGAGAAAACCATAAATCAAAAAAGATGTACCACAATGTTCATTGCAGCTCTATTTACAAATGGACCTAGAGTCTGTCATACAGAGTGAAGTAAGTCAGAAAGAGAAAAACAAATACTGTATGCTAATGCATATATATGGAATCTAAAAAAAAAGAAAAAAAGGTACTGATGAACCTAGTTGCAGGGCAGGAATAAAGATGTAGACATGGAGAATGGCCTTGAGGACACGGGGTGGGAGGGGGAAGCTGGGCAAAGTGAGAGTAGTATCAACATATATACACTACTGAATGCAAACTAGTTAGCTAGGGGGAAGCAGCAGCATAGCACAGAGAGGTAAGCTAGGTGCTTTGTGGTGACCTATGGTGGTGGGATATGGAGGGTGGGAGGGATTCTCAAGAGGGAGGGGATATGGAGACATATGTATGCATTGGCTGATTCACTTTGGTGTACAACAGAAACTAACACAGTATTGTGAAGTATTTATACTCCAATAAAGATCTATTAAAAAAAAATTAAAAATAAATAAATAAATAAATAGTACAGTCTCTCTCAATTTAATGGTGAGGAAATTATAGCCCAGAGAAGGAAGTCATTTTCTACTGTCATGTATCATTTTGCTAAGACTTGGATCAGGAATATATGGAAGAGTACAGGGGGCATACTTCTGAGGTATTTCCAAATTTCCTACTCCATGCATTTTTTTCTCCTTCACCTCATTTTGGAAGCAGGTGATGAATAAAAACAAAAAGTGCACTTCTGGGAATAACACCTTCCACTTCTAGATTGACTCTTCAGACATATACCTCAAATTTATTCTAAAGGTTTGCTATAATGTCTGCAAAGTGTCCTGCCCCAATGCTAATTGCACTTCCAAAGTTGTATTCCTGTCCTCTTACCAACTCCTCATTATTCTCTGACAGTACAGGCAAGATTTTGCATTTTGCTTTTACAAAACAGGACCTAACTCGACTACTTTGTTTATCCCCAAATCAATCTAGAAGCCAGAAAATGCTGATGGGTAAATTTAGCTGTTCAAATTTGAGGACTATTATACCTAATCCATCATTATAGCAGGAGAAATCCATGAAATCCTCAGGTGGCTGGAACTTTTTCTCATCACAGAGCTGAAGGGTGTGATATGTCACTGTAAGGAAAGGGACACAGTTAATGTTCATTACTCTTGATAAAAATACATTTTATCATCTCTGTAGTTATAAAAGTACCAATAATTATGATATTTCCTTACTATCTACTTTTCCTTCAGCATGGAGAGGAACCGAGGTTTACTTACTCAAAGAAAGAAGAGAGAATTCACATTTCATGGTTTTCCTGATTTATGAAAATAAACGTACTTTTTTTCAGGCCCAAAGACCCAAAGAAAACAAATGTGTTTGCGCTCTCTCTTATGCCAAGTCTAACCTCTCAAACCTTCCTTCCAAGAAGTCATTTGTTGTGCCTCTGGCTAGGATATCAGAGCAGGGTTACACTAATGACAAGGGTACGGGGGTGTGGGTGGGGGACTCAGGGCCACTAAGGAGATAAAAGATGTGTACCGTGAAAAATGTGTCACAGGTCACTGAAATTTGGTAACAGTTTTATACTGGTTGGGGTTTCTGGCTTGAGATAAACAGGGGGAAAATTGGAATAGAAATACCCTTTGTGGGAGAAGAGAACTCACAGGCAACAAGGAAGAATTCACTCCTAATATTCACCAGGGAGCTTGAATTTGACCTTCAGAACTCACCAATACATCTGGTGATAAAACAGGCACTCAGTAGCAGGATGCAGAGCCCAGCAACGGTCCATAAGAACACTTGGGAAAAGAGGCATCCTCTTTCTGGAGAAAGACATAGACATGGTCAATCTTCCCTTAAAATCTACAAAAGAGATATAAGACATTCCTATTACCCTGCCTATCTCCTTTCACTTGCATTGTCTATATTGAGTAATTCTCAGACTTCAGCATGCATCAGAATCATTTGGAGGGCTTGTTAAAACACAGATTGTGGGGCCTCACCTCCAGAGTTAAAAATTCAGTAGAGCTAGTATGGAACCAACAAGTTCCCCGGAGCTGAGGTTGCTGCTGGCCTGGAGACCACACTTACACAACCACTGGAGTAATTCATTACTAACTTTAAGACTCTGACTCATAGACTTGGATAGATGTGCAATTTTTCCTTTCTAACTCTCCCAGATTTCTCCCCTTCTTTCCCCATCTTTCTCTCTCTCTTTCTCCCTCTCACTCTTCCCTGATTTTCTTGTCTCTCTCCTGCTCTCCTCTTTTCAGTGTCTCCTTTCCCAAGTCCCTTGTAAGTCAGTCAGATAAAACATTGATGATCTAGTAGTTCCTCTCCTCCTCCCTCCCAACACACATTTTACCTACAAGGAGAGTGAGTTGCAGAGATGTGAAGTGACTTGCCCAAGGGGACACAATGAACTATGGAAAGGGTAGCTCTCCCTAAACTCAGTCTCCAGCAATCCAATGTAACATCTGGTCTAACCATCCTCTTTTACTTTCCTCTCTTTCATTCTCTGTCTCTCCTCTTTTACTCTACCGGATATTTCCTATTGTCCTATCCCCAACATATTTAACATCTCTTCCACAAAAAGATCTCTGAAAGAAATGGGATAGTTGCAAATTTTACCTGTGCTTTGTGATGCAGATGACTTGGATGAATCCATTCTTTCTCTTTCTGCCTCTCCCTTCCTCCTCTCCGTCTCGCTCCTCAGTTTCTAAGTATAAGAGTGTTTTGTTGGTAAGATTCAAAGAAAAAGAATCTTTAAGGATGACTACTTTATCTGTGTTTTAGGAAGCTCAACCCTAAGACTTAAGAAAATTAACTTGCTCTGTGGCTGTGTGTTTAAGTCAGGATTTCCTTTATTGCATAAGGAGGACAAGGGAGTTTATTGGGCAGCAAGTCAGTCTCCTCACTCCAGGGAACAACAAAATGGGGAAATGATAACATTTTAAGTACCAACAAAACAGACTGACCTTGGGGAGATATGAGGGGCTTAAAAAATATTGTTTTATTTTGGTCAATAAAATTTTTCTGCTTTCTTCCAGACTTAACTCATCCCTAAATTTTTCCTTGACACCTGTGGAGCTTACCTCTGTACTCCCAATTTCACTTTGATCTTTAATCTTTTTTTTTTTTTAATTTTTATTGGAGTCTAGTTGATTTACAATGTTGTGTTAATTTCAGGTGTACAGCAAAGTGAATCAGTTATACATATACATATATCCACTCTTTTTATTTTTTTTTTAAGATTCTTTTCCCATATAGGCCATTACAGAGTATTGAGTAGAGTTCCCTGTGCTATACAGTAGGTTCTTATTAGTTATCTATTTTATATATAGCAGTGTGTATATGTCAATCCCAATCGCTCAATTTATCTCTCTTCCCACTTATCCCCTGATAACCATAACTTTGTTTTCTACATTTGTGACTCTACTTCTGCTTTGTAAATAAGTTCATTTGTACCCTTTTTTTTAGATTCCACATATAAGTGATATCATATGATATTTGTCTTTCTGTGTCTGACTTACTTCACTTGGTATAACAATCTCTATGTCTATCCAGGTTGCTGCAAATGGTATTATTTTGTTCTTTTTTATGGCTGAGTCATACTCCATTGTATATATGTATCACACCTTCTTTATCCACTCCTCTGTTGATGGACATTTAGGTTGCTTCCATGTCCTGACTATTGTAATTAGTGCTGCAATGAACATTGGGGTGCATGTATCTTTTTGAATTATGGTTTTCTCAGGGTATATGTCCAGGAGTGGGATTGCTGGGTCATATGGTAGTTCTATTTTTAATTTTTTATTCACTTTGATCTTTACTTTTACACATTCATTGACTGAAAAGGAGACACACCATTTGGCACAGAGCTGGGCACATAGTATATGTATTTATACCTTAGCGAGGTGAATTTCTTTTCATCTGTCATGTTTTTCCTTCCTCTTTCATTTGCAGGTCTTAAACAGTCTATTATTGTGGATTTATATGTCTTTTATCAAGTGATGACCACTAGGCTATTTTACAGGTCCAACTCAGTTGAACAGCCTCATGTAGCATGACTATGTGCTTTGAAACTCAGCTCAATTTCTTACATCATAACACAGCTTCTGAGGCTTTGGAGGCTCAGTAGGAAGTTTAATTCTATTGTTCTGGATTATTTGGGGGTTTTTGTTTTATATTGTAGCCTGTTTCTCCTAATGGGAAAAATGAATTTGAATGTCAGAAGAAGCAATTTCAATTAGACATTAGAATATAGTGCCTTTCTGGAAGATTAGTTGGATATAGTAATGTCTCATTACTATAAAATACTTAAGAATAAGATCAACTGGTCTCAGTTGATTTAAATTCATGTCAGTTTCATATATATATGTATATAATATTTAAATTCATGTTAGTTTTATATATATATATATATATATATATATATATATATATAAAACCTGGTAATCTCCACACCCGATGACTCACAGACTTCCTGTGTGTTTGAAAATAGCCCTATTTTCAAAGGGACTTTTTATTGTTCCCGTGTGTTGGTCAATTCCCTCTGCATTCTCCATTTAACAGTTACATAGATTAATTAGAGAATGTTTAAAAATTATACACGTTTATATTGTAAACATATGCAATTTAATGTGTACTATCAGCAAATGGCTTTTGACTGGTCAAAAGAGAGAAATTATCTAGTGGGTGAGTTATATGAATTATTAAATGATAAATCACAATGACCACAGTCCATTATTTATTAATTATTATCAATCAGCAGGAATCAATATTAATAAACAATTATGCATTAATAATTTAATGAATATATAATTAACTAGATATTAATAATCATGTTTTAACCAGCCAAAATATGTATATGATTTTATCCTTTGTTTTATCACTTTTCCCCAAATTATAAAAATAATATTTTTATAGTTAATAATATGAGAAAAATACGGCAGGTAGAAGACCTCCCATCTATCCTTAGTACATATGCTTGTAAAGTCAATAACGGTCAACAATTTCTTGTATCTACTTTGAGAGTTTTTTTAAGTTTATATGTAAGTGCAGTTTCTATATATTGTATATTCATTTTTATGCATTATTCATTTATTCATTTTTATGCAGATAAGATCATACCATGCATGCTTTTATGCTTTGAAAATTACTTCTATATTCATCAATGTATTGGGGGTTTATCTTCTTATTTCTAATGTTTAAATTTTTCCATAATTTATAGACCAGGAACTTTTGAAGGACATTTAAATCATGTCCAGTTTTTTGTCCCTCTAACAAATGAGGCGACAACTTACACATATTTGCAGGTGCACAATTTTCTGCCCAGTGATTCATGGCCAAGTGTTAAAATCAATACTTGGCTTGAGCTTTCACAGAATAACATTCTGGGGTATAAAAATAAATCTTATATTTTGTCTGAAGGCAATTCTTTTCATTATAATTTAATATTGAAACCTTATTATGTAAATATAACACAAGGACATTACAGTGTAGGAACATTAATTACTCAACAGGGCAGGTGGTATATTACTCTTGTGACCATAATGCCACAAATTTTCCTTACGAGACAAACACTTCCTCTTCCTTGTGGGAGAGCAGAGAACAAGATATTTTTGGATACTTCACTTTTCTCTAATCCCTTCTTGTTCATATTCTTTAACAACAGTGAAACATTCTCCCTTATTAAATATGATTTTTCATGAATTTTTCTCCCTTATGATATTTTGAGGTGGCAAAATTGATATTCTGCTGCTAATTTATCTTTGTAAAATGTGAAAAATTCCCCAAAAGAATTCATCTTAAAAGACCTAAATGGAAATTAAGTGTCAAGAATCATTTATTTCATTTTTAAAGATTATTATGTCTAACAGAGGTATTCTGCAAAGATTAGAATTATGATACAATTAATTTCTATTACATTTGTATTACTTTCTCAAATTTTATAAATGTGTGTTAAGTATATTATTTAAATTTTTATGAATGATTTTATTAAAGATGTTTCATTTTCTAATTAGTGTATCTATTATCAATGTCCTTATTAACTTTATAATTTTAAAATAAAGAACTTGTATAATAAAAGTTTCTATTTAATATTAGTTAATTATTAAGTGAAGTTCTTGATATTTAACTTTGTATATAAATTTAGCAGGTTTTTCAAAACTATTACTGTAGCATTTTATTATTGATAATACATATAGATTTATATTTCATCACACTGAAAAGAGTTTCAACATGTAAATCATGTAAAGAGTTTTTTGATTCAATTTACTGGTCAAATGCTTGATTATATTTAAACAAATGTACAAATATTAACAATAAACCCAAACAAATACTAAGTTTATATTATTGACATTGGTTAAATAAGATGATTATCTATGTGATTATGTGAACAATGATGACACACAAATCATGGGGCTCCAGAAATGACCTACAGGTAGACATTCAGCTGTTTGGCCTTCTAAAGATAGAGGGTAAGGCCTCCGTGAAAATGCAGATTCTGGCTGATAAGGTAGCCTAGAGGCAACAGCACATCTCCTACCTTTGTATACTTGTTTGATTATAGTCACAGGATAAATTGCTAATGGTAGAATTGTCTTATTAAAAAGTATACATGTTTAAAATTTATAATAGACAACAATACATTGTCATCTAAGAATTCTGTACCAAATTACATGCTTACCTCATAGTATATAACTTACAATTTTCTCTAAACACTTACCAACATTGGACACTATCAAACTTTAAAATATCTGATCTGAGAGGCAGAAAATGTTATCTCAATCTTTTTTTGCATTTCATTAATTACAAATGAAGTTAATAATCTTTTAGTTCAATTTGCTTGTCTTTATTTTCTTAGAAACTCTTCATAACTATAGATAATTTTGGGGAGGGTATATTTCATCTGTTTCTTATTGATTTGTAAAAGTACTTTACATATTTAGGAATTATCCATATATTATTCACATGCATGGCAAATATTTCACCCAGTTTATTGTCTTTGACTTTATTTAGTTTTTAATCTATTTATTTATTTAGTGGTGGTATAGAAGCTTTTACATTTTCAGGTAGTAAAATTTATTAAGATCTCCTTTATGTTGTGCTATGCTTAGAAAAGATTTCTGCACTTCAAGATGATAAATTATTCACCAGTATTATAAAATAATATTGAAATTTATTTTATGTAAGAATTGACATAGGAATCCAGCTTCAATATTTTATGTGGTTATTTATTTTCACACATATAACTGAAATACACATCTGTTTTGTACATCAAATTCCCTTTTTACGTATTTACATTACTACGGGACTATTCCTTCACTAGATTCAAAATTATGTTATTATTGTAGTGTGTTAATGTGTTTAACTATTTGGTAAGACATATACACCTTCATTGCTTTTAGTTTCCACACTTTTGTGCTGCATCACAGGTTTATGAGAAAAATTTAAAGTCATGTTTCAAAAAATAACATTTTAACATAGAAATACATTGACTTTGTAAACTAATTTAGGAATAAATGACACTTTCACAGTATACAATGCTAACTGTGGTGAATATTGCCCATTTGCTTCCAGATCCAGTCTCTACCCTCTGCACCTTTTTCTGTGCCCTGAGAGGCAGACCGTTATGGAGGACATCAGTGGGTTCCCTTGTTCTCTGGCTTCCTGGTTAGGATTGACCATGGGAAGCACCTTCAGGGTATGGGAGGGGGGCTGTATTCTTCTGCTGAAGCGTACAGAGCCTATCCAAGTCTCTTGCCTACAGCTCTGAATCCTCTCTCCAGATTTGGTAGTGATGGCAGCCCTTGCTCTTCAGGTCATAGGGTGTGTGGATAATCCCTCTCTAGCTGTTGCTAGCTCCCGGATGCTTCATCATCACTGTTGGCTTCCTTAACCCTGCCCACACCTTGTAAAACAGTCCTCTCATTAAACTCTTGTCAATCACCCCCTTTGAATATGTCATCTCTTTCTGCAGGAACTCTGATGGACACAAGTACATTTGGGATTTCAGGAACTCTTCATACAGCTCATTCTGTAACAGAGACTGATTATAAAACCTAGATGAGAACTGAGTACAAGTCATTTTAAGATGATAGCCAGAATCCATGAGAAACCTGGTAAGTAGGCATGAAGTGGAGTATCAGAAGTCACTACTGAACTATGACGAGATTGAATTTGAAACTAATATTAGAAAATACTTTAAATTTTCTGGGCAAATATAGACAGGATGAATGCAAGCTTGCTAGATTTTTGCCAGTGAGTTATATTTCCAAGTCCTATGAGAGCACCCATTGGTTTGTATTGTGGAACTGAAGCATATTGGATGCACACATATTTATAATTGTTTTATCCTCTTGATAAATCGACCAGTTTATCATTATATTTTGACCTTCTTTGTCTCCTATTGAAGTTTTTGACTGAAAGTCTATTTTGTTTGATATAAGAATACATGTTTTTTATTTTCTATTTACATGGGATGTGTTTTTCTATTATTTCACTTTGAGCCTTTGTGTGTCCTAAAAGCTGAAGTGAGTTTTTTTAGGTAGCATGTAGTTGGGTCTTGTTTTGTTTGTTTTTTTTAACCCCATCAGCCACTCTGTGCCTTTCAATTGGATAATTTAACCCATTACATTTAAAGTAATTATCAGTAGGAAGGTCTTACTATTGCTATCTTGTTAATTGTTTTCTGGCTGTTTTGTAGTTCCTTTGCTACTTTCTTCTTCTCTTGCTGTCTTCCTTTGTGAATTGAATGGTTTTAGATAGTAGTATAATTTGATTACCTTCTCTTTATTTTGTGTGTACTATTATAGGTTTTTGTTGTGTGTTACCTGAGATTTATTTGAAATATCTTATAGCTATAACAGTATTTTACATTGATAACAACTTAATTTTGATTGCATACAAAAACTACCCTTTTACTCTCTCACCTACATATTATCTTTTTGATGTCACAATTTACATATTTCTATCCATTAAAAAGCTATTGTAGCTATAACTATTTTTAATACACTTGTCCCTTAACATTTATAATAGAGTTAAGTAGTTAACACACTACCATATTACAATTAGAGCATTCTGAATGAAACTCTAAACTTACCTTTATTGGTGTGTTTGTATATTTTCATACTCTCATTTCAGCTTGAAAAACATCTGTCAGTGTTTCTTTTAAGGCATGCCTAGTGATGGTAAACTCCCTTGGCTCTTGTTTCTTATGCAAAGTCTACCTCACCTTCTTTTCCTAAGGACTACCTTATTGGGTAAAGTATACTTAGTTGGCAGTTTTATCCCAACACTTTGAACAGATCATTCCATTCTCTCCTGGCCTGCAGAGTTTCTTCTGAAATATCATGATAGCCTTATCAAGGTTCCTTTGTATGAGAGAATTCTTTTCCTAAATTTTCCATTTTTTTTCTCTTGCTGTTTTTAAAATTCTCTCTTTGTCTTTGGTTTTAGACAATTTTATTACAATGTGTTTTGGAGATCATTTCAGATTGAAATTTTGGGATGACCTATTAATCTCATGAATTTACATGTCCAAATCTCTCCCCAGGTTTGGCAAGTTCTTCTTTACATAGCCATTACTTCTTTACATAGCTTTTTACCCTTTTTTCTCTTCTCTTTCTGGGACTCCAATTTTGCATATATTGTTTCCTTTATTGTTGTCCTATCAGTCCCATAGGCTTTATTTATTCCATTTCATCTTTTTTGTTTTTGCACCTCTGACTGGATAATTTCAAATGATCTGTCTTCACTTATTCTTTCTTCTGCTTGGTCCAGTCTGCTGTTGAAACTCTCTATTGAATTTTCAGTTCAGTGATTGTATTCTTCAGCTCCAAAATTCCTGTTTAATTCTTTTTTATGTCTTCCATCCCTTTGTCGAGCTTCTTATTTTGTTCTTGTTGTTTTCCTGATTTCACTAAACTGTTTTTCTGTGCTCTCTTGTGCTCTCTTATAGCTTTCAGAGCTTCTTTAGAAGGATTATCTTGAATTCCTTGTTGAGCTATTTCTGTATCTTCATTTTGGGGGGGTCAGTTACTGGAAGTTTATTGTGTTTCTTTTTATTTAATACATTTATTTATTTTATTTATTTATTTTTGGCTGTGTTGGGTCTTCTTTGCTGCACGTGGGCTTTCTCTAGTTGCGGCAAGAGGGGGCTACTCTTTGTTGTGGTGCGCGGGCTTCTCATTGCAGTGACTTCTCTTATTGCGGAGCATGGGCTCTAGGTGTGTGGGCTTCAGTAGTTGTGGCACGTGGGCTCAGTAGTTGTGGCTCATGGGTTTAGTTGCTCCGCGGCATGTGGAATCTTCCCAGACAAGTGGTTGAACCCATGTCCCCTGTATCGGCAGGTGGATTCTCAATCACAGCGCCACCAGGGAAGCTCCTGTTGTGTTTCTTTAGTAGTGTCATGTTTCTCTGATTCTTTGTGATCCTTGTAGCTTTGCACATGTATCTGCACATTTCAAGAAGTAGTCACCTCTTCCAGATTTTATGGTATGATTGGTAAGGAAAGACCTTCACCTGTAGGTGGTGGCATGCTGGAGTGTGCTCTGACCCTGGGTCTAGCGGTGCAGATCATCAAATGTGGGGACTTGTGTTGGTTTTGTTTTGGGGAAGGAGGTATGGTGACTCACCAGCTCAGATCACTGAGGTCTGCATCATCAACAAGTGTGTGGTCCTTGGTGAACACTGAGGGAATGGGGTCCTGCAGAGACTGTATAGGCTATTGGGATCCTCAGTAGCACCTCCAGGTCCAACAGTATGGATCAGGACTGGTAGCTGTAGTGGCTGGAACTGATGGTGTGTGCACCCTCAGCTGAAGGGGCCACCTGTAGGTGCCTGTGTAGTGGCAGGGGCCAGTTTTCAACACATATGTAGTGCTGGGGCCACTGCACTGGCGACTGCAGGGGCCCTGGCTGTGGGTGAGCATTCCTGTGGCTGAAGATTCTCACCATGGGCTCATGGCAGTGGTTTCTGGTGATGGGGATTGGGCTGGGGGAATGCAGATATATAGCTAGAGGGCCTACCTGCAGGTGAACCCAGTGCTACACCCAGTGACAAGAGGCAGCATCGGATTTGGGCCCACAGGCAACTGCAGAGGCCATGGCTGTCAATGTGCCCTCCTGTGGCTGTACAGTCTCCCCATGGGTATGTGTTTGGCAGTGGAGGTCAGTGATGGGAGTAAGCCCAGGGGCACGTAGGTATGTAGATGCAGGGGCCAACTGTAAGTGAGCCCAGTGGTATAGGCCAGTGAAAGGAGAGAGGGTGAGGGCTTACAAGCAGTTGCAGGGGTCCTGGTTGACTTTTACTATTGTTTTGATTGTTTGATTTTTGCATCTTGGATTGTTTGTTTTTCTTTGTTTTAAGTTACCAAATTGCTCATTGTTAGAATTTTGGGAGAAGAAAGTTTTGAAATTTTTCTTTTTTTTTTTTTAATTTTTATTTATTTATTTACTTTTGGCTGTGTTGGGTCTTCGCTTCTGTGCGTGGGCTTTCTCTAGGTGCGGCGAGCCGGGGCCACTCTTCATCGCGGTGCGTGGGCCTCTCACTGTTGCGGCCTCTCTTGTTGCGGAGCACAGGCTCCAGACGCGCAGGCTCAGTAGTGTGGCTCACGGGCCTAGTTGCTCCGCGGCATGTGGGATCTTCCCAGACCAGGGCTCGAACCCCTGTCCCCTGCATTGGCAGGCAGATTCTCAACCACTGCACCACCAGGGGAGTTCTTGAAATTTTTCTTTATTCTATCATTTAATCATATAAATTTCTTAAATAGCTGTCCCTGCTTAGGTTAATTTTGGGGTATGGGATTTTTTCCAATAGAGCATTCTAGTCAACATTAACAGAGAGCTACAATGAAGGATATTTTACAAACAGATTTAATAATTTACATCTTTATGTGTAACTGTTTTAAAACTCGGGAACATGTTTCTAAGGAGTGAAACAGGCTGTTGTAATAATATTTAAGCAATGCCTGTGAATAATCTGATTCAGTCCTTTCTCAAGGCAAAATATAATTTTAAGAGGCTTCTGAAATCCTTTGCTTTCACTTTAGTTATATTATCCCAAGACAATAAAATTTGTTGGGAATTTCATGTTGTAGAGGGACCGTTGATGTGTAAGTTAAAGGAGAGTGTTTCATAGAAATTCTGAGAAATTTTAGTTTCCCCAGGTCTGTTCAACTGTCAATGAACAGATGAAATTTTTGGAAATTTCTAAGGCTAACTGCGAAGATTTAGAAGGTCTCAAAGAGAACAGAAGAGTTCAGAATTTTTAAGGAGAGTGGAAATGGCCATGATTTTCTAAAATTAATTTTTATTGGAGTATAGTGTCTTTACAATTTTGTGTTAGTTTCTACTGTACAGCAAGATGAATCAGCTATACATATACATATATCCCCTCTTTTTTGGATTTCCTTCTCATTTAGGTCTCCACAGAGCATTGACTAGAGTTCCCTGTGCTATACAGTAGGTTCTCATTAGTTGTCTATTTTATACATAGTATCAATAGTGTATATATGTCAATCCCAGTCTCCCAGCTCCTCCCACCCCTCCCCTTGGTGTCCATACATTTGTCCTCTATGTCTGTGTCTTTATTTCTGCTTTGCCAATAAGATCATCTATACCATTTTTCTAGATTCCACATGTATATGTTAATATATGACATTTGTTTTTCTCTTTCTGACTTCACTCTGTATGACACTCTCTAGGTCCATCCATGTCTCTACAAATGACCCAATTTTGTTCCTTTTTATGGCCAAGTAATATTCCATTGTATGTATGTACCACATCTTCTTTATCCATTCCTCTTTGATGGACATTTAGGTTGCTTCCATGTGGAAATGGCCATCTTTAGTTAAATTAGGATAGATATATGGAATTATTAATTTACAACTGTGTGTGCTTCCAAAGTATTAGTTTTAATAAGTACTAAATAATCTTTAAATTATTTATAATATGTAAAATATCTCCCCATAGAAATAAATAGGCCCTCAAATTAACACAAAAACTTGTTTAACCCATCAGAATTGTGAGGTGTTTGCTAATAGCTTATTCAGGCTATCTTTTTGTAAGTGGAGAGAGATATTGTGTATTTACATAGAGAGACTTGGGTAACCATCAACTGGTCAATCAGGTGACTGAGCAGTCACAACTCAGAGGGGGTGTGTACATGATATGACGTTATTATTTCCAAACAATGTCCTCTACTGTGCTGTGTCAAACTTCTCTTCCCTGCTGAGTACCAGATATTTTAATAATAATTTGGCAGATCCCTTGGTTTTCCGGTCACTTTCACTTGTTAAATTTCCACTCTAGGACTTCCCTGGCAGTCCAGTGGTTAAGACTCCGTGCTTCCACTGCAGGGGCATGGGTTTGATCCCTGGTTGGGGAAGTTTGTGTGGCAATTTTATCCTTTGTTTTATCACTTTTCCCCAAATTATAAAAATAATATTTTTATAGTTAATAATATGAGAAAAATACGGCAGGTAGAAGACCTCCCATCTATCCTTAGTACATATGCTTGTAAAGTCAATAACGGTCAACAATTTCTTGTATCTACTTTGAGAGTTTTTTTAAGTTTATATGTAAGTGCAGTTTCTATATATTGTATATTCATTTTTATGCATTATTCATTTATTCATTTTTATGCAGATAAGATCATACCATGCATGCTTTTATGCTTTGAAAATTACTTCTATATTCATCAATGTATTGGGGGTTTATCTTCTTATTTCTAATGTTTAAATTTTTCCATAATTTATAGACCAGGAACTTTTGAAGGACATTTAAATCATGTCCAGTTTTTTGTCCCTCTAACAAATGAGGCGACAACTTACACATATTTGCAGGTGCACAATTTTCTGCCCAGTGATTCATGGCCAAGTGTTAAAATCAATACTTGGCTTGAGCTTTCACAGAATAACATTCTGGGGTATAAAAATAAATCTTATATTTTGTCTGAAGGCAATTCTTTTCATTATAATTTAATATTGAAACCTTATTATGTAAATATAACACAAGGACATTACAGTGTAGGAACATTAATTACTCAACAGGGCAGGTGGTATATTACTCTTGTGACCATAATGCCACAAATTTTCCTTACGAGACAAACACTTCCTCTTCCTTGTGGGAGAGCAGAGAACAAGATATTTTTGGATACTTCACTTTTCTCTAATCCCTTCTTGTTCATATTCTTTAACAACAGTGAAACATTCTCCCTTATTAAATATGATTTTTCATGAATTTTTCTCCCTTATGATATTTTGAGGTGGCAAAATTGATATTCTGCTGCTAATTTATCTTTGTAAAATGTGAAAAATTCCCCAAAAGAATTCATCTTAAAAGACCTAAATGGAAATTAAGTGTCAAGAATCATTTATTTCATTTTTAAAGATTATTATGTCTAACAGAGGTATTCTGCAAAGATTAGAATTATGATACAATTAATTTCTATTACATTTGTATTACTTTCTCAAATTTTATAAATGTGTGTTAAGTATATTATTTAAATTTTTATGAATGATTTTATTAAAGATGTTTCATTTTCTAATTAGTGTATCTATTATCAATGTCCTTATTAACTTTATAATTTTAAAATAAAGAACTTGTATAATAAAAGTTTCTATTTAATATTAGTTAATTATTAAGTGAAGTTCTTGATATTTAACTTTGTATATAAATTTAGCAGGTTTTTCAAAACTATTACTGTAGCATTTTATTATTGATAATACATATAGATTTATATTTCATCACACTGAAAAGAGTTTCAACATGTAAATCATGTAAAGAGTTTTTTGATTCAATTTACTGGTCAAATGCTTGATTATATTTAAACAAATGTACAAATATTAACAATAAACCCAAACAAATACTAAGTTTATATTATTGACATTGGTTAAATAAGATGATTATCTATGTGATTATGTGAACAATGATGACACACAAATCATGGGGCTCCAGAAATGACCTACAGGTAGACATTCAGCTGTTTGGCCTTCTAAAGATAGAGGGTAAGGCCTCCGTGAAAATGCAGATTCTGGCTGATAAGGTAGCCTAGAGGCAACAGCACATCTCCTACCTTTGTATACTTGTTTGATTATAGTCACAGGATAAATTGCTAATGGTAGAATTGTCTTATTAAAAAGTATACATGTTTAAAATTTATAATAGACAACAATACATTGTCATCTAAGAATTCTGTACCAAATTACATGCTTACCTCATAGTATATAACTTACAATTTTCTCTAAACACTTACCAACATTGGACACTATCAAACTTTAAAATATCTGATCTGAGAGGCAGAAAATGTTATCTCAATCTTTTTTTGCATTTCATTAATTACAAATGAAGTTAATAATCTTTTAGTTCAATTTGCTTGTCTTTATTTTCTTAGAAACTCTTCATAACTATAGATAATTTTGGGGAGGGTATATTTCATCTGTTTCTTATTGATTTGTAAAAGTACTTTACATATTTAGGAATTATCCATATATTATTCACATGCATGGCAAATATTTCACCCAGTTTATTGTCTTTGACTTTATTTAGTTTTTAATCTATTTATTTATTTAGTGGTGGTATAGAAGCTTTTACATTTTCAGGTAGTAAAATTTATTAAGATCTCCTTTATGTTGTGCTATGCTTAGAAAAGATTTCTGCACTTCAAGATGATAAATTATTCACCAGTATTATAAAATAATATTGAAATTTATTTTATGTAAGAATTGACATAGGAATCCAGCTTCAATATTTTATGTGGTTATTTATTTTCACACATATAACTGAAATACACATCTGTTTTGTACATCAAATTCCCTTTTTACGTATTTACATTACTACGGGACTATTCCTTCACTAGATTCAAAATTATGTTATTATTGTAGTGTGTTAATGTGTTTAACTATTTGGTAAGACATATACACCTTCATTGCTTTTAGTTTCCACACTTTTGTGCTGCATCACAGGTTTATGAGAAAAATTTAAAGTCATGTTTCAAAAAATAACATTTTAACATAGAAATACATTGACTTTGTAAACTAATTTAGGAATAAATGACACTTTCACAGTATACAATGCTAACTGTGGTGAATATTGCCCATTTGCTTCCAGATCCAGTCTCTACCCTCTGCACCTTTTTCTGTGCCCTGAGAGGCAGACCGTTATGGAGGACATCAGTGGGTTCCCTTGTTCTCTGGCTTCCTGGTTAGGATTGACCATGGGAAGCACCTTCAGGGTATGGGAGGGGGGCTGTATTCTTCTGCTGAAGCGTACAGAGCCTATCCAAGTCTCTTGCCTACAGCTCTGAATCCTCTCTCCAGATTTGGTAGTGATGGCAGCCCTTGCTCTTCAGGTCATAGGGTGTGTGGATAATCCCTCTCTAGCTGTTGCTAGCTCCCGGATGCTTCATCATCACTGTTGGCTTCCTTAACCCTGCCCACACCTTGTAAAACAGTCCTCTCATTAAACTCTTGTCAATCACCCCCTTTGAATATGTCATCTCTTTCTGCAGGAACTCTGATGGACACAAGTACATTTGGGATTTCAGGAACTCTTCATACAGCTCATTCTGTAACAGAGACTGATTATAAAACCTAGATGAGAACTGAGTACAAGTCATTTTAAGATGATAGCCAGAATCCATGAGAAACCTGGTAAGTAGGCATGAAGTGGAGTATCAGAAGTCACTACTGAACTATGACGAGATTGAATTTGAAACTAATATTAGAAAATACTTTAAATTTTCTGGGCAAATATAGACAGGATGAATGCAAGCTTGCTAGATTTTTGCCAGTGAGTTATATTTCCAAGTCCTATGAGAGCACCCATTGGTTTGTATTGTGGAACTGAAGCATATTGGATGCACACATATTTATAATTGTTTTATCCTCTTGATAAATCGACCAGTTTATCATTATATTTTGACCTTCTTTGTCTCCTATTGAAGTTTTTGACTGAAAGTCTATTTTGTTTGATATAAGAATACATGTTTTTTATTTTCTATTTACATGGGATGTGTTTTTCTATTATTTCACTTTGAGCCTTTGTGTGTCCTAAAAGCTGAAGTGAGTTTTTTTAGGTAGCATGTAGTTGGGTCTTGTTTTGTTTGTTTTTTTTAACCCCATCAGCCACTCTGTGCCTTTCAATTGGATAATTTAACCCATTACATTTAAAGTAATTATCAGTAGGAAGGTCTTACTATTGCTATCTTGTTAATTGTTTTCTGGCTGTTTTGTAGTTCCTTTGCTACTTTCTTCTTCTCTTGCTGTCTTCCTTTGTGAATTGAATGGTTTTAGATAGTAGTATAATTTGATTACCTTCTCTTTATTTTGTGTGTACTATTATAGGTTTTTGTTGTGTGTTACCTGAGATTTATTTGAAATATCTTATAGCTATAACAGTATTTTACATTGATAACAACTTAATTTTGATTGCATACAAAAACTACCCTTTTACTCTCTCACCTACATATTATCTTTTTGATGTCACAATTTACATATTTCTATCCATTAAAAAGCTATTGTAGCTATAACTATTTTTAATACACTTGTCCCTTAACATTTATAATAGAGTTAAGTAGTTAACACACTACCATATTACAATTAGAGCATTCTGAATGAAACTCTAAACTTACCTTTATTGGTGTGTTTGTATATTTTCATACTCTCATTTCAGCTTGAAAAACATCTGTCAGTGTTTCTTTTAAGGCATGCCTAGTGATGGTAAACTCCCTTGGCTCTTGTTTCTTATGCAAAGTCTACCTCACCTTCTTTTCCTAAGGACTACCTTATTGGGTAAAGTATACTTAGTTGGCAGTTTTATCCCAACACTTTGAACAGATCATTCCATTCTCTCCTGGCCTGCAGAGTTTCTTCTGAAATATCATGATAGCCTTATCAAGGTTCCTTTGTATGAGAGAATTCTTTTCCTAAATTTTCCATTTTTTTTCTCTTGCTGTTTTTAAAATTCTCTCTTTGTCTTTGGTTTTAGACAATTTTATTACAATGTGTTTTGGAGATCATTTCAGATTGAAATTTTGGGATGACCTATTAATCTCATGAATTTACATGTCCAAATCTCTCCCCAGGTTTGGCAAGTTCTTCTTTACATAGCCATTACTTCTTTACATAGCTTTTTACCCTTTTTTCTCTTCTCTTTCTGGGACTCCAATTTTGCATATATTGTTTCCTTTATTGTTGTCCTATCAGTCCCATAGGCTTTATTTATTCCATTTCATCTTTTTTGTTTTTGCACCTCTGACTGGATAATTTCAAATGATCTGTCTTCACTTATTCTTTCTTCTGCTTGGTCCAGTCTGCTGTTGAAACTCTCTATTGAATTTTCAGTTCAGTGATTGTATTCTTCAGCTCCAAAATTCCTGTTTAATTCTTTTTTATGTCTTCCATCCCTTTGTCGAGCTTCTTATTTTGTTCTTGTTGTTTTCCTGATTTCACTAAACTGTTTTTCTGTGCTCTCTTGTGCTCTCTTATAGCTTTCAGAGCTTCTTTAGAAGGATTATCTTGAATTCCTTGTTGAGCTATTTCTGTATCTTCATTTTGGGGGGGTCAGTTACTGGAAGTTTATTGTGTTTCTTTTTATTTAATACATTTATTTATTTTATTTATTTATTTTTGGCTGTGTTGGGTCTTCTTTGCTGCACGTGGGCTTTCTCTAGTTGCGGCAAGAGGGGGCTACTCTTTGTTGTGGTGCGCGGGCTTCTCATTGCAGTGACTTCTCTTATTGCGGAGCATGGGCTCTAGGTGTGTGGGCTTCAGTAGTTGTGGCACGTGGGCTCAGTAGTTGTGGCTCATGGGTTTAGTTGCTCCGCGGCATGTGGAATCTTCCCAGACAAGTGGTTGAACCCATGTCCCCTGTATCGGCAGGTGGATTCTCAATCACAGCGCCACCAGGGAAGCTCCTGTTGTGTTTCTTTAGTAGTGTCATGTTTCTCTGATTCTTTGTGATCCTTGTAGCTTTGCACATGTATCTGCACATTTCAAGAAGTAGTCACCTCTTCCAGATTTTATGGTATGATTGGTAAGGAAAGACCTTCACCTGTAGGTGGTGGCATGCTGGAGTGTGCTCTGACCCTGGGTCTAGCGGTGCAGATCATCAAATGTGGGGACTTGTGTTGGTTTTGTTTTGGGGAAGGAGGTATGGTGACTCACCAGCTCAGATCACTGAGGTCTGCATCATCAACAAGTGTGTGGTCCTTGGTGAACACTGAGGGAATGGGGTCCTGCAGAGACTGTATAGGCTATTGGGATCCTCAGTAGCACCTCCAGGTCCAACAGTATGGATCAGGACTGGTAGCTGTAGTGGCTGGAACTGATGGTGTGTGCACCCTCAGCTGAAGGGGCCACCTGTAGGTGCCTGTGTAGTGGCAGGGGCCAGTTTTCAACACATATGTAGTGCTGGGGCCACTGCACTGGCGACTGCAGGGGCCCTGGCTGTGGGTGAGCATTCCTGTGGCTGAAGATTCTCACCATGGGCTCATGGCAGTGGTTTCTGGTGATGGGGATTGGGCTGGGGGAATGCAGATATATAGCTAGAGGGCCTACCTGCAGGTGAACCCAGTGCTACACCCAGTGACAAGAGGCAGCATCGGATTTGGGCCCACAGGCAACTGCAGAGGCCATGGCTGTCAATGTGCCCTCCTGTGGCTGTACAGTCTCCCCATGGGTATGTGTTTGGCAGTGGAGGTCAGTGATGGGAGTAAGCCCAGGGGCACGTAGGTATGTAGATGCAGGGGCCAACTGTAAGTGAGCCCAGTGGTATAGGCCAGTGAAAGGAGAGAGGGTGAGGGCTTACAAGCAGTTGCAGGGGTCCTGGTTGACTTTTACTATTGTTTTGATTGTTTGATTTTTGCATCTTGGATTGTTTGTTTTTCTTTGTTTTAAGTTACCAAATTGCTCATTGTTAGAATTTTGGGAGAAGAAAGTTTTGAAATTTTTCTTTTTTTTTTTTTAATTTTTATTTATTTATTTACTTTTGGCTGTGTTGGGTCTTCGCTTCTGTGCGTGGGCTTTCTCTAGGTGCGGCGAGCCGGGGCCACTCTTCATCGCGGTGCGTGGGCCTCTCACTGTTGCGGCCTCTCTTGTTGCGGAGCACAGGCTCCAGACGCGCAGGCTCAGTAGTGTGGCTCACGGGCCTAGTTGCTCCGCGGCATGTGGGATCTTCCCAGACCAGGGCTCGAACCCCTGTCCCCTGCATTGGCAGGCAGATTCTCAACCACTGCACCACCAGGGGAGTTCTTGAAATTTTTCTTTATTCTATCATTTAATCATATAAATTTCTTAAATAGCTGTCCCTGCTTAGGTTAATTTTGGGGTATGGGATTTTTTCCAATAGAGCATTCTAGTCAACATTAACAGAGAGCTACAATGAAGGATATTTTACAAACAGATTTAATAATTTACATCTTTATGTGTAACTGTTTTAAAACTCGGGAACATGTTTCTAAGGAGTGAAACAGGCTGTTGTAATAATATTTAAGCAATGCCTGTGAATAATCTGATTCAGTCCTTTCTCAAGGCAAAATATAATTTTAAGAGGCTTCTGAAATCCTTTGCTTTCACTTTAGTTATATTATCCCAAGACAATAAAATTTGTTGGGAATTTCATGTTGTAGAGGGACCGTTGATGTGTAAGTTAAAGGAGAGTGTTTCATAGAAATTCTGAGAAATTTTAGTTTCCCCAGGTCTGTTCAACTGTCAATGAACAGATGAAATTTTTGGAAATTTCTAAGGCTAACTGCGAAGATTTAGAAGGTCTCAAAGAGAACAGAAGAGTTCAGAATTTTTAAGGAGAGTGGAAATGGCCATGATTTTCTAAAATTAATTTTTATTGGAGTATAGTGTCTTTACAATTTTGTGTTAGTTTCTACTGTACAGCAAGATGAATCAGCTATACATATACATATATCCCCTCTTTTTTGGATTTCCTTCTCATTTAGGTCTCCACAGAGCATTGACTAGAGTTCCCTGTGCTATACAGTAGGTTCTCATTAGTTGTCTATTTTATACATAGTATCAATAGTGTATATATGTCAATCCCAGTCTCCCAGCTCCTCCCACCCCTCCCCTTGGTGTCCATACATTTGTCCTCTATGTCTGTGTCTTTATTTCTGCTTTGCCAATAAGATCATCTATACCATTTTTCTAGATTCCACATGTATATGTTAATATATGACATTTGTTTTTCTCTTTCTGACTTCACTCTGTATGACACTCTCTAGGTCCATCCATGTCTCTACAAATGACCCAATTTTGTTCCTTTTTATGGCCAAGTAATATTCCATTGTATGTATGTACCACATCTTCTTTATCCATTCCTCTTTGATGGACATTTAGGTTGCTTCCATGTGGAAATGGCCATCTTTAGTTAAATTAGGATAGATATATGGAATTATTAATTTACAACTGTGTGTGCTTCCAAAGTATTAGTTTTAATAAGTACTAAATAATCTTTAAATTATTTATAATATGTAAAATATCTCCCCATAGAAATAAATAGGCCCTCAAATTAACACAAAAACTTGTTTAACCCATCAGAATTGTGAGGTGTTTGCTAATAGCTTATTCAGGCTATCTTTTTGTAAGTGGAGAGAGATATTGTGTATTTACATAGAGAGACTTGGGTAACCATCAACTGGTCAATCAGGTGACTGAGCAGTCACAACTCAGAGGGGGTGTGTACATGATATGACGTTATTATTTCCAAACAATGTCCTCTACTGTGCTGTGTCAAACTTCTCTTCCCTGCTGAGTACCAGATATTTTAATAATAATTTGGCAGATCCCTTGGTTTTCCGGTCACTTTCACTTGTTAAATTTCCACTCTAGGACTTCCCTGGCAGTCCAGTGGTTAAGACTCCGTGCTTCCACTGCAGGGGCATGGGTTTGATCCCTGGTTGGGGAAGTTTGTGTGGCATGACCACCAACAAAAAATTTTCCACTCTAGTCTTATCTATCTTAAAGATGATTTTACATACCTTATTTATATTTATTTTCCCCTTCTCCAATGGATCTTCTAACCCACTGCACCACAGGCATAGGCCATGGCCTGAGGAATCTGCAGCAAAGGAAGGAGGATGTGCTCTGCTCTTTGAATATATTTCCTCTTTGAAATAGCCCCCTCCTCCCAGCTTCTGCATTTGGTCTCTCTGCTTTGGGCACACGGAGGAGAAAGAGAGAGGAGAGCGGTCATTTTATGCTTTTGGCCAATGATTCCTGGTGAGGAAGCATTTGCTTAGGCTTATTTTGGTTCCACGGCACCCTAGTGGTATAACGTGTAGTTTTGGCACCTAATTTTCTTGGAGGCATGTTTCAGTTTTTGTCTGTCACCTAATACTACCTCAAAGAAATGAATTTTACACCCATAGCTCAAGGTGAGAAATTTCCTCACTTGGAAGCTGTCTGAACAGCCACGTGACTCCTTTCTTCTTGTTTACACTCTTGAGGGCCTTCATATGGAGTCAAGGAAACCAGGGGTCTTCTTCTTCTTCCTCTTCTTTCCAGGCATGCTACATCATGAAACACTTTCCCTTGCTGGTATAGACAGCTCCAGCAGCTTCCTGCCTTCAAAAGGTACAAGCTATCTTTATGTTATCACCAAATTGTAGAGAATGTGTCAAGCTTTCCCAAGAACAACTTCACCACCCTCCATTAGAATATAAGCTCCACAAGGACATAGAATTAGTTGGTTGTTCATCACTGTATTCCTAGAGCATAGAACAGTTCAGACATCACAGGTGTTCAATTTTTTAAATTGAAAGAATAAATAAATAAAATTGTATCAAGAATTTATTTGTTTTTAAAATCTTTAATACAGGTTGGATGACATCAGGTTTCAATTAACCAAATAACCTATAGTCTTGTGGTTCTAAACTGGTGGTCATTTGGCTCCCTTCCCACTGAGGATATTTGGTAATGTCTGGAGACATTTTTGGTTATTACAACTCAGAGAGAGGTGCTACTGGCATCCAATGGGTAGAGACCAGGGATGATGCTAAACGTTCTATGATGCAAAGGAGCAAATCAAAGAATTATCCAATTCAAAATGCCAATAGTGTCAAAGTTGAGAAAACTTGTATTAATATATTAATTATTTAATTATAAAAACCACATTATTCAACTAACAAAACTGAATTATTTAAAAGATGCATTGTCATTTTCAGTTATCTAGACAAATTCCTGTTTTTTTTGGTTTTTTTCTTTTGCGGTACGCGGCGGGCCTCTCACTGTTGTGGCCTCTCCCGTTGCGGAGCACAGGCTCCGGACGCGCAGGCTCAGCGGCCATGGCTCACGGGCCCAGCCGCTCCACGGCACGTGGGATCTTCCTGCACCGGGGCACGAACCCACATCCCCTGCATCGGCAGGCGGACTCTCAACCACTGCGCCACCAGGGAAACCCCAAATTCCTGTTTTTAAAGACGTCTCTCAATTTTTGGATCATCTCAGTTTTTTCAGGACATTTTTTACAGACAATATGGATGTTTGATTGTTAAATGAAACGTTTAAAATAGACATTTTAAACTTTTTCCCAGAGAGCTTTTCAATGTGAATAAAACGACAAGTTAGTCCTTAGATGGTTGGGATAAGTTTTTATGCAGAAGACTTAACTATGACTCTGATGTTAACTATACTCTTGTTCGTAAACTTCATAAATAATCTTTCATTATAAACTGAGCAAAAGAAATATGGACATGCAATAAACCTGAAGCCTCATCAATAGCATGCAAAGACTCATTTCATTTTCTTAGAGCAGATTCACTCTAAAGCATCTTAGCTGAAATTTCTAATCCTTTCCTCCAACAATAAATAGCCCCATTTGTATTTCAGATTTATTACTGCAGAAACATATGGCTTAGAGAAATTTCCCATTATATGGTATTCTTAAATCTTTTCTTGGGGGTAGGATTCTTCTTTAAACTTATTCTTTAATACTGATTCTTTAATGCTTACAGAAAGCTATTTATTTAAAATTTAAATCACGGCTTTATTGAGATATAATTACATATTGACAAGTTCACTCTTACAAAAGTCATATATGGAAAGCCTATAGCTAACATCATACTCAATGATTAAAAACTGAAACTTTCCCTCTAAGATCACATTAAAGGACTCATGCACTATGATCAAGTAGAATTTATGCCTGGAATGCAAGGATGGTCCAGCAAATGCAAATCAATAAATGTGATACACCACATTAACAGAATGAAGGAGAAAAATCACCCGATCATTTCAATATATGTAGAAAAAGCATTTCACACAATTCAACATTGTTTCATGACAAAAACTGTCAGACAATTATATATAGAAGGAACTTACCACAACACTATAAAGGCCATTTATGAAAAGTGAACATTGTGAAAAACTGAAAGATTTTCCTCTGAGATCCAGAACAAGGCAAGGTTGCCCACTATCACTTCTATTTAACATAGTACTGCAAGCAGGTGAGGTCAGCATGATGGCAGAACAGGTGGTCTTCTTCTTGAACCCCCTTCCCCCCTCAGCAACAATAACTTGGCAGCCATCCACAGACAAAAGTGCCTTTGTGGAAGTTTTGGGATCCAGGTAGGAGATTGTGATGTCCCAGTTTTCTCGGTCAAGACAGATGAGGGCCATTTTGAGTATGTAGACCCATGCCCAGGTGGGCTGACCCAGAAAGGCTCTGTATCCCTGTGGACTTGACTATAGCATCACTTGGCATTGGTCCTTCCCCCGGCACCATACACTAAAGGGCTTGAGATGAGTCACACCTATCTGTGCCCACAGATGATGGTAACGGCTATGGGCCCTGAAGTGGCCCATGACCTTGTTCCAGCCCCTCTCAGCCATGGTCTGGGAGCCCCTGGAGACAAGTCTGCCAAACTTAGTCCAACTGTAGATTCTGAAATGGCCCTGTAACTGGGCCATAGACTCTGCTAGCCATAGTCCCCAAGCAGTCCTGTGGGCCCAGCGATCTGGAGGCAGACATGCCCGTCTGTGCCACCAGAGATCCTGAAATAGACTTATATTTGGTTCCAGCCTGTCTTAGCCACAGTCCACTAGCAATCCTGCCAGCCCAGGGACCCAGTGGATACTGAATCCATAACATATGCCTAGTTATTTATTTACAAGTATTTGTTATGCATTTCCTAGTTGTAGTAACTCTACTAAGTGCTGGGGACACAGTGGTTGTCAAAAGCCATGCCTCTGCTTTCATGTAGGTTATGGCCTATTGAAGGGAGTATGTATTTAACACATGAACAAGAAAGGAAACATGTTATTGTAAATTGTGTTATGTGGTATAAAAGAAAAAATGGAGTCTTATGATAGAGAATTAGCATGGGATAGCTGATGTAGACAGGGTAGTCAGGGAAGATGTTTCTCTATGGTTGATATTTAAGCTACGATCTCAGTGATGAAATGGAACCAGCTTTTAAAAAGCAAAGTGAAAATGGTTCCAGGCAGAATACAGGCATATGTAAAAAAATCTTTTAAGATAAATTTCAATCTTGTTATTATGGCCCATTGGCTTTTCATTAGCTGCTTATCATCCTCAATATACTTACTAAAACATTTCCACATACTATTGTAGTAGTCTGTTTAATGATACTGCTTCTCTATCCCCCTATCCTGAAGTTAGATTTCCTGTGTTCTTCTTGGACTCTCCAGTCCCTAGAGGTTCACGTTAAAGGAAAACATAAGAAAGCAAGAGGGAGAATGAGGGGAAGTGACACCAAACCTAGTAAGTTTTGATAACGATTATGAAGAAGTCATTGTTCCTAAAAGAAACTGACTTATATCACCCTTTTGGAAGGGAGATTAACAGCATAGAAGTGATCAATATTTTTTCAATATTTTTGGTAAAATTTTTGTAGAATGTAAACCCACATTCTCATATGTAATTGTCTTTCTAATTTAAAATGTACCATATGTAATTGTCCTTCAGATTGAATTAGGTCAGATCTTAATGCACAAAACTTAACACTTCACTGTTTGTTTTGAAATTTCTTCAAAATATTTACCTCTAAAATTTCTTCCTTTCATTGTTATTCTTTAAGCACTAAATAATGGTAAATCCCTTGCAAAACTGCTATCAAAATCAAGTTATAACCTTAAAGAAAGCATTTACTATAACATAGATACTCAATAAACATTAGGACTATCTATTTTCTAGGTTAATTAAATTAAAGCCCAGAAGCCTCAGAAGGTCTTCTCTCTTCCTTTCATACATTATCAAATACAATTTTATATAGTCTGTGTTTTTCCTTCATTGTTACTTTCTAAATTTTTGGCTCTCTTATTGTTCAATTCAACTCACTATTTCTGTATATTTTTGGATTTAAATGTATAATAGATGATTTCTCTCCCATGAACGGAGGTGGTTATTTATTTTTCAATGTTATGATCTAATGAATGTAATTAGGTACATTTACCTCAGAATTCAAATATGTTTCTGTTCAAGATATATTTACTTTATACATATATTTGGGAAATGACTGATGGACTATAATAAATCAAGCTGTATCCCTTTCAGATATTGATCAATGTATCAATATCCTGAAGACCAATGTTCAAATAAGCAATCAGTGCCTCCTCCAAATTATAACTTTTTTTGTCCCATGAATATCTTCTAGGCTGTTTTGGATTCTATGGCCATTAGTTCCTCTGTCCTTACTGCTCTGACTTTAGGACTATTTATCCAGTATTGAGACATACCCTCTGTCAGAGCAAAAATCAAAATGTCAGTTATATCTTCCTTGTTTCCTTAATACTTTGCTTCCTCTGCTTTTTGACTTTACTTGGTTGTCCTAGCCTAGTTACCTGCATCCTAGGACAAACGTTCTTTGGAGTTATTTATATTTCCTGTGGTTATTTCTGCTATTTTAGCAAAGACCTTCATTGTGCTTGTAGCCTTCAAAGCCATGAAACCAGGAAACATGCTGCAAATGTGGATGGTGACCCAATTCTCAAATACTGTCATCTACAGTGGTTCCCTCATTCAAGTATGTATCTGCACAATCTAGCTGGGAACTTCTCCCCCTTTCCCTGATATTGACACACAATCAGAGTTGGACCTAATCATCCTTCAATGTAACGAGGGATCCGCTACTGCCTTCTACTGTGTTCTGGGTTACTTGGTCTTTCTAGCACTTCTGAGCTTGACTATCGCTTTTCTGGCCAGACAGCTACCAGACAATTTCAATGAGGCAAAAATAATCACATTCAGAATGCTGGTTTTCTGTAGTGTGTGGATTTCTTTCATACCCAGATATCTGAGCACCAAAGACAAGGCCACCGTGGCTTTGGAAACATTTTCCATCTTGGCTTCCAGTGCTGGTTTATTGGGTTGTATATTTCTCCCCAAGTGCTATGTGATCCGACTAAGATCAGATAGGAATTCCTCGCAAAAGGTAAAGGAATTGTTAAAGTGGCATCATTGATATGAAATGAACAATACTATGGAAATATTATTTGGAAATATTCCAAAGGGTGGTATGAAATAAATGCATTTCATTTAAACAATGACAATTGCTCCTTAATCAAGTGGCACTATCATTGTGGCAGCAAGTCACAGTGAAGAAAGCACTGGGGTCGGGTAAACCAGTGTTCAAATTCAACACCTCTACTGACTGACTCTGTCAGTGTAACCAATTAACATTTCTTTGAATCACAGTTTTCTCATCTTTAAACAACATGTAGCAGGTTAACAAGTTATAAAGGGCTAGAGTGAGAATTAAATCATTTATGTGAAACTATAGTGGGTGTTCAAGAACATGCTTCCCTTCTGTTAGTCTTACTCTAGCTGTCTTTTCCCTTCTTTAAATTTAAATAAAAATTGAATTTTAAGGAATTATAAGTTCTGGTAGTAGAAAGCTAGTGATGTCTAATTGTCCATCATCACACTACTCATAGACACAAAACAATATGAAATTGGAGCTTTGGATGATTTAAATAGCATTCTGTATGCTTCCATATGCCCAGATGAAACATGGATCAAAGCTTAAACAAAACCCAGAGGGAAACAGAAGGAACTGTTCAGGGAAAAAGACAATGCTTTATCAAAGATCCTGGTAACATCTAAGTGGAGAAACTTGACCGACTGAGAGAGAGGAACCATCCTTCATGAAGAGGGTTGCTTTTGAATATAGTCATAACATTCAAATATCTTCTCTTTCATCTCTTCCCCACTGATATCTGATATCACTTACAATGACATTGAAATGTGACCGTGGTTAGATGTGAATCAGGAGATGAGGTTTAAATCTAGTAAAGTAAGATAACGGTTGTAATTTAAAGGACCTGTAACTGTAGAATGATTCCTTCTGGGAGATGTAGTTTTTCAGTTACTTATTTATTTTTTTTGGCCAAGAAATTCCTTCGCACAGGTCATTTCTTATTTTCCAGTGATAAGCCAGTCCCTCATATAAATCTTTAAAGGCAGAAGGCAGGTAGACTGGGAAGAGACTGGGCTGCCCTTTCTGTTGGCTCTTCTCAAGTGCCAGCTCATCATTTGAGTGTGCACATGGGAAAGTGTCTCCAACTTGATTTCTGGGGCTTAAATTGGAGTTTGCCATGGTGGTAATGGTCCCTGCAGAGGTATGGCGGCCATACCCCAAATAATAGAGGCATTGGAAATAACTGATGTTCAGAAATTGCTACACCAGGTAAATGTGTTTTTTTTTAATTGAAGTATAGTTGATTTACAATATTATGTTAGTTTCAGGTGTACAACAAAGTGATTTGCTTATACATATATAGGTATATATCTATATTCTTTATTTTGATTCTTTTCCATTACAGTTTATTACAAGATATTGAATATAGTTCCCTGCTCTACACAGTAAATCCTTGTTGTTTATCTTTTATATATGGTAGTGTGCATCTGTTAATCACATGCTCCCAATTTATCCCTTCCCCCCTCCTTTAGGTAAATATTTCTGTTTGCTTGATTTTTGGTTTGTTTTTTTTTTTGACAGGAGTTATACATCATTCAGAGTTCTGGATCTTGAGAGGAATTGTGTTTGCATATAATATCGAGCACAGTACAACTGCAAGACCAGGGAACAGTGAATCAAAGATGTTCTTAGCCTATCTCAATTCTCAGTGATCACCCATCTTTTTTCTTTTCCTAGCAAAATAGATTTCTAACTAAAAAGTAAGATATAGTTCACCACTTTGGTTATGTTGGACTTAGTTGCTTCTATTTGGCCATAAAATTGGTAAAAAAAAGGAGTAAATATTCCATTGGAATCTGCTCCGATGTAAATAAGCTAAATTATAGTCACAGTTTACGACCTGAAGATAATGGAAATGATTGTGTTGTAGAAGTTGTGTTGGAAAGTTTCTACAGCTATATTGTTCACTTGTTCACGAGAACATACCACTTAAAAAGGGAGAGAAGCTTAGTTTTAAAAAACTGGGAGGAAGATCAGCACTAGTATATGAATGTAAGGTCATGTTTTCTAGGACAAATCTTTCTGTGTTGGGGTTGTATATCAACATAGTAGTAATGTATGGAATCGACAGAAGGAATAGAATATTTTCAGAAACACTTCCAATAAATGACATGAATTTAACCTTCTTGCAGGAGCTCAACCAAGTGTTTAAGTGAATATTCATCAAAGATATATTTCAAACCAATTGTTCACAAGTTGAAATGGATTGTAAATGGGCATGCTGTATGGCAATTGATGCATGCATGGTTCATGGGGAATAACCCATCATCCAATGATCCTTTATACAGCATCTTAATTTATTATTTTGTAGCATATTATAATAAAAGTATAAATAATGTCTGTATACCATATAGCTTTTTATTATATAAACACCTTTATATGACCACTTTGCTTAAGAAATATCAATAGATTTGAAGTTCCCCGTATGCTCTCTCCCATGAACATTCTGCTCCCTGCAGTTCTCTAGAGGGAAGCTCTACTCTAAATTTTTGTTAATCATTTCATTTTTAAAGTAGTTCTCCATCCCCAAATAATATGTTGTTGAAATTTTGACTGTTTATCAATTTTATATAAATGTATTATATGGTATGTGTTCTTATGTGACTTGTTGTATTTCCTAAGCCTATTTTAAGGATTTATGCATGTAGTTGGATACAGTATAGTTGTATTTCATCCTTTTTCATTGTTACATATTGTATCTCACTATGTAAGAATATAGCAGTAACTAATGAATTCTCATCGCAACAGATATTTGGACTGTTTCTTTTTTTTCCTATTGCAAAGATTTCTGTTTCTTCCATTCTTGTATAAATCCCCTGGTGCATACATATATCATTTATCTAGAAGTGGAATTTCTGTATCATAAGGTATTTCTTTGCCAGGAAATATCAATTTATTTTCTAAATTCTTTTTGTAAGAATTTGAACTATCAAGAGTTATTTATAAAATTTTGCATTGCACCACATCTTTGTCAAAAGTTGGTCATTGTCAAGCTCTTAATTTTGTCACTTTGAGATTATGAAATGGTATTTTTCTTTTTTTTTAACTTGCAATTACCTGATTTGTAATGAAATTGCTATTTTTACTTCTCTTTTTCTCTGGTTCAGTGATTTCACAACAAATGACTAAATGTGGATCTCCTTTTCTTTTCTCTTTTTAAAATCCTGCCTAGGATATTCTGGCCTTTCTAAATATGTGAATTAATTTTACTATTTCAGGAAAATTCTCAAACACTATTGTTTTAAATATTTTGCCCCCTCGTCTCTATCTCCCCTTTTTTTGGGTTGTAAAATAGATAGTCTTATTCTATGCTTCTTAAACTCTATTATATATATATCTGATGTCTCAAACCCTATTTTCTGTTTTTCATCAAAAGGAAAAATTATATTTATCTCCATAAATGCCTTCAGCATTCAAAGTTCTTGACAAAATTCAATATTCATTCCTAATAAAAACCTTAGTAAATATGAACTGGTAGTTCCTGAAACCAGCGTCTAATTTAAAGGGGAATGCTATGAAATTCCCACTGAAGTCAAGAACAAGTCAAGAATTCTCACTATTTCCATTATCGCTTAACACTGTATTGGAAATATGGGCCAACGCAATTTTTTAAAAAAGGAAATAACTAGAAACATGACAATGGGAAAAGAAGGTATAGAACTATCTCTATTGGCAGATAATGTGGTAATATACCAGGAATATGTAAGAAAATCAATGATGCAAATAATAAAAAAGTTAGTAAGATAGTAGAATAGAAAATTAATATACAAAAGCAATACATATACAAATAACCAGTTAGAAGTACAATGAAAGAGAAAGCACCATTTATGACAGCAATAAATGAGATGTAATTTCTAAGAATAAAATAACAAGATACATGAAAAACCAATATGAGAAAAACTTTAGCACTTTCTTGGAAGTTGACATGAACAAATGGAAAGATATCCCTTGTTTGTGAATGTCAATTCTCCTTAAATTAATGTAGAAATTTAGCACAATCTCAACACAAATAGCATACTTTTTTCCCTTGAACAAAACAGATTGATTCTACAGTCTATATTGCAAAAAACTCGCTAGAATACATAAGAACACCTAGAAAAGAGCCATGAATGGGAAATAGTCCTTCCAGATATTAAAGCACATTATAAAACCTTTGTATTTTAAACACTGTGATACTGACACAAAAGTAGACACACAGACGAATGGAATAAACAAAAATTCAGAAATTAATACAAGTACATAAAAACATAAAAGCACCAACTCAAAATTGAGTTTTCAATAAATGAAATTGGAAGAACTAAGTAGCCATTTGGAAAGATAGTAAAATTGGGTCCATAAGTCAAACACCAGAATAAATTCCAAATAGGTAAGAAATCTAAATACAAAAATAAAACCATACAAGTACAAGAAGAAAACATAAGTGAAGTTTTATATATCCCAAGTCAGAACCTAGCTATGACTAATTCCAACTTAAAATATATACTACATAACACATATTAAAACACTATAAATAGTGATAAAAGACAAATGACAAAATGAGAGAAAAATATTTGCAAAATATACCATACATACAGAACTAATATAAAGAGTTCTTAAAGAAAAAAAGTCCAGTGATACCCTGATGGTGAGGATACTTAGTCTCTATACAGTGTTTCCCTAGAAGGCAAGGACACTTAATCCTTATATGCATCATTTCTCACTAAAATGAACTAGACGTTCTTGGAGAAATGGATGATTTTAGGTCTGAGGCAGGGAAGGTACAGGTGTGCCTGGTCCATCTTTTTTGTGTGTGTGTGCCAGAAAGCAAGATTGTGTTCAAAGAACAATGGAGACGTTAAAAGGACAAGAGAACCAACTTGAAGAGAAGTGTGCTGGCCAAATTTGGAAAATTTTAAGCATAAAGGGAATTCCCTGGCAGTCCAGTGGTTAGGATTCCACACTTTCACTGGTTCGTGGGTTCAGTCCCTGGTTGGGGAACTAAGATCTGGCAAGATGTGCAGCCAAAAAAAAAAAAAAAAAGTTAAGCATAAAAAAGCTCATAATGGATTATAAAATATTAAATTAAAAAAGAATTTATGAGTCCATAATGTTAGAGTATAGGGGGAGGAGGAAAAGGGCAGGGGAGCTCTTCCTTTTGGAAAAATGTCAGCTAATAAATATGCAAGAAATGACAGAATTAGAAAATTGTGGTTTTGCATCAATCTCCAGTTTTAATAATTGCTACAGGCCGGAATCATCAGTGGATTTTGCAGTAATTGGGAGAAAGTTGCTGGGGAGTTAGCCATGCGAATATACTGGGAACAGCATTGCAGGCAGAGGGGCTAACAAGTGGTTAAATTAGGCAGAAGTAAGCAGGATGTGGATAATACCAAAGAGGGTCGTAGAGGAGGAGTACAGTGGGGGAAAGGGGGAGGGGAGGAGGGGGAAATTAGGTGGCTACATCATGTGGAGACTGAGGCCATTGTAAAGACTGGCTTTTTGTCAGACTGAAATGGAGAATGATTACATGGTTTTGAGCAAAAGACTGATACAATCTGACAAGTTTCAAAAAAAGTCACTCAAAATAGTCTGGAGGGAGACAAGGAGAAATAAGAACAAGAAGCAGCAGCACATTTAAAATTTTTTAATTTTATTGGAGTATAGTTAATTTACAATGTTGTGTTAGTTTCAGGTGTATAGCAAAGTGATTCAGTTATATGTATACATATATTCATTTTTTTAAGATTCTTTTCTCATATAGGTTATCACAGAATATTGAGTAGAGTTCTCTGTGCTATACAATAGGCCTTTGTTGGTTATCTATCTTATATATAGTAATATGTGTGTTCATCCCAAGTGCCTGAATTATCCCCCTACACTAAGTTTCCCCTTTGGTAACCATAAGTTTGTTTGGATACCTGTAAGTCTGTTTCTGTTTTATAAATAAGTTCATTTGTATCTCTTTTTTAAAATTAAATTCCACATATGAGTGATATCACATGATATTTGTCTTTCTCTTTCTGACTTACTTCACTTAGTGTCTGAATCTCTAGGTCCATCCATGTTGCTGCAAATGGCATTATTTCATTCTTTGTTTATGACTCAGTAATATTCCATTATATATATGTGCCACATCTTTACCCATTCATCTATCGATGGACACTTAGGTTGCTTCCATGTCCAGGCTATTGTAAATAGAGCTGCAATGAACATTGTGATTTCTCTAATGATTAGTGATGTTGAGCATCTTTTCATGTGCCTCTTGGCCATCTGTATGTCTTCTTTGGTGAAATGTCTATTTAGGTCTTCCACCCATTTTTAAATTGAATTGTTTGTTTTTTTGATACTGTGCTCCATGAGCTGCTTGTATATTTTGGAGATTAATCCTTTGTCAGTTGCTTCATTGTCAAATATTTTCTCCATTCTGAGGGTTGTCTTTTGGTCTGGTTTATGGTTTCCTTTGCTCTGCAAAAGCTTTTAAGTTTCATTAGGTCCCATTTGTTTTTTTTTAATTTTATTTCCATTACTCTAGGAGGTGGGTCAAAAGGATCTTGCTGTAATTTATGTCATAGAGTGTTCTGCCTATGTTTTCCTCTAAGAGTTTTATAGTGTCTGGCCTTACATTTAGGTCTTTGATCCATTTTAAGTTTATTTTTGTGTATAAAGAAGTGTTCTAACTTCATTCTTTTACATGTAGGTGTCCAGTTTCCCAGCACCACTTACTGAAGAGTCTATCTTTTCTCCATTGTATATTCTTGCCTCCTTTGTCAAAGATAAGGTGATCATATGTGTGTGGGCTTATCTCTGGGCTTTTTATCCAGTTCCATTGATTTATATTTCTGTTTCTGTGCCAGTACCATACTGTCATGATTACTGTAGCTTTGTAGTATAGTGTGAAGTCCGGGAGCCTGATTCCTCCAGCTCCATTTTTCTTTCTCAAGATTGCTTTGGCTATTCAGGGTCCTTTGTGTTTCCATACAAATTGTTAATTTTTTTGTTCTAGTTCTGTGAAAAATGCCATTGATAATGTGATAGGGATTGCATTGAATCTGTAGATTGCTTTGAGCAGTATAGTCATTTCACAATGTTGATTCTTCCAATCCAAGAACATGGTTTATTTTCCATCTGCTTGTATCGTCTTTGATTTCTTTCATCAGTGTCTTATAGTTTTCTGCATACAGGTCTTTTGCCTCCTTAGGTAGGTTTATTCCTAGGTATTTTATTCCTTTTGTTGCAATGGTAAATGGAAGTGCTTCCTTAATTTCTCTTTCTGATTTTTCACTGTTAGTGTATAGGAAAGCAAGAGATTTCTGTCCATTAATTTTGTATCCTGCTACTTTACCAAATTCATTGATTAGCTCTAGTCGTTTTCTGGTGGCATCTTTAGGATTTTCTATGTATAGTATCATGTCATCTGCAAGCAGTGACAGTTTTACTTCTTCTTTTCTGATTTGGATTCCTTTTATTTCTTTTTCTTCTCTGATTGCTGTGGCTAAAACTTCCAAAACTATGTTGAATAATAGTGGTGAGAGTGGGCAACCTTGTCTTGTTGCTGATCTTGTAGGAAATGCTTTCAGTTTTTCACATTGAGAACGATGTTGTCTGCGGGTTTGTCATATATGGCTTTTATTATGTTGAGGTAGGTTCCCTCTATGCCCACTTTCTGGAGAGTTTTTATCATAAATGGGTGTTGAATTTTGTTAAAAGCTTTTTCTGCATATATTGAGATTATCATATGGTTTTTCTCCTTCAACTTGTTAATATGGTGTATCACATTTATTGATTTGTGTATAGTGAAGAATCCTTGCATTCCTGGAATAAACCACACTTGATCATGGTGTATGATCCTTTAATGTGCTGTTGGATTCTGTTTGCCGGTATTTTGTTGAGGATTTTTGCATCTATGTTCATCAGTGATATTGGCCTGTAATTTTCTTTTTTTGTAGTATCTTTGTCTGGTTTTGGTATCAGGGTGATGGTGGCCTCATAGAATGAGTTTGGGAGTGTTCCTCCCTCTGCTATATTTTGGAAGAGTTTGAGAAGGATAGGTGGTAGCTCTTCTCTAAATGTTTGACAAAATTCCCCTTGAAGCCATCAGGCCCTGGGCTTTTGTTTGTCAGAAGATTTTTAATCACAGTCTCAATTTCAGTGCTTGTGATTGGTCTGTTCATGTATTCTATTTTTTCTGGTTCAGTCTCGGAATGTTGTGCATTTCTAAGAATTTGTCCATTTCTTCCAGGTTGTCCATTTTATTGGCATATAGTTACTTCTAGTAGTATCTCATGAGCCTTTGTATTTCTGCTGTGTCAGTTGTTACTTCTTCTTTTTAAATTCTATTTAGGTTGATTTCAGTCTTCTCCCTTTTTTTGCTGATGAATCTGGCTAATGTTTTATCAATTTTGTTTATTTTCTCAAAAAACCAGCTTTGAGTTTTGTTGATCTTTGCTATTGTTTCCTTCATTTCTCTTTCATTTATTTCTGATCTGATCTTTATGATTTCCCTCCTTCTGCTAACTTTGGGTTTTGTTGTTGTTGTTGTTGTTCTTTCTCTGATTGCTTTAGGAGTAAGGTTAGGTTGTTTATTTGAGATTTTTCTTGTTTCTTGAGTTAGGACTGTATTGCTGTAAACTTCCCCCTTAGAACTGCTTTTGGTGAATCCCATAGGTTTGGGGTCATTGTGTTTTCATTGTCATTTGTTTCTAGGTAATTTTTGATCTCCTCTTTGATTTCTTCAGTGATCTTTTTGTTGTTTAGTAGTGTATTGTTTAGACTCCATGTGTTTTTATTTTTTACAGTTTTTTTTCCTGTAATTGATATCTAGTCTCATAGCATCGTTGTCAGAAATGATGCTTGATACGATTTCAATTTTCTTGAATTTACTGAGGCTTGATTTGTGACCCAAGATGTGATCTCTCCTGGAGAATGTTCCATGTGCACTTGAGAAGAAAGTGTATTCTGTTGTTCTTGGATGGAATGTCCCATAAATATCAATTAAGGCCATCTGGTCTAATGTGTCATTTAAAACTTGTGTTTCCTTATTTATTTTCTGTTTGGATGATCTGTCCATTTGTGTAAGTGGAGTGTTAAAGTCACCTACTATTCTTGTTTTAGTGTCAATTTCCCCTCTTATGGCTGTTAGTATTTGCCTATGTATTGAGGTGCTCCTATGTTGGGTGCATAGATATTTACAATTGTTATATCTTCTTCTTGGATTGATCCCTTGATCATTATATAGTGTCCTTCCTTGTCTCTTGTAATAGTCTTTATTTTAAAGTCTATTTTGTCTGATATGAGTATTACTACTCCAGGTTTCTTTTGATTTCCATTTGCATTGATTTCCATTTGCATGGAATATTTGCATCCCCTCACTTTCAGCCTGTATGTGTCCCTAGGTCTGAAGTGGGTCTCTTGTAGACAGCATATATACAGGTATTGTTTTTGTATCCATTCAGCCAGTCTGTGTCTTTTGGTTGGCACATTTTATCCATTTACATTTAAGATAATTATTGATATTTATGTTCCTATTACCATTTTCTTAATTGTTTTGGGTTTTTTTTTTTTTTTTTTTTTTTTGCGTTATGAGGGACTCTCACTGTTGTGGCCTCTCCCGTTGCGGAGCACAGGCTCCGGATGCACAGGCTCAGCGGCCATGGCTCACGGGCGCAGCCGCTCCGCGGCATGTGGGATCTTCCCGGACCGGGGCACGAACCCGCGTCCCCTGCATCGGCAGGCGGGCTCTCAACCACCGCGCCACCAGGGAAGCCCTGGGTTTGTTTTTGTAAGTCTTTTCCTTCTCTTGTGTTTCCTGCCTAGAGAAGTTCCTTCAGAATTTTTTGTATAGCTGGTTTGGGGTGCTGAATTCTCTCAACTTTTGCTTGTCTGTAAAGCTTTTTATTTCTCTATTGAATCTGAATGAGATCCTTACTGGGTAGAGTGATCTTGGTTGTAGGTTTTTCCCTTTCATCTCTTTAAATATATCTTGCCACTCTCTTCTGGCCTGTACAATTTCTGCTGAAAGATCAGTTGTTAACCTTATGGGGATTCCCTTGAATATTATTTATTGCTTTTTCCTTGCTGCTTTTAATATTTTTTCTTTGTGTTTAATTTTTGTTAGTTTGATTAACATGTGTCTTGGTGTGTTTCTCCATGGGTTTATCCTGTATGGGACTCTGTTCTTCCTGGACTTGATTGACTATTTCCTTTCCCATGTTGGGGAAGTTTTCGACTATAATCTCTTCAAATATTTTCTCAGACCCATTCTTTTTTTCTTCTTCTTCTTCTTCTGGGACGCCTATATTTCGAATGTTGATGCACTTAATATTGTCCCAGAACTCTCTGTGACTGTTCTCTGTTCTTTTCATTCTTTTTTCATTATTCTACTCTGTGCAGTTATTTCCACCATTCTATCTTCCAGCTCACTTATCTGTTCTTCTGTCTCAGTTATTCTGCCATTGATTCCTTCTCGAGTGTTTTAAATTTCAGTTATTGTGTTGCTCATTACTGTTTGTTTGCTCTTTAGTTCTTCTAGGTCCTTGTTAAACGTTTCTTGTATTTTCTCCATTCTATTTCCTAGATTTTGGATCATCTTTATTATCATCATTCTGAATTCTTTTTTAGGTAGTTTTCCTATTTCCTCTTCATTTATTTCATCTTGTGGGTTTTTATCTTGCTCCTTTGCCTGCAAGATATTTTTCTGTCTTCTCATTTTGTCTAATTTACAGTATTTGAGGTCTCCTTTCCACAGGGTCATATTTCCTCTTGCTTCTGATCTCTGCCCCCAGTGGTGAGGTTGGCCCAGTGGCTTGTGTAGGGTTCCTGGTGGGAGGGACCAGGCACCAGTCCCTCCATTCTGGTGGGTGGAGCTGAGTCTTTTCCCTCTGATGAGCAGGGCCATGTCAGGTGGTGTGTTTTGGAGTGACTGTGAGCATAGTATGACTTTAGGTATTCTGTGTGCCGATGGCTGGGTTTGTGTTCCTGTCTTCTTTGTTGTTTGGTGTGAGGCATTCAGCACTGGGAGCTGCTGGCAGTTGGGTGGAGCCAGGTCTTTGATTCAGATAGAGGCCTCTGTGAGAGCTCTCAGCGATTAAGCTTCCCTGGGGCCAGGAATTCTGTAGTGGTCCAGGCTTCTGGACTAAGTGCTCTCACCCCAGAGCCTCAGGCCCGACTTCTGGTCGAGGGACCAAGACCCCACAAGTCACTCATCCCAGCAATAAAGGGGATTAAAAAAAAAAGAAAAAGACTAACAAAACCCCAGACAAATGGTAAAAAGTACAATCAAACAGAAACAGAAACAAGGAAGCACACACAGACACAAAAGAAACAAAAACAGAACCAAATAAATAAAAAAGCAAAAGAACAACCCATAGTCCATAGTTACCAGAGCTAGACCATTTTCATTTGTGGGAAGACTCATTGTCTACTCAGATATTCCATAGACACAGGGTCTACCTAGCTGATCTCGGGGATTTAATCTGCAGCTTGTACAGCTGATGGAAAGGTTTTCAATCTTCTTCCTTAGTCACTCTATCCCTGGGGTTCAGCTTTGGTTTTATCCCCACTTCTGTGTGTGGTCCACCCCCAGGAGTCTGGTCCTGAGGCTGCCTTGGATCTCTTGGGTCTGCCCCTGTGAGGACCAGGCAAAGAGGTGGTATGACTCCTTGGATCGTGGGACCCCCGGCAGTGCCAAATGTGCAGGGAAGCCGGAGGCCATGGGTGTAAGAGATATGGCCCTAGTGAGGGCCTTTTCTGGAGCCTGGACTAAAGCACGTGAAGGTCAGCCCTGGCTGGGCTTTTTCTGGCACCTGTCAGCCAGCGTGCAAGAGCCAGCCCTGAGCAGGCTTCTTTTATTGTCCTCAGTAGGTGCTGGCATGTGGGGAGAGAGAGGTTACAATAGTGGCTCCTCCCCCTGCGTGTGACTCAGCAATAGCGCCCTGCTTCCATGGCAGTCCAGTCTTTCTCCATAGGCATCCCTGCTGTGGATTTCCTCCCTCCCGTCCCCTCAGTCCATCTCCCCACAGTCAACAGAAGTTCTCGCTCTGGGCCTGTTCTCCAGTCCCCACACACCAGCTCCCAGCCCCCTTGCACACCAGTGAACACACGTCCCAATCTATGGTACATAGAACCATGGTATGGACCATCTGTGTGTTTCTCAGATTGGACGCGTCACCCTCTTCCCACAGCCTCAAATGCTTCTCTTCTGTCCCAACTGACTTCCCCATTAGAGAGGGGTTTCCCTGAATTCAGAAATCTCTCCTCTGCTTCAGCTCCCCCACCCAGGGGTGCAGGTCCCATCCCACTTCCTCTTCTCCTTCTCTCTTCTTTTTTCCATCCTACCCAGTTATGCAGGGACCTTTATAGTCCTTTCCAATGTCCAAGGTCTTCTGCTAGTTTTCAGCCGGTGTTCTGTGAGAATTGTTGCATCTATAGATGTATTCCTGATGCATCCATGGAGAGAGATGAATTCCATATCCACCTGCTCCTCCATCATCTTGAATCTCTCAAGAAGGCACTTTACTTATTTTCAGTTTTTATATTTCATTGAGTAGTAAAATTACAACCTTAGTAATGAATTTAAATTTCTGGCACACCCAATAACTTCCTTGGAAATAATTAAAATGGGCTTCAATGCATTCATGGGTACAGATTGTGTAAAAAGAAAGTATGCACAGAGGATAGGGGAGAAATAAAAGCTTGTTTCAGCAAAGCAAGATAAATTGTTGAGAAATAGTTAAGAATCATTATACTGGTAGCTAGAACCCTTATTTAGAATTCTAATACAAAACCAAAATATCTACTTTTCTTCTTTAACTAAAACCTGAATGCTTCAGTCTTTTGTTCCACCCAACAATTCAATGTTTTATGCGGAAAAATTTTCCAATCCACTGTGTTGTTATTTTTGTTTGTTTGTTTTACCATTTTATTACCCAACCTCCAGTTTGCACAAAACATCTAGAAAATCCAAAATCATTTAAGAAATATAATCTCAAAGGTAAACATTACCCAAAACAACAGGCTGCAATTTCTCCCAGATGTACAAATTTTATTTGTGATCTATCCTTCAGCTTGACAGGTCTTTATGAAGTGATTTTTTTCCTCTTTAAAAATTTCTGAAACAAGATTATTCTATCAATATCTATCTGTCAAGACCCTGTCATCCACACAGCTCAGAATAAAAGGGAGAAAAAAGGAAAAATAAATAAATAAATTAAATTAAAGTTATTAAAATAAAAAATAATTATTAAAAATTTAAAAAAATTAAAAAGTAATAAAAAAAAGTAAAGAAAGAAAGAAGAGAGCAACCAAACAAAAAAACGAATCCACCAATGATAACAAGTGCTAAAAAGTATACTAAAAAAAAAACCCAACAACAATGGACAGACAGAACCCTAGGACAAATGATAAAAGCAAAGCTATACAGACAAAATCACACACAGAAGCATACACATACACACTCACAGAAAGAGAAAAAGGAAAAAAATATATATCGTTGCTCCCAAAGTCCACTGCCTCAATTTAGGATGATTTGTTGTCTATTCAGGTATTCCACAGATGCAGGTACATCAAGTTGACTGTGGAGATTTAATCCGCTGCTCCTGAGGCTGCTGGGAGAGATTTCCATTTCTCTTCTTTGTTCGCACAGCTCCCGGGGTTCAGCTTTGGATTTGGCCCCGCCTCTGCGTGTAGGTCACCTGAGGGCGTCTGCTCTTCGCTCAGACAGGACGGGGTTAAAGGAGCAGCTGCTTCGGGGGCTCTGGCTCACTCAGGCCGCTGGGGGAGGGAGGGGTACGGATGCGGGGCGAGCCTGCGGCGGCAGAGGCCGGCATGACGTTGCACCAGCCTGATGCATGCCATGTGTTCTCCCGGGGAAGTTGTCCCTGGATCCCGGGACCCCGGCAGTGGCGGGCTGCACAGGCTCCCGGGAGGGGAGGTGTGGAGAGTGACCTGTGCTCGCACACAGGCTTCTTGGTGGCGGCAGCAGCGGCCTTAGCGTCCCATGCCCGTCTCTGGGGTCCGCGCTGACAGCCGCGGCTCGCACCCGCCTCTGGAGCTCACTTAGGCGGTGCTCTGAATCCCCTCTCCTCGCGCACCCCGAAACAATGGACTCTTGCCTCTTCGGCAGCTCCAGACTTCTCCCGGACTCCCTCCCGGCCAGCTGTGGCGCACTAGTCCCTTCAGGCTGTGTTCGCACCGCCAACCCCAGTCCTCTCCCTGCTTCCGACCGAAGCCCGAGCCTCAGCTCCCAGCCCCGCCCGCCCCGGCGGGTGAGCAGACAAGCCTCTCGGGCTGGTGAGTGCTGGTCGGCACCGATCCTCTGCGGGAATCTCTCCGCTTTGCCCTCCGCACCGCTGTGGCTGCGCTCTCCTCCGCGGCTCCGAAGCTCCCCCGCCGCGGCCCCACCCCCGTCTCTGCCAGTTGAGGGGCTTCTAGTGTGTGGAAACCTTTCCTCCTTCACGGCTCCCTCCCACTGCTTCAGGTACCGTCCCTATTCTTTTGTCTGTGTTTTTTCTTTTTTCTTTTGCCCTACCCGGGTACGTGGGGAGTTTCTTGCCTTTTGGGAGGTCTGAGGTCTTCTGCCAGTATTCAGTAGGTGTTCTGTAGGAGTTGTTCCACATGCAGATGTGTTTCTGATGTATCTGTGGGGAGGAAGGTGATCTCCACGTCTTACTCTTCCGCCATCTTGAAGCTCCTCAATCTGTACTCCATAATATTTATCACCATCTAATATAATATATATTTTACTCATTGATTTTGATTATTGGTTATCTCTCCTAGCTAGGATACAAATTCCATAAGGACAGAGGTTACAGTTTGTTGCTGTTGCTTATTGCTGTATTCCAGATGTTTAGAACAAAGTTATTATAATAACTAGTGGTTTTATAGCCCTTACTATGTGCTTTGTAACTAGGATGACTATGTAATTTATATTCCAAACTGGGACTCTTTTTAGGCTGAAAGGAAGGCCCTTTTAATAATTATGAAAGGACAATAGGAATAATCAAGAGTGTCCTAGGCAAACTCTGTGTATAACTGTTCTACACAAACTGTATTTGTGCTTTACAATTATTTTACAACACTTGAGATTGTTACTGTTGTTATACCCGTCTTACAGATGAGATAGATACCATTGTTATCTCTATTTTACAAATGAGGAAACCATAGCATAGAAAGATTAAATAATTTAATTAAGGCCACACAACAAGGATATTGAAAAGTCAGGATTTGAACCCAGGTAGTCTGGCCTCAGTGGTCATGATCACTCTGGTATATTAACTTGAAAAATATTTGTGGCTTAAAGAATGAACTGTCGGGCTTCCCTGGTGGCTCAGTGGTTAAGAATCACCTGTCAATGCAGGGGACACGGGTTCGAGCCCTGGTTCGGGAAGGTGCCACATGCTGTGGAGCAACTAAACCCGCGAGCCAAAACTACTGAGCCTGTGCTCTAGAGCCCGTGAGCCACAAATACTGAGCCCACATGCCACAACTACTGAAGCCCACGCTCTTAGAGCCTATGCTCCACAAAAAGATAAGCCACTGCAACGAGAAGCCCGCGCACCGCAACGAAGAGTAGCCCCCGTTCACCGCGACTAGAGAAAGCCTGCTCGCAGCAACGAAGACCCAACACAGCCAAAAATAAATAAATAAATTTATTTTTTTAAAAAAAAGAATGAACTGATGAACTGTCCACACTCTCTCTGATATTTTCTGTAGTTTCAAGTACTCTCCATCAGGACACTCTAAAGAGAGATTATACAGGTTTTTTTTTTCCCCATAAAGGATGGAATAACAATGATTCATGGGTAGTTCTGCACAAATGAGAGAAAAACCTGGGAGCATAGTGTGAGATGGTATACTTGTAATAGACTCATATTAATTTATTCTAATGCAAGAACTATTTTCTGGCTATGGATAAATATAAAAACAGATATAAATTGAAAACAATTTTATATTTCCTATAGAAAATGTTTAGTTAATTTTTTGGATAACATTTTAATGTCACTGACTAGACTTATTTTTAACAGAATATGAAGTCTATTATGTGTGATACATTTCTAAGGACGTGTACAATGATTATCTCTGGCATAGAACTGATGGGGAGAGAAATGGGGGTGAGATAGAAATGGCGGGGGTGGAATCTATTCTCATTCTTCCAGCCTTTGAGCCTAACATAGTCATTTTCTCAAGGTTATTATTAATGACTTTCTAGAGAAAATTTCCTTCAAAACTGTTTAATTTTGTTTATCAGCCTGGCTATGTTCAGATCTCTCCAGAGAATATTAGTATCTACGTTCACAGAATTTTTTTTTTCTGCACTATATGCAAAATTATATTTATCCAGGATCTTCAGAAAACATGTATCTGGCTCAGGAGAAAGGGTAGGACACTGATGTTTTAAAATACCTTTTCTCATGGGGAGACCACAATTTTAATTTTCTAACATTTTTATTTGAATTATATTCACGTTTTTTTCTAGAGCTCTGAAAGAACATAGAAATACATAATGGGCAACAGTTTTAGTCTGTTCTCCTCACCTAGGGATCTTAGCAGAGAAGTACAATGAAAAAAAAAAAAAAAAGACGGAGTTTCACTAAAGTTCCACTAAAGAGAAAAAAATGTGGTGAATTTTGGAAAGTCTGTGAAGTTTGGACTCAGACCCTGAATTTAGGCTATGTAATCTAACTTGTTTTTCCCATTAAGACTCTTTCTTCACCTATAAAAATTATGACAAAAGCCTATCAAGATCTTAGCAGAGCAGTCAAGGTTAATATCACCACGTAATATAGACCTACATCAAGTACTCCTTGATATGGTGTGTGTCAGCTTTGGCATCCTTCCCAACAGAGCATCATCCTGATCTCACAATGAGAAATCATCAGAGAAGGCCACACTGAGGCACAGTCTACAAAATACCTGACAAGCACACTTCAGAAGTGTCAAGTCATAAAGACAAGGAAGAACTGAGGAATTGTTATAGGTTGGAAGAAACTAAGGAGATAGGACAAAACTACATCCAATGTGCAATCTCAGATTGGATCCTGAAGCAGAAAAATGATGGAAAATCTGGTGAAACTGGAATAAGTGCTGTATTCATTTAATAGTATTATACTAACACTATTAAGTACCATGTTATATACCATAATTTCTTACTTTTGATGAATATTTTATGGTTACATAAGATATTAACATTAGAAGAAGCTGGGACAAGGGTATATGAGAACTCTACTATTTTCACAATTTTTTTTATAAGTCTAAAGTTATCTTTTTAAAAAGCCTATTAAAAACACACACACAAAAGAATATGTATAACTGAATCACCTTGCTGTACAGCAGAAACTAACACAACATTGTAAATCAACTATACTTCAATAAAATTTTTTTAAAAGGAGAAAAAAGCCTTTTATGAAGACTTTTAATAATAAAACATTCTGGGAAATCTGTAGTTTGGTTTTTACTTTTACTCCTCTTAACTGAGCTCAGTTTGTTACATCAGTGAGCCTGCAAGGCTATCTTGTTTGCAGTAACTTGCCAGACTTACTTTTTACTGCTTAAAACCTTTCCTAACTTATTCAGCCTCTTGGGCCAGGCAATAATCTGAACTTCCAGGGGCCTTGGTTTTGTCGACAATCCAAAGGAGAGTAGTTTCACAGCTCAGAACTCTTCTGAAGTCTTAGCCTTAATGAGGACATCAACCTGCCCCTGGAGGTTTGCAAGGTTCCAAACATAATTTCACCCATTGCTCCTGGACTAATTGGAGGCAGGTGCAGAACCAGAGGCTATTAACTTCTCAGGGACTGTAATTCCAGGTTGATAGTGAAAGGGGAGAGAGGTGACAACAATGCTTGTGAATGAACTCAAACTTTTCATCGTAACAATAAAAACAAACCCCCCTTTAGGAGACACCAGCTTTGACATCTGGGCTCAATAAGGTACCAGGAGACCTGTTGCTCGGCACAATCATAAAGTTGCTGAAGTTTGTTACAGCAGCACCTGCTCCTTGTCATTGTTCTTCTCATCCACATCTGATGCTTCGCCCAATACCCTCAACCATACCATGCCCATTCTTTGCCAGCCACCCTCTAGCACCTCTACTGATCACCACAGTTAGCCCACCTCGAGATACAGCTGTTTCTTGTAATTATACAACATCTGTCCTCCTTAACTCTTCCTCCATCACCTCATAAGATGATGGTTTGGTTAGAAATTAACAATGATTTCCTTTTATATATTCTGCCATTATGTTTTAGAGAGGTCTTGTAAGGCCCAAAGAAGTGATTTTAATGGTAGGATGTAATTCACTGTGACACATTGGTTGAGGGATAAATTTTTGATCCTGTGGATGTCTAAAGGCATTCTTTCCCAGGAATGCAAGAGCTGGGATTTCCTAGATTTATAATGCTGTCTAAGTCATTGATCTCCTGAAGATTAGCCTGATTTTCCACCTGCTAATAAGACACTGCATATTCTAAAATGTTTTGTCCAATGAATATGAAGTTAGATAGATTCTGATCTTATATAATTTATAATTCAATTTATATAGCTCATATAATATATAACTTTTTTTTTTTTTTTTTTTTTTTTTTTTTGCGGTACGCGGACCTCTCACTGCCCTGGCCTCTCCTGTTGTGGAGCACAGGCTCCGGACGCACAGGCCCAGTGGCCATGGCTCACGGGCCCACCCACTCCGCAGCATGTGGGATCCTCCCTGACCGGGACATGAACCCATGTCCCCTGCAACGGCAGGCGGACTCAGACGCGCAGGCTCAGCGGCCATGGCTCACGGGCCCAGCCGCTCCGCGGCACGCAGGATCCTCCCGGACTGGGGAACAAACCCGCGTCCCCTGCATCGGCAGGCGGACCCTCAACCACTGCGCCACCAGGGAAGCCCAATATATAGCTTTTTGACCCAGAGATCCAATAATTTAGTTTTAGTTGTCAATATAGTCCAAATATTCCTAATTTTTATTTTTCACTGCTTAATAAATGTAGGTCTGGACACTTTAAGATAAATTATCTGGAGAGTAATCAGGACACACACAGTTCTGTTGAGAGTTTCTGGCCTTTTAGGACTCTTACAAAGCTGAGCGCCATCTACTCAAAAAAATTGGAATTGTAGATAAACAATAAGTATTTTTTGCTAATCTGATTCAATCCCATCATCTTACAAATAAAGAAACAGAGAGAATAAATAATGGACCTAATCACATATTTGATTTGTGGTCTAGATGTAGCTAGAACACAGAACTCTAGATGGCTAGATGCTCTTTCCACCGTGGTGCACCATTTAAAATTTTTATTTAAAAATTTTTAACAGCTTTATTGAGGTATATTTGATATAAAAGAACTGCACATATTTACTGTGTACAATTTGATGAGTTTGGACATAATGCAAACACCTATGATGCTATTACCACGATCAAGGTAACAGACACGTCCAACACCTCCCAAAGTTTCCTTTTGTTCCTTTCTGTGTGTGTGTACGTTAAGAACATTTAACATGAAATCCACCTTCTTAACAAATTTTGAAGTTTGCAATACTATATTGTTAACTATACCGTTTTTGTTGTACAGCAAATCTCTAGAATTTGTTCATGTACATGTAGCATAACTAAACCTCTATACCCATTGAACAAGAGCTCCACATTTGTCCCACACTCTAGTTCCTGGCAACCGATACTGTATTCTCTGCTTCTATGAGTCTATTTCAAAAACCTCACATAGCGGAATTATGCAGTATTTGTGCTCTGTGAATGGCTTATGTCATGCAGCATAATGTCTTCCAGGTTCATCCATGTTGTCACATATGGCAAGATTTTCTTCTTTTTTAAGGCTGAGTAATATTCCATTGTGTGTACATACCACATTTTCTTTAGCCATTTATCCTTTGATGGACACTTGGGTTGTTTACGTATCTTAGCTACTGTGAATAATGTTGCAGTAAACATGGAGCATAGATATCTCTTCCAGATCCTGATTTCAATTCTTTTGGATTTATATCCAGAAGTGGAATTGTGGGATCATCTGGTAGTTCTACTTATAATATTTTGAGGAACCTCCAAACCTCTCTCCATAATGGCTGTATCAATGTACATTCCCACCAACAATGTACAAGGGTTCCAATTGCCCCAAAACTTGTTGTCTTTCTTTCTTTTTTAAAAAACTAATAGGCGTCAGAAACCGGTAGGAGCCTGCGACGGCGTGCAGTTGTCTGAAGATTCTTCAATCACTATGTCAAGTGACACAGATGTTTCTCTTTCTTCATACGATGAAGATCAGGGATCTAAACTTATCCGAAAAGCTAGAGAGGCACCATTTGTCCCCATTGGAATGGCAGGTTTTGCAGCAAT